>NC_044556.1:12332712-12632712 GCF_007565055.1 Rhinopithecus roxellana
CACAGTATTAGCCAGGATGGTCTTGATCTCCTGACCTTGTGATCCACCCGCCTCAGCCTTCCAAAGTGCTGGGATTACAGGCGTGAGCCACTGCACCTGGCCGAAATGTCTAAGTGTTTTGCTCGTTAAGAGAATTGGGTCATCTCTCTTCTTCTCACTGATTGGTAGGAGTACTTGATATTTTTATAAAGTACGTATTGCAAACGTCTTCACCCACTCAATGGGTCAATTTATCCCTCTATTTTAATGGCATCATTATTTTAATGCAGTCTAGTTGTTGATTAAAACAAACAAACAAACAAACTTGGCCGGGTGCGGTGGCTCACACCTGTAATCCCAGCATTTTGGGAGGCCGAGGTGGGCAGATCACCTGAGGTTGGGAGTTCAAGACCAGCCTGACCAACATGGAGAAACCCCGTCTCTACTAAAAATACAAAATTAGCCAGGCGTGGTAGTGGGCGCCTGTAATCCCAGCTACTCGGGAGGTTGAGGCAGGAGAATCGCGTGAACCCGGGAGGCAGAGGTTGCGGTGAGCTGAGATCTCGCCATTGCACTCCAGCTTGGGTAAAAAGAGTGAAACTCTGTCTCCAAGAAAAAAAAAAACTTTATAGTTAGTGCTTTTTGCTTTCTTTCTAAGAAAATTTTGCCTACCCCAAAATAGACCCTATATTTTCTTCTGAAACACTTGTGTACCTTTTGCAGATTGTACTTGTATAACTCTCAAAAACAGGCACCACCCATCCATGGCATCAAACGCTAGGTCAGTGTCACCCTTCGGGTAGGCAGTGAGTAGCAGGAGTGTGGGGGAACTGCTTAGGTTTGGTTTCTCGGTGTAGGTGCCAATGACATGGGTGTGTTCCCCGCGTGAAAATAAATTCATCATGATGTTTACTTCTTTTGAGATGGAGTCTCGCTCTTGTTGCCCAGGCTGGAGTGCAGTGGCGCGATCTCGGCTCACTGCAACCTCCACTTCCCGGGTTCAAGCGATTCTCCTGCCTCAGTCTCCCGAGTAGCTGGGATTACAGATACCCACCACCACACCCGGCTAATGTTGGTATTTTTTAGTAGAAATGGGGGTTTCGCCATGTTAGCCAGGCTGGTCTCGAATTCCTGACCTCAGGTGATCCACCCGCCTCGGCCTCCCAAAGTGCTGGGATTACAGGTGTCAGCCACCACGCCCTGCCCGTGATGTTTGCTTATAATTTGAGCACTTTGGTGTAGGTATGTTTCACTTCCATTAAAAGCTTTAAAATGCCTGTAGTCCCAGCTACTCAGGAGGCTGAAGTAAGGGGATCGCTTGAGCCCAGGAGCTCAAGGCTGCCGTGAGCTACGATGGTGCCACTGCACTCCAGCCTGGGGAACCTATCTCTTAAAAAAAAAAAAAAAAGAAGAAGAAGAAAAAGAAGAAGACTGGCACAGTGGCACCCACCTGTAACTTTGGGAGGCCAAGTTGGGAGGACTGCTTAAGGCCAAGAGTCTGAAACCAGCCTAGGCCATACCGCAAGATCCCATCTCTAAAAAAAAAAAAAAAAAAAAAAAAAAAAAAAATTATCCAGGCATGATGGCATATGCCTGTAGTCCCGGGTACTCGGGAGGCTGAGGCGGGAGGATTGCTTGAGCCCAGGAGGTAGAGGCTGCGATGAGCCGTGACTGCACCACTGCTCTCCAGCCTGGAAAGGAGACACACAGAAAGAGAGACTTTGTCTCAAAAATAAATAAAAATTGGCTGAGCGCGGTGGCTAACACCTGTATTCCCAGCACTTTGGGAGGCCGAGATGGGTGGATTACCTGAGGCCAGGAGTTCAAGACCAGCCTGGCCAACGTGGAGACACCCTGTCTCTACTATAAATACACACACTCACACACAAATAGCCAGACGTGGTGGTGTGTGACTATAGTCCCAGCTACTCTGGAGGCTGAGACATGAGAATCACTTGCACCCAGGAGGCGGAGGTTGCAGTGAGCCGAGATCATGGCACTGCGCTCTAGCCTGGGGGACAGAGCAAGACTCTATCTCCAAAAAAAAAAAAAAAAAAAAAAAAAAAAAAAAAATTAAAATTAAAAGATAATAAATAAGTAAATAAAAATTTATACAGGTGGAAAAGGCACAGTTAACAAAAGAGAGGGAGACAGAGGAACAGGGCTCCCCAAGTCTACCTGGGCTTGGCAAGAATTCAGGACCATCGTGAGCTGATGAGAATTTCTGGTTTCTGGTGGGCTTCGCGCGTCCTCGCGCGCCCAGGCTACCGCCTCTCATGGCGTTGACCCTGCATCCCACAGCTATGCAGGGCCAGCCTGGCTCCCTGCTCCACTGCGTGCATCCTCTTGGCTCCATCAAAGCACGAGCACCCGGTAGGGCATCCCTGCTTCGGGGGACGTTTTCTCCGTGTCATTTTGAAAGGAGACCCGCTTCTAAGAGCAAATCACTAGGAGCCGGGCGGTCCCTAGGCTCTGGCCCGGGTGGCTGCAGGAGGAGCCACGCCTTGTCGATCGCAGCCCGGGCAGCTGCGGACACACGTGGGTGCCCGCGGCTACCGCGCCCCCTGGCGGCTCCGTACGGAATCGCCCCGGCTCCCCATTTCCGAGGCCACATCCCAGGTGTTTGGTCTCCAACCCAATATTAATTTATTTATATTTATTTATTTATTTAGAGTCGGAGTCTCGCTCTGTCGCCCAGGCTGAAGACTGGGTGTTCGGTCTGCAACTCAATGTTAATTTTTTTATTATTTATTTATTTATTTATTTATTTATTTAGAGGCGGACTCTCGCTCTGTTGCCCAGGCTGAAGACCGGGTGTTTGGTCTCCAACCTAATGTTAATTTTTTTTTATTATTTATTTATTTAGAGGCGGAGTCTCGCTCTGTCGCCCAGGCTGGAGTGCAATGGCGTGATCTCGGCTCACTGCAACCTCCAACTCCCGGGTTTAAGCGATCCTCCTGTCTCAGCCTCCCGAGTAGCTGGGATTACAGGTGTGCACCACCACGCCCAGCTAATTTCGTGTTTTTAGTAGAGATGGGGTTTCTCCATGTTGGTGAGACTGGTCTCGAACTCCTGGTCTCAGTTGATCCTCCCGCCTCGGGCCTCCCTAAGTGCTGGGATGACAGGCGTGAGCCACTGTGCCTGGCCTTTTTATTTTATTATTTTTTATTATTTTATTTGAGACAGTCTCGCTTTGTTGTCCAGGCTGAAGTGCAGTGGCATGATCTCGGCTCACTGCAACCTCTGCCTCCCAGTTCAAGCGATTCTCCTGCCTCAGCCTCCCGAGGAACTGGGATTACAGGTGCACGCCACCACGCCCAGCTAATTTTTGTATTTTTAGTAGAGATGGAGTTTCACCATGTTGGCCAGGTTCATCTCGATACCATAGTAAGGCAGGAGGAAGGAAGGGAAGAAGTGAGGAAAGGGAGGGAGGGAGGAAGGAAAAGAGGGAGGGAGGGCACATGTACCCCCGAATCTAAAATTTAAAAATAGGCTGGGTGCGGTAGCTCACCCCTGTAATCCCAGCAATTTGGGAGGCCGAGGCGGGTGGATCACTTGAGATGAGTTCGAGACCAAATTGGCCAACATGGCAAAACTCCATCTCTACTAAAAACACAAAAATATTAGCCAGGCATGGTGGCGCACGCCTGTAATCCCAGCTACTGTTGAGGCTGAGGCAGGAGAATTGCTTGAACCCAGGAGGTTGAGGCTTGCAGTGAGCTGAGATCACGCCACTGCACTCCAGCGTCAGTGACAGAGTGTGACTCTGTCTCAAAAAATAAATAAAATTTGAAAGTAATAAATAAAATTAGCTGGGCGTGGTGATCTATGCCTGTAGTCCCAGCTACTTGAAAAGCTGAGGTGGGAGGATCGCTTGAGTCCAGGAGGTTGAGGCTACAGTGAGCTATGGTCATGCTGCTGCACTCCAGCCTGGGCAACAGAGCCAGACCCTGTCTCTAAAAAGAATAATTTGAAGTAAGATATTTTTGCCGGGCGCGGTGGCTTAAGCCTGTAATCCCAGCACTTTGGGAGGCCGAGACGGGCGGATCACGAGGTCAGGAGATCGAGACCATCCTGGCTAACACGGTGAAACCCCGTCTCTACTAAAAATACAAAAAACTAGCCGGGTGACGTGGTGGGCGCCTGTAGTCCCAGCTACTCGGGAGGCTGAGGCAGGAGAATGGCGTAAACCCGGGAGGCGGAGCTTGCAGTGAGCTGAGATCTGGCCGCTGCACTCCAGCCTGGGCGACAGAGCGAGACTCCATCTCAAAAAAAAAAAAAAAAAGACGTAAGATATTTTTGAAAGATGGAGAACAGGATGGGGAAGGTCACTTCATTTGAGTTTTTTTTTTTTTTTTTCTTTTGAGATGGAGTCTCGCTCTGTCGCCCAGGCTGGAGTGCAGTGGCCGGATCTCAGCTCACTGCAAGCTCCGCCTCCCGGGTTTACGCCATTCTCCTGCCTCAGCCTCCCGAGTAGCTGGAACTACAGGTGCCCGCCACTGCGCCCAGAGAATTTTTTGTATTTTTAGTGGAGACGGGGTTTCACCGTGTTAGCTAGGATGGTCTCGATCTCCTGACCTCGTGATCCGCCCACCTTGGGCTCCCAAAGTGCTGGGATTACAGGCGTGAGCCACCGCACCCGACTTATTTTAGGTTTTCATGTTACTCAGTTTGGGGTGAAATCTTTTCCTTCAAAGATACCGGCACATTCCAGAGCCAGTGACAAATTGTTTTTCCTAATGCCAAAACGGTTTGGGACATGGATTTATTTGACACATTTATCTAGAGAGTATCATGTGGCTGGGCTTCTCCTCCTCTGTGCTATGGACATTTGGGGCTGAATTATTCTCTGGAGTGGGGGCATCTGGGGCACTGCAGCGTACTGAGCAGCGTCCCTGGCCTCCACCCACTCCATGCCAGGCGCACTCCCCAGTCGTGACAACCACAGATGTCCCCAGACATCACCCTGTGTCCCGGGGAGGACAACTGCCCCCATTGAGAAGCACCAATTCTGCAAAAGAGAAAACCACTATTTGTTTCCTCCGCGTGGCTTCCTGGGACTTACTGTGGAGGGGTTTGCCACGTAGCCCCTGCAGGGTCAGGTTTTGTAGGAACCGCACCCCAAGGGTGCAGAGAAGTAGAGGGCAGAGCCTTCCTAATTCCATGATCACACTTGGAGGTTCAACCTACTCCTGGAGCCCCGAGTCACGACTTACACAAAACCCAAGTTTAATTACCATTTCTTTGCTCCGTGCATCTCTGACAGGAATATTCAGAAATACCCTATTTCTAACTTGTGTGGGATCGAGCAGCCATTATCTATGACATGCTTCTCATCAAGTCGCACAGAGAAGCTGCTGGTTCTGGGATGACAGCTCCCCCTCACTGCCCCTCCTCTTCTCCACCCTGTGGTGATTCCAAAACAGAAACTTTCTGGAGTCTCTCAAAGGCTTGGGCTGGGTTTGGGGTCAACCGGGAAGAGGCTGTGCAGGCTTTCCCGGTGATGGACACGAGATGGGAGGAAATAAGCCAAGGTCGTCTACGAAGACTGAAGGGCGTGTCAGCTGCGGTTGGGCTACATGCCTCCTGCGGCAGTGTCCGCAGGTGTTTCCCGTAGTGGGATTCTCCAAACAGGGGCATCGCCATCACCTGGGCTGTTTGACTTACAATGCGGATCCAGCCGGGTACAGTGGCTCACACCTGTCATCCCAGCACTCTGGGAGGCCGAGACGGGTGGATCACCAGATGTCAGGAGTTCAAGACCGGCCTGGCCAATGTGGTGAAACCCCATCTCTACCCAAAATACAAAAATTAACTGGGCGTGGTGGCGGGTGCCTGTAGTCCCAGCTACTTGGGGAGGTTGAGGCAGGAGAATCGCTTGAACCTGGGAGGTGGAGATTGCAGTGAGCCAAGATCGCGCCATTGAACTCCAGCCTGGGCAGCAATAGCGAAACTCCATCTCAAAAAAAAATAAATAAGATGCAGATCCGATGGGAGTGGAGGGGCTGGCTAAATACAAGAAGCAGGACACAGAGGGACCATTGGGTCTTCAATTTGGTGGGCGTCAGAGTCACCCAGAGGGTTTGATGAACATATCACTGGGGCCCACACACATATCTAATTTTTTTTTTCTTTTGAGATAGAGTCTCACTTCCTCTGCCGCCCAGGCTGGAGTGCAGTGGACTGCCCACCTTGGCCTCCCAAAGAGTTGGGATTACAGGCATGAGCCACCGCGCCTGGCCTATTTTTTATTTTTTGAGACAAGGTCTTGCTCTTTTGCCCAGGCTGGAGTGCAGTGGTGTGATAATGACTCACTACAACCTCAAACTCCCAGGCTCCAGTGATCCTCCTGCCTCAGCCTCCTGAGGAGCAGGGATGATAAATGAGCACCATCATGTCTGGCTAATTTTTTTTTTTTTTTTTTGGTACAGAAGGAGGCTCACCATCGTATTTTTTGTTTTTGAGATGGAGTTTCGCTCTTGTTGCCCAGGCTGGAGTGGAGTGCAGTGGTACGATCTCGGCTCACTGCAACCTCTGCCTCCCAGGTTCAAGCGATTCTCCTGCCTCAGCCTCCCAAGTAGCTGGGATTACAGGCGCCCACCACCACGCCAGGCTAATTTTTGTATTTTTAGTACATGGTTTCACCATGTTGGCCAGGCTAATCTCGAACTTCTGACCTCAGGTGATCTGCCCGCCTTGGCCTCCCAAAGTGCTGGGATTATAGGTGTGAGCCACTGAGCCCAGCTGAGGGTCACCATCTTGCCCAGGCTGATCTTGAACTCCTGGGCTCAAGCCATCCCCCTTCCTCAGCTTCTCAAAGCGCTGGGATTGCAGGCGTGAGCCACTGCGCCTGGCCTGGAGTGTCTGATTTAGGCCTGGGGTGGGGCCCAAGACTTAAGAGTTTCTACCGCGCCTCCAGGACACGCTGCTGCTGCTGAGCTGAGGACAGTCTAAAAAGCATCGCTCATCTAGGGTTCCCCTTCCATCGCCCAGGCTCTGTGGACGCTGGGGCCAGATCATTCTCTGGGGTGGGGCTGTCCTGGGCCCTGCAGGGGGCTGAGCAGCATCCCTGGCCTCTACTCCCACCATTGAAGCAACCACTCACGTCATCAGATAGTGCCCAGCTAAGCGTGCCCTGGGGAAAGAGCCACCCAGGTGAGAAGCTCTGCCGGAAACCTGAAGTGCCCACCTGTCTCCCACAGCCAGGCCTCTTCAGCACTAGACCCGGCAACTCCGGGGCAGCTGTTCTTTTCATTTTGTGACTTTTTGGTGTGTGATTTTTAGGAGCTGACAGAGGTCGCGGCTGAACCTGAAACTCCACCCCTGCAGATCTCGGTTCTTCCTGCGATTGCAGGGGTGGAGAAGAGGGGTGCTGGAGGCAGGGTCCTGAGCCAGAGGCCCCGCCAGGTTCAGACGCTCACAGGTGGGGTGACCTTGGGCCTGACAGCCAGGCCTCGGTTTCTCTGTCTCTAGCATGGGGGTGCCGGTGCCCAACCTTGGCTTGTGGGAAACAGGAATTCACAGTCCACCAAGGTTTAGGTGACCTTCAGGGAGCTGTTCTTTCATTTTTATGTTTTTGAGACGTAGTCTCACTCTGTTCCCCAGGCTGGAGGGTAATGGTGTTATCCCAGCTCACTGCAACCTCCATCTGCCGGGGTCCAGCGATTCTCCTGCCTCTGCCTCCTGAGTAGCTGGGATTACTGCCACCATGCCCAATTTTTTTTTGTATTTTTAGTAGAGATGGGGTTTCATCATGTTGGCCAGGCTGGTCTTGAACTCCTCACCTCAAGTGATCCACCCGCCTCAGCCTCCCAAAGTCCTGGGATGACAGGCGTGAGCCACCACACCTGGCCCAGGGAGCAGCTTCTATGTTCACGACAAAACCCTGTGCAGCATCCTAGGGTTGGGGCCAAGAGAGGCCCGAAAGCTTTCTGGGTTCCTTCCTGCCTGGGACCATTCTCTCAACTGGAGCCGATGCGAAAGGGAGGTGCCTTTGGTTACAGAATACAGAATTTACAGAGTTACGATATGCTAGAAAAGCAACAGACAAGGCCAGGCGTGGTGGCTCACGCCTGTAATCCCTGTACTTTGGAAAGCCGAGGCGGGCAAATCACCTGAGGTTGGGAGTTCGAGACCAGCCTGACCAACACAGAGAAAACCTGTCTCTACTAAAAATACAAAAAGTTAGCTGGGCGTGGTGGTCCACGCCTGTAATCCCAGCTACTCGGGAGGCTGGGGCAGGAGAATCACTTGAACCCGGGAGGTGGAGGTTGCGGTGAGCCAAGGTCGCGCCACTGCCCTCCAGCCTGGGCATCTAGGGCAAAACTCGTCTCAAAACAAAAAAAAAAAAAAAAAAAAGAAAGAAAAGAAAAGCAACAGACAATACAATCACTCTCTGCTGAGGACCGAGGCATCTCACCCCACCCTGGGGTGACCCTCTGCACCAGGACGCAGCTGGGGGTGGAGGCAGAGGGAAGGGAGACAGCAGAGGGTAGAGGCTGAGTGTCCGGAACCTCCCACGACCCGTGACCCAGGAAGTGCGGCTCCAGGTGTCGCCGGGACTCCCTCACAAGCAGCGCAGGTGACGTGCAAACTCTGTGGCAGGGGTTTTCTTGAGGTCTGGGGTTGGGGGTATCGGTGGCGCCAAGGGCAACACGCAGACAGACAGAGGTCACAATGCCTATTTATTCCTCACACGTCACGCCCTGCACCCCGGGTGGGCTCGGCACACACCTCACCACCGTGAGGGGCTGCAGGGCCGCGGCGGCCCCCGTTCCTACTGTTACCTACGACACACGGTACTGCGCCTACCTCACAGACGGCCAAGAGCCAGGCAGCCCCAGGACACTCCGACTGACAACCCTGCGGCCGGGACCACGGCGCATGGGCTCACCTGCCACACCCAGGCCTCAGGAACTGAGAAAGGGCCCCTGCTGTCCGGCTATCTGGCTGCTTTCCTGGTGGCTGTTTTAGTGCCAAGGTGGGTGGCACCTGAGGTGCCCTGTGGCCTCCACCCAGAACAGGAGGGGTAAGCTTCCTGGGGGGGTCCCTGGGTCCATGAAACACCCAGGACAGAAGGACAGCAGGATGGGACAGACAGAAACGGTCCAGCTGCCTTCCCTGTGCCTGGGGCTAAGGCGGCTGGGACAGAAGGTCATGATGTCGCCCCGGTTCTCAATCGCGAGGACCAGAAAATGAGGCTGGGAGGAGGGAAACGCATGTCTGTCAACACGCCCAACTGGAGAAAAGTCACAGAAACTGGTCCTATGCACCCAGGACGGCTCCTGGGCTGCAGAGGCCGGGGGTGACCGCAGCCGTCTCTGAGGTGTCTGCCACTAAAGAGTTCCTCATGCAAACACACATGGCCCATGGCGCGCAGGCTGCGGCTGGCAGTGAGCTCTCCCGAGCAGGCGTGGGGCCAGGGTGGCCGGGAGGTCGACTCGGAAAGCGGCTTCTCACGGACGGGAGAGTTCCTGCAGACAGACCACGGGATGGGGGGCGGGGGCTGTAAAAGGCTTTGGAAGCCACACGGCTGAACGTGAAACCGGTCGCTTCTCCGAGAGCGGCCCGGGAGTCCCCCAGGATTCTAGAAAACACTCAGGTGACTGAGCTTTCTGGGGGCTGGAAGGGAGGTCGCTGCTGGTCTGCGCTCAGCTTGCTGGCTCTCAGTTCAAGAAGGGTTTGGGGGCTGTCAGGGAGTTACAAAAAGGGAGCGGAGGAGGACAGAGATAAAAGGGGAAAATCCATCTTGACATGCAGGTCCGAGGTCTCTCTCTTCCCCTCTCTCGGGCAGTCCAACAGGAGGAAATGGCAGACAACCAGAAGGATTCCAGTCAGCCGGGGAAGGACGCGATCGCACCGGGAGCGGCTGGAGGGGGACAGACGTGAAGGCAGTCAGAGCGCGGGCGGGGACGGAGGCTGGACCGCGCACTCCAGGCAGCAGGAGAGGCCCAGAGGGGACGGTCCTTACCGCCAGCAGCCGGGGCCACAGCGGCTATCTCAGTGAACGTCAGCGCCACAGCCACGCCAAAAGCGTTCCAGACACTCGGGGCCATGTGTGGCTGGTGGCACAGGGGACATCATCATGACCTAGAAGGGTCTACAGTGTGGTGGTACTCTGTGTATGAGGTTACCTTGGTAAAAAATCCACCTCAACTATCAAAAAAAAAAAGGAAAAATAAAAGCTTATTTAAAAAAAAAAAAAAAAAGGAAAGACTGGAAGAAAAGGCGGCCAAAATATTCATGTTGGTTGCTCTGGGTGAAAAGATTAAGGCTGGGCTGAATGCAGGGCTCACACTTGTAATCTCAGCACTCTGGGAAGCTGAGGCGGGAGGATCGCTTGAGCCCAGGAGTTGAGGCCACTGGGCAACATAGTGAGATCCTATCTCTAAAGAAAATACAAAAATCAGCCAGGCGCAGCAGCGTGCGCCTGGAGTTCCAGCTACTTGGGAGGCTGAGGTGGGACACTTGAGCCCACGAGGTTGAGGCTACAGTGAGATGTGACTGTACCACTGCCCTCCAGTCGGGGTGACAGAGCAGGATATTCTCAAAAAAAAAAAAAAAGATTAAGGGCCGGGCGCGGTGGCTCAAGCCTGTAATCCCAGCACTTTGGGAGGCCGAGACGGGCGGATCACGAGGTCAGGAGATCGAGACCATCCTGGCTAACACAGTGAAACCCCGTCTCTACTAAAAATACAAAAACTAGCCGGGCGAGGTGGCGGGCGCCTGTAGTCCCAGCTACTCGGGAGGCTGAGGCGGGAGAATGGCGCAAACCCGGGAGGCGGAGCTTGCAGTGAGCTGAGATCGGGCCACTGCACTCCAGTCCGGGCGACAGAGCGAGACTCCGCCTCAAAAAAAAAAAAAAAAAAAAAAGATTAAGATTGTTCTTGCTGCTTTTGAACATCTTTGTCCTTCAAATTTGTCTACAGGAATTACGGTTTAAAAATGAAAGAGTGTGTGTATGAGGAGGGGACGATGACAAAATGAAGAGGCCACGTCAGAGCAGAATGAAAACACCTCCTGGGAGGCCCGGAGCCTCCCGCCCCCAGGGAGCCGGTGTCTGCTGGAGACGGGCAGGACTGAACTCAGGGGCCCTGGGGAAGGAAACCAAGCCAGCCCAGACACCAGCCCCTCCCCTAATCCCCACCCAGACCCCAGACGCCAGCCCTTCCGGGAAGCTGTGGCTTCCCCCTCATCTCCACCCAGCCCCGATCCACAGATGGGAAACAGGAGTGGGGAGCAGGACTTGGTGGCCACCTGGAAAGGGGCCCAATGCCCAGAGATGCCCCCGCCTGCCTCGGTGGTTCAGGGCGATCTTCTGAGCTGGATGCACCCAGGACTCGCTGTCCAGTGTCCAGACAGTCTCTGCAGCTGGCTGCCCTCACCGCTGGGCACTCACGCGGCGTCACTCCTGCTGGCCGCCCCCCCAGCCCCCAGGCGCTCACGCAGCATCACTCCTGCTAGTAGCAGCGTCACTCCTGCTGGTCGCCCCCCCAGCCCCCCAGCCCCGGGCACTCACACGGCGTCACTCCTGCTGGTCGTCGTTGCTGGCACTGGGCGTCCGACTCCGGATCTGGCTCCTGAGCTGCTCTATCAAATCTGGGTTCTGCTGCTGCATCTGCTGGGCAAACTGCTGACCCCTGCGGGGAGGGCGCACAGGGCTCAGTCGGGGCCAGGAACCTGCCTGCTGCCTCCGTCCATCCCCAGCTGACCCCTCAGGCCCTCCGCCCCGAAGACAGGTCTGACCCCTCACCAGAGGATGCCAGACCCTTCGGAGCAGGGAACGCAACACTTCCGCTCTCCTCCTTCCCTTCCACCTGCGAGCCCCGTCCGCCACCCATGTCCTCCTCGAGGCAGGTCCACTCACGCCTGGATGAGGCTGGCCAGGTCGCTCTGCGAGGGGCTGGTGCCGGGAGTTCCCAAGGGGTTGTTGCCACCCGAAATCATGCCGGACATGCTGCAGGAGACAGCGCGTGACTCGCCGCCGGGACAGCCCGACCGCCATCCCCACCGCAGCCCCTCGCAGTGGCCCGGGAGAGAATCCCTCTCAGCCCTTCACCTTCCCCCGCGGGAGAGGATTCTCTCTCACCACCCGGCGGGCCTCCTGGGCCCAAACCCAACCTGTGAGTTTCACCCGCTTTCCCGGACACCCTTCCTTCTTTGGCCTAAAGACCATGGTTCTCAGCCAGGGGGTGATCCTGCCCCCAGAGGACCCCTGCAGTGGCAGCCAACATTTTCAACAGCCATGATCAGGTTATGCCAAGACGGGGCGGGGAAGGGCTCCTGACATGGACTGGGTGGAGGCTAGAGACGCTGCTAGGACCCTGCAGTGCCCAGGACGGCCCCGCTCCAGAAACTGGTCCAGCCCAAATGGCCACGGTGCTGTGGCTGGGAAACTATGCTTTTAGATTTGACCATGGGCCAGCCGCGGTGGCTCACACCTGTCATCCCTGTACTTTGGGAGGCCGAGGTGGATGGATCACCTGAGGTCAGGAGTTCAAGACCAGCCTGGCCAACATGGTGAAACCCCATCTCTACTAAAAATGCAAAAATTAGCCAGGCGTGGTGGCGGGTGCCTGTAATTCCAGCTACTCGGGAAACTGAGACAGGAGACCCACTTGATCCCGGGAGGCAGAGGTTGCAATGAGCCAAGATTGTGCCACTGCACTCAAGCCTGGGTGACAGTGAGACTCGTTTCAAAAAAAAAAAAAAAAAAAAAGATTTCACCATGAAAACAGGTGAGCAGTTCCCCAGTAAGCACAGAGCCAGCAACTGCACTCAGAGGTTTACACACAAGAGAAAAGAACAGGATTCACACAGATGCTTGCACACCCATGCTCAAGCAGCACCGCCCACAACAGACAAAAGGTAGAAACAGCCCAAATGTACACGGATAGATGTGTGGATCAGCACAGCGTGGTCCATCTACAATGGAATATTACTTGGCCACGAAAAGGAGCGAGGCCCTGACCCAGGCCCCCGCGCAGATGCACCTGGAGGACGTCACGCTCAGTGAGAGACATCAGACACAAAAGACCACGCAGTGTGTCATCCTGTTTCTGTGAAATGTCCAGGACAGGCCCAGCCACAGAGACAGGAAGGGGATGTGGGGCTGTCAGGGGAGGGACGGGAGAGGGGTTGGGGAGTGACAGGTGATGGGGAAGGGGCTTCTTTCGGAGGTGACGAAGATGGGTTGGCGCTCAGTGGTGGTGACAGCTGCATGACAGTGTGAATGTACATAATGCCATTAAGTTGTGTGCTTTAAAGTGGCTAGTTTTATGTCAGGTGAATTTTCCCACAGCAGAAGGAAACGTAACCACAACACGACGCGGAGGAGCCCGGCTGTCACTTACAGCTGCTGAATCTGGGGGTTGTTCATTAGGTTTGAAGCCTGAAGAACAGAACAAATTTGTCAAGAAGACAAAGGTCCAGGCACATCATCCTCCTTCATCAGACACTTTCCATCTTCACCAGCCTCGACCCCTGGCGCCAGCACGCCAGCGAACAGTAAGAGCCGGGCATCTGGTCTTTCGTACCCTTTTCCCTGCGTTCTCGTCCCCCCACCCACGAGCTGTGACCTCCACACTCTGACTTAAACCCCGTTTCGGGCTCCTGCTTTAGCAGCGCTCTCTCACTGGCTGCGCGGTTTCGCCGTGTGGATGCGCTTCGTTGTTTTAGCTGCCGTGTCTACTTTAGCAGATTTGGTTCCAGTTTTGTTCTATCAATCAATAGCACTGGGGCCGGGCGCGGGGGCTCACGTCTGGAATCCCAGCACTTTGGGAGGCTGAGGCAGGCAGATCGCTTGAGGTCAGGAGTTCGAGACCAGCCTAACCAACATGGTGAAACCGCATCTCTACTAAAAATATGAAATTAGCCGGGTGTGGTGGTGCGCACCTGTAATCCCAGCTACTCGGCGGTCTGAGTCAGGAAAATTGCCTGAACCTGGGAGGCGGAGCTTGCAGTAAGCCGAGATCGTACCACTGCATTCCAGCCTGGGTGACAGAGCAAGACTCTGTCTCAAAAAAGAAGTAAAAACAAGAAAGAAAGAAAAGAAAGAAAGAAAGAAGGAAGGAAGGAAGGAAGGAAGGAAGGAAGGAAGGAAGGAAGGAAGGAAGGAAGGAAGGGGAAAAGAAAGAAAGAAAGAAAGAGAGAGAGAGAGAGAAAGAAAAAGAAAGAAAAAGAAAGAAAGAAAGAAAGAAAGAAAGAAAGAAAGAAAGAAAGAAAGAAAGAAAGAAAGAAAGAAGGAAAGAAGAAAGAAAGAAAAGAAAGAGCGAGCACTGTACTGGGCACTTTCTCATGCTCACTTTCCACTTGGGATTATTCCTTTGGACCTGTTGAAAACAGGTGGCTCAGAGGTGTGGCAAACTCTGTGTAAAGGGCCAGTGTGTAAATACTCTCAGACTTTCCAGACCTGGGGTGCCTGATCCAACTACTCAGCTCTGCCGCTGTATCATAAAAGCCACCACTGACACTAGAAGTATGAATGGGCATGGCTGTGTGTCAATAAAACTTTATTGGTCAGGCACAGTGGCTCACACCTGTAATCCCAGCACTTTGGGGAGCCGAGGTGGGCAGATCACAAGGTCAGGAGTTCGAGACCAGCCTGGCTAACATGGTGAAACCCCATTTCTACTAAAAAATACCAAAATTAGCTGGGTGTGGTGGCGGGCACCTGTAATCCCAGCTACTACTCAGGAGGCTGAGGCAGGAGAATCGCTCGAACCTGGGAGACACAAGAGAGCGAGACTCCATCTCAAAAAAAAAAAAAAACTTTATTAACAGAACCCAGTGGTGGGCCTTATTCTGCCAACCTCAGATGTCTAAAGGGAAAAGGAGTCTGTGCCATGGCCAGGCTGAGAGGCCCCGTGGAGGGCTGGGGCCCGCTCACCCTCCGTCCATGGTGAGGGAGCACACATCCCCTGACGGCCTGGCCAGCGGCCAAGGGTAACAGTAAGAGGTGTGGCCTCTGCGAATGGCACGGCCCAGGCAGGGCTCCTGGCGCAGCTGGGTCATTTCTCTGACGGCCAGTGAGGCTGAGGGCTTTTCTCCCCCTAACAGCCTTAGGCAAGTCCCTGCACCCTGAGGCCGTGGAGCCTGCAGAGTGGTCCCAGGGCACACAGACCTCCCAGGAAATGAACATGCGTGTGTGGGTGGGTGGCTCTCTAAGGATCCCAGTCAAGGAACTCCCTGCCAAAGACCATCCCTCTGGAAGAATGAGTGCCCGGGCATCGGGAGGTCCACCTGTGCTCAGGGCACCCGGCGCTCTGCTTCCCTTGCCTGAACCATATCTGCTTCCCTTGCAGGCAGACATGGCTGTATTGTGATCAGTGTCTCTGCACTGCGAGGAGGTGCCCACGCCGGGTGGGGTAGGGGTGCGACCTCCCCGGGCTATTCCGCCAGGAGAGCCAGGATGCAGTTTTCGGTGCTCACTACTGATGCGTCTTGCTTGGGACATCAGCATCGGGGACACCTTTGATCGTCAAAGCTGAGGGTGGGGGTGCTTCTGACATGGGGTGGGTGAGGCCAGGGATGCTGCCAGTGCCCCGCAGTGCCCGGGATGGCCCCACAGACAAGAACCATCTGGTCCCAGATGCCAGCAGTGCCGAGGCAAGGAAGCCCTGGCCAGCAGCGGTGACACAGAAGATGCAGGCCTGGGGCGTGGCACAGATACCATGGACAGGGAGGAGGGGCGGACCCTTACCATGCTCATGAAGCCAGGGTTGTTCAGCAGGCCGGCGATGTCGAAGCTGCCCACGCCTCCCGTCTGAGGATGAGAACAGCCCTGGTTAGTGAGGCCTGGACCAGAGGCCACGATGAATAAGCTCCCTGGAACCAGAAACAACGGCCCCCCACGGGCTCAGACATTCAATCAACCCTGCGGCCAGAGGGTGCTTTGAGGCAGGCAGCACGAAGCACAGCCCCACCGCCCGGGGCGGAACATTCTATCCCGTGTTTATCCCTCGCACAGCCCAACCGCTGGGGGACACAGTCTCTCATCCCGTGTTTATCCCTCGCACAGCCGACCGCCCGGGGACATGGTCTCTCACCCCGTGTTTATCTCCTGCACAGCCAACCGCCGGGGGACAGGGTCTCTCACCCCGTGTTTATCCCTCGCACAGCCGACCGCCGGGGGACACGGTCTCTCACCCCGCGTTTATCCCTCGCACAGCCCGACCGCCGGGGGACGCGGTCTCTCACCCCGTGTTTATCCCTCGCACAGCCCGACCGCCGGGGGACGCGGTCTCTCACCCCGTGTTTATCTCCCGCACAACTCCACAGGCCGGGGACGGCACAGTCTATTATCCTGTGTTTATTTCCTGTATTCTGCCACTTTGATACCTTGGGGCCTTGCTGGCCTGGCAGAGCCGCCCCCTCCTAGAGTAGCCAATTCCCAGAGACAGCAAATGACTCACCCAGAAATGCACCTTTGAAATACAAACCAACCCAGAACCCACACCCTCAGCACCTCCCCCATCACCCAGGGCCACAATCCACCTGCCCCACTCACCCCCACGCCAGGAACCAGGCAACCAGTGGCAGCCCTCAGGCCTGGGTCTAATGAGAGGGCTCCAACCTGCCAACCCTAAGCCTCCTCACCTGGCCCCGCTGCAAAACCCACATCGAGCGTCCTGTCTGTGCCCCTCCCTCCGCCTCCCCTCGCAGGCCTGCGGCCGGCCTACTGGTTCCAGGGGTCTGGGGCATGAACCTCCTCCTCACGACAGTCACTTCTACGCCTGTGCATCTCACCACCGACCAAAACAAACCCCGGACCTTCACGACACCCAGGTTAGGCCAAGCACCGCTGGTGCGCCCGAGGCCCTGTCCCCCACCCGCACAGTCAGCCCCACTCCGCGTTCTGGAGCCACTCGCCCCGCTGCACTCACGGGGCTGGGGGCCTCCCGCAGCTTCAGCTCTGCTATCTTGAGGTTGGACTTGTACGTCTCGTTGTCAGGGTCCAGCTCCAGGGCCTTCTTGTAGTAGGCCACGGCCTCCACGTGCTTGTTCAGGCTGGAGAGCGCCAGGCTGGAGGAGAGCCCCAGGGACGGCCTGTTACCGTCTGCCCAGCTCCAGGAGGCCCTGCCCAAGCCCTCGTCCCCAGTGGTCCCAGCAATCCCCAAACCGCCTCGGATGGTGGCACCCCCTGCCCACTGTCAGCTGGGTGGAGACAAACCTGGCTTTCTAGGGGCCCAGGGGCGGGACCAAGGGAGACAGACATGAGAACACCACTGCCGCACAAGAACTGGCGTCCCCATGGGGCCGCACACGAGGCCCCAAAGCCCAGAGCAGGCTGAGAGGAGGGAGCCGGGAGCCGGCCGGCTCAGGGTCACAGGAAATGCGTGGATGTGGTCTTGGCCCCGCTTTCTGGCACAGGGCATCGAGGACCCTTGGAACTCAGTGACAGAGATATCTCCTGTCGTCCACAAGCAGCCCCTGACCCCCACCTGAGTCTTCACTACTGAGGTGATTTGGGGCCCCTAGAGAGCCCAGGAGGAGGCAGGGCCTGGGGAGACCGGGCAGGTGAACAGGCCCCTCCACAGCCTCTCCGGGGAGACTCGATCCCACCAACTTTGAGCAAGGGCGTTCAGAGAAGCCGGCGAATGAACTCTCGTGCTGGGAGGGTGGCACCAGCTGCACGGGGCACAGGCTTCTGCCCCGGGGACCCTCCTGGCCTCACCCTCAGACCCCTCCTGTGTCCTTCATCATAAACCAGGTGCTTCCCTGACCTCTGTGAGCCGCCCCAGCAAACAACGGAGGCTGAGTAGGGGCCACGGGAACCTCAGTGGACAGCCAGTTGGGACAAGCAAGGGGCCCGGGGATCTCCGAGTGGCACGTGATGCAGGGCGTCTGTGGGGCTGAGCCTGTGACCTGTAGGGGCTACGTTGGCTCCGAATGGCTAGTGTCAGAGCTGAACTGAACTGCGGTGGGAGAATCGGTTGTGGGTGGGGGAAAAGCCACACAAGAGAGGAAGCAGGAGCAGGAGAGGAGGAGCCCCGAGAGACTGGAAAGATGTGGCTGCAGACAGGTACTCACCCCATCCTGCCGTAGGCCTTGCTGTAGGCGGGGTCGATGCAGATGGCCCGCTCACAGTCCTGCACCGCGCCTGTATAGTTGCCGAGTTTGCTGTAGGCCGCGGCTCTGGGGAAGAAAGGCAGGGCAGGTCCCTCACTGGCGGCTCTAAGCCCAGTGGGCAGCCCTGGAGGGGAGCCTGAGAGCTGCGTTCCTCTTCAGCTTCCTGCAGGAACGGCCTCAGTTTCCCCCCTCTGTAAAATAGGGCTGGCCGGGCGCGGTGGCTCAAGCCTGTAATCCCAGCACTTTGGGAGGCCGAGACGGGTGGATCACGAGGTCAGGAGATCGAGACCATCCTGGCCTACACGGTGAAACCCCGTCTCTACTAAAAAATACAAAAAACTACCCAGGCGAGGTGGCGGGCACCTGTAGTCCCAGCTACTCGGGAGGCTGAGGCAGGAGAATGGCGTAAAACCTGGGAGGCGGAGCTTGCAGTGAGCCAAGATCGTGTCACTGCACTCCAGCCTGGGCGACAGAGCGAGACTCCGTCTCAAAAAAAAAGAAAAAAAAAAAAAATTGGGCTGACGGGGAAAGCTGAGAGGTGTAGCCACTGAGATGCTCTTAGACAGATGCGCGCTCAAAGCACCAACAGCCACTCGGGACTGCGACTCTGAATTTTATTTGCAAAAACTGTTCCAATCCATGGCTGCACAAGAGCAATGAGTGTGGGAACTTTTACACCCAAGTTTCGTGGACAAATAAGTTACATATCAGCAAAAAAAGAACTCAGACCAATGTCAAAGCTCAAAGCTCTTAGCTTACAGCATCTGAATTGTCTTCACCATTTTCATGTTTAGTGTTTCTCTTTACGACTTTTTCAAAGTACGGAGAAGCTTAAGTGGAGAATAAACTGCCCCGTGACAAGCGGCCAGGGACCCTGCACTCCCTCTGCAACTGTTCTGCAAGCCTAAAGCATATCCCAGACCACACGTTCAAAAAAAACTCAACCCTCAGCCGGGTGCGGTGGCTCAAGCCTGTAACCCCAGCACTTTGGGAGGCCGAGATGGGCGGATCACGAGGTCAGGAGTTCGAGAGCATCCTAGCTAACACGGTGAAACCCCGTCTCTACTAAAAAAATACAAAAAGCTAGCCGGGCGAGGTGGCTGGCCCCAGCTACTCGGGAGGCTGAGGCAGGAGAACGGCGTAAACCCGTGAGGCGAAGCTTGCAGTGAGCTGAGACCCGGCCACTGCATTCCAGCCCGGGTGACAGAGCGAGACTCCGTCTCAAAAAGAAAAAAAAACTCAACCCTCCACATGCTGGATTATTTTCTTGGCTTGACATCCACGTGGAATGCCGTGACACCTGATTTTGCATGTATGTATGCATGTACTTTTGTACGTATGCATGTACGTACGTACATATGTATGTACGTATGTATGTATGCATGTACATATGTATGTACGTGTATGTACATACGTATGTGTGTATGTACGTACGTATGTACTTATTTTTGAAACAGGGTTTTGCTCTGCTGCCCAGGCTGGAGTGCAGTGACACGATCTCAGCTCACTGCAAGCTCCGCCTCCCGGGTTCAAGTGATTCTCCTGCCTCAGTTTCCCAGTTATCTGGGATTACAGGCATGCGCCACCACGTCCAGCTAATTTTTTTTTTTTTTGGGTTTTTTTGGAGACAGAGTCTCCAGGGTGGAGTGCAGTGGCGCGATCTTGGCTCACTGCAACCTGTGCCTCCTAGGTTCAAGTCATTCTCATACCTCAGCCTCTCAAGTAGCTGGGATTACAGGCACATACCACCACGCCTGGCTAATTTTGTATTTTGAGTAAAGACATGGTTTCACCACGTTGGACAGGCTGGTCTCAAACTCTCGATCTCAAGTAATCCACCCGCCTTGGCCTCCCAAAGTGCTGGAATTACTGGCGTGAGCCACCACGCCTGGCCCCCAGACTAATTTTTACGTTTTCTGTAGAGACAGGGATCTTGATATGTTGCCCAGGCTGGCCACCAACTCCCAGCATCAAGTGATCTTCCCCCCATGGCCTCCCAGAGTGCTGGCCAAGCCACCTGATTTTAACGTCAGCATCGACGCTCCCTGACCCCCTTGCTGGCCGCCTGATGCTTGCTCCTGGTCTGGGACCGCCAGTGAATGGATCCCTTATCTAGAGCGCAGAGGCCTCTCTCATCTCAGGTCCCTGCCACGTATCCCGGAGGACGCCCCCACATACGGCCGCCCCTGCCCTGGGCAGGCCCCGAGCTGGTACCTGTTGCAGAAATAGACGGCGTTGGCTGGGTTGAGCTCGATGGCTTTTCCGTAGAAATGCACGGCAGCTTCAAAGTTCTCCACTTTCATCTGCTCGTTTCCTACAGGGAGAAGGGGAGACACTGGCCCGGGCGTCCGAACAGACCCGAGGGGGCTCTCGGCGCCACACTGGGCTCTTCTGAGCATCTAGGGCTCAACACAGCCGCGGGCTCAGGAGGCGTCTGCCTCTGTGGGGGGTTCACTAATCGCAAACGGTCATCTCTACACCCACTAAGGGGGATGGAGGTGGGGGCGGCAGGGCCTGGCCTGGCGATGGTGGCTATCGCTGCCCGGATGGTGACCCCCGGGAACAGAACTGTTAACACAGCTCATCGGCCCAGGGATCGAAACTGTCCCTTTCGCTATTTCTTTTGGAAAGAGCCCAAGCGGAGGCCTGTATTTTAGAAAACTCCCGTGATACCTTCTAATGTCATAGGCAATGTGGCTTCCATCTAAGGCATGGGTCCCAGCTGGCAGGACAGTAAAAAGCCCGGCTGCTGTCCTAGAACCAACTGAGAGCTCTGAAGACAGAAACCCGCTCCCACCCCCGAGATCTCAACTCAGGAGGGTGCTGGGGGAAGACGGGCTCCAGCATGTTTCCTTAAACAGTTTTACTGAGATATCATTTACAGGCCACAAAGCTGACGCTTTAAAAATATAGGGCCGGGCGCGGTGGCTCAAGCCTGTAATCCCAGCACTTTGGGAGGCCGAGGCAGGTGGATCGTGAGATCAGGAGATCGAGACCATCCTGGCCAACATGGTGAAACCGGTCTCTACTAAAAACAGAAAAATTAGCCAGGCGAGGTGGCAGGCGTCTGTAGTCCCAGCTACTCGGGAGGCTGAGGCAGGAGAATCGCTTGAACCAGAGAGTCAGAGGTTGCGGTGAGCCGAGATCGCACCACTGCACTCCAGCCTGGGCGACAGAGAGACACTCGGTCTCAAAAAGAAAGAAAGAAAGAAATGGGATCACATGCTGTGTGTCCTTTTGTGTCTGGCGTCTCTCCCTGAGCGTGATGTCCTCACGGTGCCTCTGCGCTGGGGCCTGGGTCAGAGCTTCACCGTCCACATTCTGCCGTGTGGACAGGCCGCACTGTGCTGACCATTTGTTGTGACAGGCGGGCAGGCATTTGAGCTGGTTTTGTTTTTTTTTTGAGACGGAGTTTCACTCTTGTCACCCAGGCTGGAGGGCAATGGCGCCATCTGGACTCACTGCAACCTCCGCCTCCCAGGTTCAAGCAACTCTCCTGCCTCAGCCTCCTAAGTAGTTGGGATGACAGGTGCCCGCCACTGCGCCTGGCTAATGTTTTTGCATCTTTAGTAGAGACGGGGTTTCACCATGTTAGCCAGGCTAGTCTTGAACTCCTGACCTCGTGATCCCACCCGCCTCGGCCTCCCAAAGTGCTGGGATGCCAGGCATGAGCCACCACGCCCGGCCTGTTGTTGCTTTTTGACTCTTGTGAATACAGCTGCTGTGAACATTTATGTCTGGGCTTTTGGTGAACATGTGGCCAACTCTCTTGGGCACATATTTAGTATCTGGGGTGGAACCGCCAGGCCTCATGGAGGCTGTGTAACTTTTGGGGGCCACCAGCCAGTCTTCCGCAAGGGCCGCGCCCCCGACACCCCCACCAGCCGAGCCGTGCCTGAAGGTCAAGTTCCTTTGCACCTGTGCCCTCGCCAGTCCCCCTTCTGTCCCCGTCCCCACAAGCCAGCGTGCTGGTCATCAGGGCACTTCCTTCAGCTCTCTGGGCTCCCGGGACCAGCCGCCCTCTGTGAGGGTCTCACAGCCCTGGAGTTCAGGTGGGGCAAGGCGTCTGTGGGGGGTGGAGGGTCCTCTCTTACCTTCGGTTTTGAGGCGCTCTGCCTCTGCTGAGTCCTCCTCAGAAGGTGGGGTTCGTGCAGGGCTCCTCAGGTCCTGCGGCACCTCCTGGACCCGAAAGCAAAGGTGGTTCGCTGTCCTCTCCTCCCAAGCCGACACCCTCCAGCCTCAGCTTCCCTCAGGACCCCAGAGAGGGCCGCCAAGCCCCGAGGGACTCGGGGGCTCTGCAGGGGGCTCCTGGCCCCCCATCATGTGGCTCTGGGCAAGTGACCGCAGCACTATGTGTCTCAGGACCCGCCAATGGGGGAGGAGGGCCGAGTGCTCCTGCAGCCACGTCCCCTGCCCAGGAGAGGATGGGGCAGAGTGCCTGGGGGACGATGCAAGCTGGGCTCCCGGGGTCGCCAGCGCTGCCTGCTGCTGCTGTTCTTATTTTGGGGGCGGTGGCTGGGGAACCCTCGAGGCTCACCTTGCCCGTGGCAGCCGCTTCAAATATCTCTGGCAGAGTCTGAGGAAGCGCGAGATCGCTGTCTTCCACCGTCACCCCAAATGCAGTCTCCAGGCACTGGATGGCGACTGGAAGTGGGGACAGAGGTGGTCCCACTTGTTGCACGCAGCCCCGAGCTTACGTTTTTGGGTCTAGAGGGTGGGGGTGGTGCCCACGACTCCCCAAGTGTGTTCGTTCCCAAGGACCCTGGAACACGGGGGCCGCCGCCTGTGCTCTGGGCTGGGACAGCGGACCCTCCTCCTTCCCAAAAAGAAAAGCCGGACAGAGACACCCTGTGCGCCTGAGAGCAGGGGAGGCCGTGGGCAGAGTGGGGCCCAGGTGGTGACCTCAGGCCTCTGTGGGGTCCCAATGCTGGGGCTGCCCAGCTGCGGCGTGGTGGGGGCTCAGCCCCACCAGCAGGGCCACGTCGGGTGGGGAGGTGCCCTGGATGCTGTCGCACCTCCAAGGGCACCTGGCCTGAGTCAGGCGCTTGAAGCCAGCCACCAGTAAAGTCCTGTGTGACTGGGTTTGTACCAGGGCAGGACCATTGATAGCAGAACCGGAAACAGCCACAGGGCCCGTCTCTCACAGGCTCAGCACCCAGGGGGCCCTCCCACCAAGCCAGACAACACTAGCCCTGGCCTCCTCCTCGTGTGGACCCAGGGTCCTAACCCAGGTCAGAAGTAGGGGTCAGCCACTTCCTGCCCAGCACTGTGTCCAGGATCCCAGGCACATCCCTACAGCTGTCAGTGGGCGTCCATGCTCCAAAGGCCTGGCAGGCCTGGGGACACAGGTGAGCAAGGCACAGGTGGGGAAGGAGGACCTAGAGCAGAACCTGCCGGCCACACGAGGGTGCCTCCCCGAGCCCTCCTTTCCCCCCGAGCCTCGGATCCAGGTGTCGCAGAAGTGTGAGCAAGACCAGACAGGAGACCGCGGCGCCTGGGGCCTGGACAGGCCATGCAGGACGCCAACGGGTCTGCAACTCTGGTGTGGGGCCAGCACTAGGAGAGCTGTTTTCCCATGACCGATGGCGACACACTGGGTGCTGAGAACATTCTGGAACCACACCTTGGTGGAAGACGGGGAGATGGAAAAAAGCCACCGGAAGATAGCTCAGCCTGAAGGCAGCAAGCGGCGGTGGCACTATGCAGTGGCAGGCGGGAGGGCTCAGCTCGGCCCTGGCTCCCGTGGGTGGGGGCTGTGTGGCCCTGGGCAGGCCCCAGCCCTCTCTGGGCTCAGCTTCCTCCCCCAAGAAGCCAGGTGGGGGACCAGCCGTCTACACACCAGGTGTCTACACTAGGCAACTGTGCCGGCCACTGCCCAGGGAGGGAGAGGGGGAGGTGGCGGGCACCCACCTACCTTCCAAGCTCTCCTGAGCGTCGGGCGAGAGGCCCCCGTGCCGGAGCTGATCGTGCAGGAACTGGATGATGGCGTAGGCCAGGCGCCTCTTGCTGTCCATCTTGAGCCCAGAAGAGGTAATACCTGGGGGTGCAGGGAAAACCTCCATCAGGACCCCTCACGCTCCCCACTCCAGGTGCCCCAGGCCTGCCCCTAACTCGCTGGGCCTCACTTTAAGGGTGCTGGCTGATCTCAGCTCCAGGGCAGCCAAGGTAGAAGGCCTTCATACGCCCATTTCACAGATGATGACCTGAGGCCCGGACCCCACCAATCCAGCCATGCGCACAGCCAGAAAGTGTGAGGCCAGCAGGGGCGGCCCTAGAGAACCCGCCTGCTCCCAGGGCCTCCTGAGTGCTCCGAGGCTGGTTCTGAGGCCCCACGGAGGTCCCCTCCGCCGCGGCTTCTGGCGTGAGGTGGGTGGGGGCCAGGGATGCTGCTCAGCACCCTGCAGTGCTCAGGACAGCTCCACTCCAGAGAACGATCCAGGCCCAATGTCCACAGTGCTGAGAGGGAGAAACCTTGTCCTGAGCCAGAGCCACTGCCCCTTTCCTCAATTTACCTCTTTTGTGGCATGTCACAAGCATTTCTTAGCCACCCAACGGGGCCAGGTGGGCCTGCCCTGGCATCACTGTTTCACAGGACTTGCAGGACTCCCCCCAGGGACTTCTTGGGGACCCGTCTCATTCCTCCTCAGAGGCCTGCCACCTCGTTCCACCTCAGACCCCCGTCTGGTTCCCCAGGAGACCCATCTTGTTTCCCCTCGGACACCCGCCTGGTCCCCCCCCAACACCCGCCTGGTCCCCCCTCGGACACCCACCTGGTCCCCCCTCGGACACCCGCCTGGTCCCCCCCCGGACACCCGCCTGGTCCCCCCTCGGACACCCGCCTGGTCCCCCCCCGGACACCCTCCTGGTCCCCCCCCAACACCCGCCTGGTCCCCCCTCGGACACCCACCTGGTCCCCCCTCGGACACCCGCCTGGTCCCCCCCAACACCCGCCTGGTCCCCCCTCGGACACCCGCCTGGTCCCCCCCCGACACCCGCCTGGTCCCCCCTCGGACACCCGCCTGGTTCCCCCCGACACCCGCCTGGTCCCCCCCCGACACCCGCCTGGTCCCCCCTCGGACACCCGCCTGGTCCCCCCCGACACCCGCCTGGTCCCCCGCCGACACCCGCCTGGTCCCCCCTCGGACACCCGCCTGGTCCCCCCCGACACCCGCCTGGTCCCCCGCCGACACCCGCCTGGTCCCCCCCCGGACACCCGCCTGGTCCCCCCCCCGACACCCTCCTGGTCCCCCCTCGGACACCCGCCTGGTCCCCCCTCGGACACCCGCCTGGTCCCCCCTCGGACACCCTGTCTTGTTCCTCACTCCCAGGACTTGACAGCTGCTTCTGCTCATGTCTGTGGTCCCTGCAGTTTCCTGCCAAAGCTCTAAAGGGCGCCAGATGGTGACATCGGGGGAGGCTGTTCTGGAATCTGGAGCTGTAGTCTACGGACACGTCTTTTTTTAGTACAAGACCTTTCACGCAGGTTTCCTGGATGCCTGGGCCAACTTGGAGGGGCCTCGGCTGCAGTGACCTTCACGGCGCTGAGCAGGAAGTCCCGCCACGAGCTGCGTGAGCTTCCCCCAGGGCAGGCTGGCCGGCTGCCTTGTGCCACCACCTCGGGCAGGCTCGGCCTCACCGTGCCTCCATTTACCCCGCAGGCCGGCCACGGTGACTCTAAACGTTTGGATGGAACAAGTTGCGCGGAGAAGCAGCAGCCGCCGCCAGAGCAGCCAAGTTCTGGGCTGAACAGTGTTCCCCTAGTCACGTCCTCCTGGGACCGAGCACGGGACCTTGTTTGTGTCTTTGTAGATGGAAGCAAGTGGAGATGAGGTCGCTGTGGTGGCCCTAATGCAGGGACTAAACACGGCCGCACGGAGACAGCCACATGCAGATAGAGCAGAGGCTGAGGCGATGTGGTTACGTGAAGAAAGGCAGGGCTCGCCAGGCCCCAGCAGCTGGAAGAGGCAGGACGGAGCCTCCCTCGGGACCTTCAGAGGGAACGTGGCCCGGCCCGCACCTTCATCTCAGACTTCTGGCCTCCAGAGCTGCGAGGGAAATCAATCTTGGTTGTTATAAGCCAGCTGGGTTGTGAGGGAGAGGCCAGGCGGTTTGGGTCCCGGACCGTGGCCTGCAAAGCCTGTGAGCTCGGACGGGTTGTTCAGCCTGAGCTTCCACCTCCATGTCTGTAAAATGGGGAGCCCCACTGTGGCTGCTGTCAGGGGTCAGGGCAAAAAATAACCTGGAAGCTGTCAGCCCAGCGCTTGGCGCCCTGTGGTGTCTGTTGTTAATAACATGCTTCTGCTGGGTGCAGTGGCTCACGCCTGTGATCCCAGCACTTTGGGAGGCCGAGGCGGGTGGATCACGAGGTCAGGAGATCGAGACCATCCTGGCTTACACGGTAAAACCCCACCTCTACTAAAAATACAAAAATTAGCTGGGCATGGTGGCACACGCCTGTAATCCCAGCTACTTGGGAGGCTGAGGCAGGAGAATCACTTGAATCAGGGAGTTGGAGGTTGCAGGGAGCCGAGATCGTGCCACTGCACTGCAGCCTGGCAACATAGTGAGACTCCATCTAAAAAAAAAAAAAAAATCACGATTCCTCGGGGTGAGTCTCGCGGCACAGACCTCGGTTGGCTGTTTTTGGTGGTGTGACCTACGGGAAGCGACTTAACTCTGCTGAGCCTCAGTTTCCTCCTCTGTCCCCCATGGATGGCGACAGCACCTCCTCATCATGGGCGCATGTGGGGATCAGGGGTGCATGTGGGGAGGGGTACGAGACCAGGCATGCACAATGCTGAGTGAACACCCCGACACAGGCAGGCACGTGGACAGGTGCCCGTGCACCCGCTGTGTCCAGATCAACACAGGCTGAGGCTATTCCAGAAATGCTGCCCGGCTGTACAGTTTCACTGGGAGCTTCACTGGGAGCATTTGGAGAACCTGCTCTGAGGCCGGAGACAGGCATGGAGAGGGGCTGCTCTGGTGCTGGTGTGTGGAGGGGCAGCCCTCGGGGAGGCCCTGGGCGTGGGATGGGACCCCCATCCTCTGCACTCCCGCTGCGGGAAGGGACCCCCATCCTCTGTTCTGGCGATGAGGTTCCCTTAGCCGGGCCTCCCTCCTCCACCTGCTCCTTCCAGGCTGGGCTGGGCGGCCGCCTTCCCTGGAATCCAGTCCCTGTGAGGGCCTCTGGTGTCTCCAAGCGGCTGGGTCTTCCCTGTCTGTGTCCCTCGCCGGCCAACACACAGGGTGGCGGGGCTGTGTGCCACCGGCCTTCCTCCTGGGGCCTGGCCCAGCCTGTGCGTAGTGGACCATATTTTTAGCTGTGCTCTGTGTGCCAAGACACATGAGGCAAGGGAGAGGCAGGCCTGAGGCCTCCGGAGCAGGGGAACCGCCATGAGGAGAAGCACAGGTTTGAGATCAGACACTGGGATTCAGGTTGGGTCAGACAGAGCCTGGCCGAGAGGCCACCAGCCTCGGGATGGACAAGGAAGCGCTGGGCCTGACGGAATCCTGCACGGTGACGGCTGCCTCTGGATAATTTCTTATTCTTCTCTGCTCTCCGAAAAGTGACTAAAGCCACAAACGCCTACAAGGAAACTCTGACCCAGCACCCAGGAGGCCGCAGCTCCTCCTTCTGAGCCAGCACAGCACGAGAACAGCACAGCCGGGGTTTGCCGCCAAGTCCCACTCCCCAGCCAGGCCCCAGGGACCCTCTGCGCACAGCTGCGCTGACAAGTGGCTCCAGGGGCTGAATACTGTCATGCGCTGAACCGTGTCCCCCAGATCCATACACTGAAGTCCTAACTGCCAGAACCTCGGAATGTGACCTCACCTGTAAGTAAGATCTTGGCGGATAGAATTCGGTAAGATGACGTCATATCAGAGTACGGCAGGTCCCTAGGGCAATAACTAATGTCCTTATAAAAAGGGGACATTTGGATGCAGACACACACACAGGGGGAACACCGTGTGGATGTGAAGGCAGAGATGGGGTGACGCGGCCACACGCCAGGGACACAGAGGGCAGAGGGCGATACACGGCAGAGACTCCAAGGGCAGAGATGGGGTGACACGGCCACACGGCAGGGACACCAGATCGCCCTCACATCCTCACAAGGAACGAGCCCCGTCGGCACCCTAATCATGGACTTCTGGCCTCCAGGACCGAGAGACGATGAACTCTGTTTCAGCTGCCTGGTCTATGGCACTCTGTCACGGCGGCCCCAGCAAACTGACACTATAGCCCAATGTCCACAGTTCCCAGTGGGAGAGACACTGGACTAGAAGAGGAGGATGTGAAGAGCCTGTGGGTGCACCCTCTCATGACCTCGGCGCGGTGACCTATGTGGCAGGACTGGGGATGGAGGTGTTCACTCGAGGCCACTGGAGCCACAGGCACAGCAGGATCCATGCCCGGCAGGCACCTGACCTGCCCCCACACTCAAGATCAGAGGTGTTCAGTGTCTTGGTTCCCCTAAAATACCTCTACATGAGTTAAACAGCCACTACCCCTAGAAGACGAGGTGTGGGCCGCCTGACCGCATAACCCACCACGCGCCGGAGACAAGCAAAGCACTGGCCCACCGGGCTTTAAACAGTGGCTGGCGTCAGACTCGAGCGACACCGGCGATGTGGACGTCCATGCCTCTGCACACGCGCAGTCCCAGGTGCGCCCAGTTCTGTTTCCCTTTCAGGGAAAGCAACATCCATCAGCAATCGTTTAAAAAAAAAAACCAGAGAGCAAAAGAAGCCAGATACAAAGCACACACAGGGTGTGACTCCCTGACTCCATTTCAATAAAATGTCCAGGACAGGCCCATCCAGAGACAGGAAGGAGATGTGTGGGTGCCGGGGCTTGGGGAGGGGAAGGCAAGTGACAGCTGGTGGGGACGGAGCTTCCTTGCTTCCTTTTGGGGCGATGAGACAGGTCTGGAACCAGAGAGTGGTGATGGCTGCGCAACCCCGCGAAGGCACCAAAAGCCACTGAATTTCGTGGTGTGGTAGTCGCAGCTCAATGTTTTAAAGGAGGAGAAATCTGCAAGAGCTATGTTTTGTGTTGGGGAGTTGCGGTCTTCCAGAAAGCTCCTGGGGGACGGTAATGAGTTTTCCACCCCCATCTCAGGACACAGGGGAGAGCCCAAAACTCTGAGGTCTGAGATCAGGATGGTCTAGAGCCTGGCGGGCAGCCAGTCCCGGAATCCAAAGGTCTCATGTGCGACACATCAAGGCCCACGGAGGTCAACCACCACCAGTAAGTGAAACCACAAGAGCTGACGTCATCCGCCCTGGCCGACAGGGCTCAGAGAGCAAACCAGTCAGGTATCCTGACCCCCAAACCCAAGGAAAACAGACACATGCCACCCAAAAGGTTAAGATTTTTGGTTTACGGAATTTTTTTTGTTTTTTTTAACCGCATGTTTTGACAGCAGCATTACAACAGCCAAAAGCAAACAGCCCAAGTGTCCATGGACAGGTGAGTGGATCAACACGATGTGGTCTATCCACACGACGGAATACTCTGCAGCCACAAAAAGGAAATCCGGACCAGGCTACGAGGGCGGACCCTGAGGATGTCACGCTCAGTGAAATAAGCCAGAGAGCAACAAATCCCGTGCGACTCCCCTCCTAGGCGGTCCCAGAGTCACTGGACTCACAGAGACCAAAAGTAGAATTGGGGGTGCCAGGGGCTGGGGAGGGCATGGGGAGTGAATGTTTCACGGGGACAGTTTCAGCCTGGGGAGATGAGAAACTTCTAGAGGTGATGGTGGCGATGGCTGCATAGCCGTGTGGATGTGCTTAAAGCCACTGAACTGTGCATTTATAACTGATTAAGATGGTAATTCTTGGCCAGGCACAGTGGCTCACGCCTGTAATTCCAGCACTTTTGGAGGCTGAGGCAGGTGGATCACCTGAGGTCAGGAGTTCGAGACCAACGTGGTGAAACCCCGTCTCTACTAAAAATACAAACAAAATTAGCCAATCATGGTGGCACACACCTGTAATCCCAGCTACTCAGGAGGCTGAGGCGGGAGAATTGCTTGAACCCGGGAGGTGGAGGCTGCAGTGAGCTGAGATAGAGCCACTGCACTCCAGCCTGGGTGACAGAGCAAAATTCCGTCTCAAAAAAAAAAGAAAGACTGGTTGGGCACGGTGGCTCACACTTGTAATCCCAGCACTTTGGGAGGCCAAGGCGAGTGGATCACCTGAGGTCAGGAGTTTGAGACCAGCCTGGCCAACGTGGTGAAACCCAGTCTCCAAAAAATAGCCAGTCGTAGTGGCACATGCCTGTAATCCCAGCTACTTGGGAGGGTGAGGCAGGAGAATCACTTGAACCTCGGAGGTGGAGGTTGCAGCGAGCCGAAATCTCGCCATTGCACTCCAGCCTGGGCAATAAGAGCGAAACTCAATCTCAGAAAAAAAAAAAAAAAAACAGAAAGACCAGGCACAGCGGCTCACACCTGTGATCCCAGCAGCACTTTGGGAGGCCAAAGTGGGAGGATCACTTGAGCACAGGAATTCAAGAGCAGCCTGGGCAACACAGGGAGAACCCAGCTCTGCAAAACATTAAAAAATTAGCTGGGTGTGGTGGCACACATCTCTAGCCCTAGCTGCTTGAGGGGCTGAGGCAGGAGGATCGCTTGAGCCCAGGAGGTCCGTGCTGCAGTGAGCACCCCTGCACTCCAGCCTGGGAAAGACAGCGAGACCCTGCTGAAAAAAAAATAACAGTTTCTTTTCAAAGTCTGGGGTCTTTGAGACGAGGGTCCCACCCAGCCAGTTGTCTTTAGCTAAGAATGGTGCCAACACCTTTTCAGAGGTTTCACTGGAAATGATTCTGTAACAGGCGGCCTCGGGTCAGGATCCCCACGCAAACACACCTCACTTGGTGACTTCAGATTTGAAAGAGGCAACAGCAAGCAGCAGAAACAAGACTTGAGCCAGGCGCGGTGGCTCAGGCCTATAATCCCAGCACTTTGGGAGGCTGAGACGGTCAGGAGTTCGTGACCAGACTGGCTTCTACTAAAAATACAAAAATTAGCTGGGCGTGGTGGCGGGTGCCTGTAATCCCAGTTACTCGGGAGGCTGGGGCAGGAGAGTCATTTGAACCTGGGGGGTGGAGATCGGAGTGAGCTGAGATCGCACCACTGCACTCCAGCCTGGGAGACAGAGCGAGACATCATCTCAAGAAAAAAAAAAAAAAAAAAAAAAAAGAAGCCAGACCTAGCTGAGTACCCCCATAAACCTAGAAGGCGGGGGTCACAGTCCCCTCTTACAGAAGGGGTGACAGGCCCAGACAGGTGGCACACGCCAGATCATACCAGTGACAGCTGGAACGCGGCTTAGCATTCCAGGCATGCAGGGCCTAGCACGATCCACGCTGGGGGTGGGTGTGTGGAGGGGGAAGTGTGCTCCTTCGCAGGCAACTAACACAGAATAAACCAAGAAATCTCATCTCTGGTGTACTTGTTTCCTTCTCTCTTAGACTGAGGTGTGAGGACAGGACGGGGTGGCGGGTGGCTAGGGATCCACTGAGGGTTCAGAGGGTGGAAAGAGTGATCCTCAGTGAGTCACACTCCTCTCTCCCGGTCCCGCCACTGCCTCTGTACCCCAGGGCCTTTGCACGTGCTGTTTTCCCTCCTGGAACACCCTCCACGCCCCAGAGAACCTCTTATCCTCGTGGTCTCCACCCTGCCCCCTCCCTGTTAGCCTGGGGCACAGCTGAGCAGAAGTGCCCCAGCTCAGACTCCCTGGGCTAGGGGATGCCACTGATTGCCAGGAGACTCTGTGTCCCATGATCATTTGCTCTACCAAGGTCCCAGAAGGCTGCACCCATTGAAATGCACAAACTGTGGAGGGTTGCTTGAGCCCAGGAGTTCGAGAGCAACTTGGGCAACAAAGTGAGACCCTGTCTCTAACAAAACAAAACACAACAAAAGATAAATCTACACGCTAAATGGACAGGGAGCGAGGCGGCGAACCCGAGGACCTGGGGACCCCGATTCCCACCCTCTGCCCCGTCGGAAGTTTCTTCTGGTGTCTAGTGTGAGCAGGGAGCAGGCTCCATTTTTTTCCCAAATAATAAACGCAGGTGTCTCTCCCGTGGCACCGTGGGCATCTTGGGTGGATGATTCTGTCCTGCGCACGGCAGGGGGCTGAGCGGCACCCCTGGTTCCCCCCACCGCATGCCTGAAACACTCTCCAGGTGAGACGACCACACACGTCCCCAGACACGGCCAAACTGCCCCCAGCTGTAAATCACGGCGGCCACTAAGTGGGAAGAAGAAAGGCTGGAAGTCAGCACAGGTCAGCTTTTTCTGGCCAGATGACTTTGCTGTCAACTTTCTGAAACCTTCTGTGTGCAGGGTATTCTGGGTTTCAGAACCGCGGGTCCATGGTGGAGGACAGCTCACCTAAGGTAAGCACGGGCCCCGCCCTGCACGTGACACGGGCCGGTGGTGCTAGGACCTGTGGCTTCTCTGCCATCCCCAAGGTGGGGGACATCATCAAACGGTTCTCAAACCTGCTTCAGCAGCCAGGCTTTCCCGTAAGAAAACTTTCTGCTCTTTGGAGGGAGGCCCAGCAAGCATGAGGACGGCATTTTCCTCAACTGCCATTTGGCACTCGCTGTCTCTGGAACAACCACAGCTTGGAGGGTTTGGCTGCGGGACAGCATTCTCAGAGAAGGCCTGCTGTGTCTCCCAACAGCGAGGGCTTTATGGGTGCTCAGGAGCCACGGCCGAGGCCTGGTCTCAAGGCAGAGGCCGCACAAGTGAGGGTGGGGGGAGTGCTGGCCCGTGGGGGTGGCGCCAGCTCCAGTGTTGGGGGCTTCAGTGCTTCAGTGTCCCTTTCGGCTCTGAGCCGAGGACTCCACGTCCCACCTTTTCATTTCATCATTAAAATGAAAACAAAATCAAAACACAGACCCCTCGGTCAGGGGCGGGGGCTCACGCCTGTAATCCCAGCACTTGGGAGGCTGAGGCGAGAGAATTGCTCGAGTCCAGGTGTTCGAGACCAGTTTGGGCTATTATACAGGGTATAGTGAGACCCTACAAAAGAGACTCCACCAAAAAAATAAAAAAAATTAGCCTGACGTGGCGGCACACATCAGTAGTCCCAGCTGCTTGAGAGGCTGAGGCGAGAGGATCGTTTTGAGCCCAGGAGCTGGAGGCTGCAGTGAGCTGTGACTGGGCTCTGCACTCCAGCCCGGGTGACAAAGTGAGACCTTGTCTCTAAAACCAAACAAAAAACTCACAACCACCTCTCTTCCTTATTTCCCTGCCCAGAATGGATCGTTCAATGGAAAAAAATAGAACATCCTCGTAAACTGAGGTCGTCTTACCTCCTTACACCCCAGTAGGAAGCGCCCGCTCTTGCCCACCGCCTTCTGTGAACACTCTGTCCACCTCCATCCCAAATCCACACTGCTTCTCACCAACGGCAGGGCAGGAAAACCAGGTGCCCTGCTCCTCACTCCCCCTCAGGACACCCGAGTTCTAGCTCAGTCCCCTGCCCACTCCCCACATCGAAGTCCACTTTCTTCTAAAATGCCACCAGGAGGTCACTGTACACATAAAAGCCCTCAACTGCTCCCTGGAACCCCAGGAGTGTGCATAGGAGGCCCCCTCACCAGCTGGGGGTCGCCTGTGGGGCCTACACCAAACCCTGTATGTGCCACTCAAACTCAAGTGCTCACCTCTCCTGCCCAACTCTAGGAGAGAATCTAGTATTCCTGCAAACTCCATCTCTGGCCCAGCATCTCTTACGAGGCTTTCTACCTCTTGACAGACCCATCTTCCCTTTGAACGCCAGCATCTGGCAGCGTCTAAACCCTATGGACTCAGGAAAGCCTTCGATGGTTGAAATATTCACAGACACGTGGTCAAGTTCCTTGGGGAAGCCATTTCTCTCTGGGTCTCTGTTTCCACCTCAGTAAAAGAGAAGACGGGTCAGGTGCAGTGAGGCACGCCTGTAATCACAGAACTGGAGGCCCAGGTGGAGGATCGCTTGAACCCAGGAGTTTGAGACCAGCCTGGGCAACAGGGTGAAATCCTATCTCTAAAACAACAAAATACAAAAATTAGCCGGGTGTGGTAGTGCATACGTGTAGTCCCAGCTACTCAGGAGGCTGAAGTAGGAGGGCCTGAGCCCAGGAGGTTGAGGCTGCAGTGAGCGGAGATTGCGCCACTACACTCCAGCCTGGGCGACAGAGCAAGACTCTATCTCAAACCACCCCTTTTATGCCTTCAGCCTGTACTGAGCACTTCCTACCAGGGCCACTGTTGGGTCTTGGCAAAAAAAAACCATAGAATTGAGTAAGACTACAGCTCTCAAGGATCCTCCAATCTGGGGCAGAGCTCACCCCCATTTGGAATCATTCACCCTTCTAGGAAGATTTAATTATAAACCTCAGCTCAAATCCTTGGCGCGCTTACAGCTTTCCAGGCACCCAGCTAAGTGCTGTACATGCGATAGCTTATTTTAGGGGTCAGCAAAGGTTTTCCTGAAAAGGGCCAGATTGTCTTCAGCTCGGCAGGCGTTAAGTTCCCTACGGCAACTGTTCAACTGTGCCCTCTTAGCTCGAAATCAACCACAGGTAACGTGTAAACCAAGGAGTGTGGCTGTGTTCCCACAAACCTTCATTCCCAAAAACAGGCCAGAGGTGGATTTGGCCTTCTGGTCAGTTAGCTGATACTTTGCCCGGTGGAATCCTCACACACCTGAGGTGGTTACTTTTATAATCCCCATTCCACAGAAGAAAAACTGAGGCTTGGAAAGATGGGGACCACCCAAGACCACCCAGCTATGAGGATGAAAATGAGGCATTCTGAACCCAGGCAGTCTCACTTGAGAAGCTAAACCCCAAAATACCCACTTCTCGCCGCACAAAATTGGGTGCACACACAAAACTTTGTATACCATTTCCCCGGCCCACACACTCCCAGCTGCCCATGCTGGTGAAGACTCACTGATCTAGGGTAGGTTTTTTTTTTTTTTTTTTTTTTTTTGACAGGGTCTCGCTCTGTCACCCAGGCTGGAGCGCAGTGGCATGATCTTGGGTCTCTGCAACCTCTGCCTCCTGGGTTCAAGGGATTCTTCTGCCTCAGCCTCCTGAGTAGCTGGGATTACAGGTGCACACCACCATGCCCGGCTAATTTTTGTATTTTCAGGAGAGACGGGGTTTCACCACGTTGGGTCAGGCTGGTCTCGAACTCCTGACCTCAGGTGATCCACCCGTATGGTAGGGTTTTTAAAGCGTTATTGACATTCAAAGCTGGATCATTTTCTGGGGTGGGGCCGTCCTGGGCACTGCAGGGCACTGTTGGAGTCAGCAACCCTGGCCTCCGCTGACTCCAAACCAGGGGATCCCCCGAATCATGAAAAGCACAAATGTCACCAAGAATCTCTGGGGCACAGAATTGTTCCTGGTTGAGAACCACTGGTCAAGGGAGGGAAAAGGCAGAGAGAACGAATAATCAGAGACAGAAACAAAAGTAAATGGGACAATGAACCAACCTCTGAGAGGCACACTGCACTGCAATTTTCTGGCACCTAATAACAAAAACAGCCGTTCTCAAGCCAGCTCTCTCTTATCAAGTTCCAGGCCACCTGATCAAATAATTGAATGTGGGTTTATCCTCATAATGACTCTCCGAGACATCTGCTTTTACAACTCGTTTACGAAAGAAGGTTTGCTCAGAGAGAGAAGGCGACTCATCCAGGTTTACACAGCGGGTGGGTGGTGGTGGTGGGCTGGTTCTGAATCCCAGATTTCCCCACCTCTAGCACGATATGCAGCAGAAGACTCTAAACATGAAATAAGACGAACGGCTGCTAATTCTTTCGAGTTCTCAGATTCCGCTGGACCCTGCGGCTCTCATTCTCCCAGGCGGGGACTTCTGACAACGCCCGTTTTACAGAGGGGAAAACTGAGGCTCCGAGAAGCCAAGATGCTGGGCAAGGTCACCCAGGTAGGGACTGGCGGCGCTGGGACCAGAGCCCCGACTTCAGTCCCCACAAACGGGGGTCCCCGAGTCACAGGGACGACGTTTCCAGGCAGTTAATAAGAGCGGAACTGCAGCGAACACCCAGCGAGCGCTCACTACATGCGAGGAGCCTTCCCCTCCCGCCGTCCTCGCCACCAGCCCGCGGACCAGCATTTCCAGGACCTGGGGCCCGGGGAAGGGAGATCAGGGCTCGAAGGGCCTGCCCGATGCCGCCCGGCCTCAGTTTCCCCTCCGCTCCGCCTACTCACAGGACCCCGCGCGTCGCGCTGACCCTGGCCTCAAGATCCCCAACCTCTTACGGGCTCTGGGGCCCCGTGAGCCCCGAGTCGCAGACCCCACACCCGCCAGGCTCAGTACAGTGCCCCTCACTCACCTCTCAGGCGACCGATCCCCGACCCACCGACGGTTGCGCTTGCGCACCGCGGAGCCGCCCGGCCCCGGCCCCCGGGCGCGACGCCTGCGCAGAAGAAGGGCGCCCCGGGTTGCTTCCCTTCTGCACAGGCGCGTTAATGATCGAGGTGGGCGTGGAAGGAAGTGACGCAACGTAGAGGCGGGAACCAGCTGGTCGTTAGGGCAACTGACCTCTACGACTTAATGGAGGCCGGAAGTCGGGGCTAGTTTGCCCTCTAGAGCGGGAATGAAGCGGTGCACGGTGGAACAGTGGCTGACTCCAGCCGGTCGCCGAGCCGACCACGTGGTGCTGGGCCGGCCACGTGGTGCAGCCGCGTTTGGCCACCTGGACTCCAGAGCGTCACAGCCGCGCAATGAATGGGAGTCAGTGTTGTCCGCTCGCTATCTTTGTTCATTTATTCACCCACCCATCTACTCACCCACAAATGCATTCTTTCATGCAGTCAATTTATGAGACGCTTGTGAGTATAGAGACATTAGTAGGCAGCAGGTGCCTAATATTCAATATTTATTGCAAACCAGTCATAAAAACCAGCAAAGTGTCTACTGTCATTATTTTGCATTGGGGTAGACGAACTATAAACTAATAAACTAGTACGTAAATAGATAAACAAGAAATTTCACAGCTAACACTACGAAAAAAAAAGAAGGTGGTGTGATTGTCACTGGGAGCTAAGTTGCATGGGATGGGTAGGAAAGATCATCCTTTAGATTTGGATTTCAAGGATAGGAAAAAGTCCAAACGGACCCCAGGCACAGGGAACAGCGAAAATGAAGGCCGATATAAAATTAAGCTTGGTGTGCTCAAGACATATGGAAAGAAAAAAAATAGAGATGAGAGATGAGAAATTTCCAAGGACGACAGAAAACTGATCACCATCTCAGTTATAGTTGCCAGAAATGTTCTCCCAATTCATTTTTGTCCTACTCGAAATACATGCACGATTAATGGCGTGGATTATTTTAATTTCTTTTGCAGAAATAAAGGAGGTGAGACCGGGCGCGGTGGCTCACGCCTGTAATCCCAGCACTTTGGGAGGCCAGGGGGCAGATCACTTGAGGTCAGAAGTTCGAGATCAGCCTGGCCAACATGCTGAAACGCTGTCTCTACTAAAAATACAAAAACTAGCCGGGCGTGGTGCGGGCATCTGTAGTCCCAGCTACTCGGGCTGTTGAGGCAGGAGAATCGCTTGAACCCAAGAGGCAAAGGTTGCAGTGAGCCGAGATCGCGCCATGGCACTCCAGCCTGGGCGACAGAGTGAGACTCCGTCCAGTTCCTCCAAAACAAAACGAAACAAAAACAAAAAACAAAAAAAGGAAAGAAAGGAGGTCGGTTGTTTCTTTTTTGCCAGTTTAATTGTAGTACATTGTTTTTTCTGGGTGCCGTAACAGTTCAAGACAGACGGTTCAAGGTGTTTTTTGTTTTAACCCACAACACTGGATGTAGGTCAGGTTACTGCACTGTTCCAAAACACCTGTTATTTGACATGAATCAATTTACTTGCTTATGTTTCTGACAAAAAAAAAAAAAAAAAAAAAAAAAAAAAAAAACTTGGCCGGGCGCGGTGGCTCACACCTGTAATCAATTCCAGCACTTTGGGCAGCCGAGGCGGGTGGATCACAAGGTCAAGAGATTAAGACCATCCTGGCCAACATGGTGAAACCCCGTCTCTACTAAAAATACGAAAATTAGCCGGGCGTGGCGGCTCGCGCCTGTAGTCCCAGCTACTCGAGAGGCTGAAGCAGGAGAACTGCTTGAACCCGGGAGGCGGAGGTTGCAGTGAGCCGAGATTGCTGCCACGGCACTCCAGCCTGGGCGACAGAGGGAGACTCCGTCTCAAAAACAACCAAACACCAAAACTTCTGGTTAATTTAATTGATTCGTCTGATTCAGATGCTGGAAAGTGGGCCTGGGATGCAGTAAGCGATCGATAATAACACTGGCCCAACACACAGCTATAAGAAGGGAGGCAAGCACACAATAACACTGTAGCCTGAAGCCCAGGCGAAGTTTCAGCGGAATAAGCCGCGCAGACAGAGGCTGAGAGGCGTCAGCGGCGTGCGGTTTCCAAGGAAACCGTCCTTCCTAGCCACCCCAGCGGCTCTGGAGGGGTACAGCAAGAGGCTCCGCCGACGCAACCCCGAGACCACCGACGGACTGCAGGTTGTAGCGCATGCGCAGAGGGCTCCAGCCGCTCGGCCCGCCTCCTTTAAGTGTGGGCGGGGCTTGGGCGCGCGTGCGTCCTGCCCTCCCTGTGCACGCGCCGCCCCAGCATGCCCAGGGTGCGCAGGCGGCGGGTCCCTTGGTCTTCAGGCGGCCGTGGCGGCGGTGGCGGCGGTTGGGCCGAGAGAGGCGGCCTCAGTGGCCGAGGTGGCTGGACGCGTAGCAGGTGGAAGGAGGGAGGGAGCCGCAGGCGCAGACCCACCCGCCATGAAGCCCCCCGCAGGTACCGACTACCCCGCTCGCCGGACCCGGGCTCCCCTGCACCCTCGCTCCTCCCGGGGTCGCGACTTGGGCCTAAGGCTGGAGCGGAGTGGTCCCCGAGCCACCCTCGGCCGGGCTGGAGGGGCAGCGGGGGAGGTGGGCGACCCTGCCCTCTGGTTTGCCGAATGAACGAACCAGCTTTTCCAGCGCTTCATTCATTCTGCAAAGTTGATGGCGCTTCCCTTGGCGCTTCCCTTCCGGATGGGTCGGGTCCCCTGGCGCACCCTCGGGAGGCCGTGATTTGAGGACTCCGGTCCCCGTTTTCCCGGAATTCTAGAGCCAGAGACAGACATTCAACAAGTAAATAAGCAAGAGAGGATCGAAGATAGGGAGGGATCGGTGCTCTGGAGCAAATAAACACGAACGGGGCAGTCCCAGGGAGCAAATAAACACGAACAGGGCAGTCCCAGGGAGCAAATAAACACGAACGGGGCATTCCCAAGGAGAGAGTGGTCCTGGGGGGCTTTTCTGAAGAGGTGAGCCTTGACTTGCTTGATTGGGAGAAGCAGGTGTCCTGCCAGGACCGGGGAAGGAGGCGTCCCGGGAGGAGGGAACGTGTTTGGAGAGCAGAAAGTCAGTTTGGCTGAAACGTAAAGAGGGGACCTGTTTATTTTGTTATTTATTTACTTTGTCACCCAGGCTGGAGTGCAGTGGTGCGATCACGACTCCCTGCAGCCTCGAACTCCTGGGCTCAAGCAATCCTCCCGCCTCAGCCTCCTGAGTAGCTGGGACTACAGACCTGCACCACCACGCTTGGTTAATTTTTGTAGAGACGAGGTTTCGCCGTGTTGCCCAGGCTGGTCTTGAAGTCCTGGGTTCAAGCAATCTACTTGCCTCGGCCTCCCAGAGTACTGGGATTACAGACATGAGCCACTGTAGCCAGCCAAGACCCTTTTAATTTAAAGGCAAAGGGGTGATGTGAAGTGTTTTTTATTTGTTTGTTTGTTTATTTTTTGAGACAGTCTCTGTCTGTCTCCCAGGCCGGGGTGTAGTGGTACGATCTCTGCCCACAGAGGCTCACTGCAACCTCCGCCTCCCGGGTTCAAGTGATTCTCCTGCTTCAGCCTCCCAAGTAGTTGGGATTTCAGGCGAGCACCACCACACCCGGCTAATTTTTGTATTATTGGTAGAGACGGGGTTTCACCATCTTGACCAGACTGGTCTTGAACTTCTGACCTCAAGTGATCCATCTGCTTCGGCCTCCGAAAGTGCTGAGATTGCAGGTGTGAGCCACCGTACCCGATTTTAGAAAGTCACTCTGGTTGTTGTTGAGGGAAATCCTTGCCCGTATCCTTGCCTTTTCTCTTGCCCAGCCACATTCCCCCAGCTCTTTGTCCAGCCCATTGCGATGAGGGTGATAATTGTAATAATGATAATCAGGGATATTTAGGCCTTGGGAAGGCAGGAATGTTGTCTGCCTTGTTTGCTACTGGATCCTTGGCACAATCAGTAAATATTTACAGGATGAACTGACGTCCACAAGTTTTTCAAATCCTAACTCCTCCAGGAGAATTTTCTGACAATTCCCGTTCCCATTGATCTCCGTCCTTTCAGAGCCCCTGAAGCTCTTCTTTACCCCCACGGTTTAATGTAGATCCACGGTCCCTTTTTTGCAGTTCTAAAATCCTAAATACTCTGTAAACTGAAAGGTTTGCCGTAAGTTTACAGCAAAGTCATTTGGCCAGAAAGTGACCGCGACTGACCGACCGACTGAGAGCCTTTCTTTTTCCCACTTAGCAAATATCACTGATTCTCAGCTGGGGTGATTGTGCTTCCTCAGGGGACACTGGGCCATGTCTGGGGACATTTGTGGTTGTCACAGTTGGGGGGGCGCTCCTGGTATGGAGTGGATGGAGGCCAGGGATGCTCAGCACCCTGCAGCGCCCAGGCCAGCTCCACCCCAGAGAACGATACGGCCCCGATGGCCACAGTGCAGACAGCGAGAGACCCTGGTGCGTATTCCTGCTTCTCGCTGCAGGAAGAGTAATTTGATTTTGGAGGGCCAGCCACCCTAGTGATTTGGAATACGTGGCACTTGGACTCTTACTTTTCTCCAAGGGGGGAATTCTGAGTGGTAAAACGTCCCCGGCCCCAAGAGAACTTGGACAGCAGAACATGGTCTGTAATGACAGCTACCTCTTGAAAACTTTCTGGTGGTATTCAAGATACAAGATGTTTTGCCTTCATTCCTCACTGAATTCTTAGACGGTTCTTGTTCTCTGCACCCTGAATTGTTCCCATTTTGCAGGTGGGAAGCCTGGAAGTTAACGTTTCTTGCCAGAATCCCAGAGTTAGCAAGTGACAGAGGTAGGGTCCGCACCCGGACCCTCTGACTTCAGCTTCTGCATTCTGAGCTAGCTTGTTGTACCTGCCCCAGCCTTTGTAAAAATGCACATCCGATTGTTAGTGCCACCGTCCCGTCCCCTTCCTGTCCCTTTCCATGGCTCCACCTTGCACTCAGGATTGAAGTTCAAAGCCTTCATTGTCATCTACACCAGAAGTTGGCAAACTCTGGCCTGCCTAGTTTTTTTTGAGATGGAGTTTCACTCTTACTGCCCAGGCTGGAGTGCAGTGGCATGATCTCAGCTCACCGCAGCCTCCGCCTCCCAGGTTCAAGCGATTCTCCTGCCTCAGTCTCCCGAGCAGCTGGGATTACAAGTGCTGCCACCACGCCCGGCTAATTTTTATGTTTTTAGTAGAGACGGGGTTTCTCCATGCTGGTCACGCTGGTCTTGAACGCCTAACCTCAGGTGATCCACCCACCTTGGCCTCCCAAAGTGTTGGGATTACAGGCACGACCCACCGTGCCCAACCAAGATGGACTCTTGCTCTGTCACCTGGACTAGAGTGCAGTGGTGCAATCTCAGTTCACTGCAACCTCTGGCTCCTGGGTTCAAGCGATTCTCCTATCTCAGCCTCCAGAGTAGCTGGGATTACAAGCCTGCACCACCACACCCAGCTAATTGTTGTATTTTTAGTAGAGACAGGGTTTCGCCATGTTGTCCAGGGTGGTCTCGAACTCCTGACCTCAAGTGATCTGCCCGCCTCAGCCTCCCAAAGTACTGGGATTACAGGCGTGAGCCACCACACCTGGCCAGGCCTGCCTATTTTTGTACACCTCTGGAACTGAAGATGATTTTTGGACGAGACAGAAAATATATGTGGCCCACAAAGATGAAAATATTTGGCCCTCTGCAGAGTTGTTTGCTGGTCCCCTGGGCCCTCTGCAGAACTGTTTGCTGGCCCCCTCGGTCCTCTGCAGAACTGTTTGCTGGCCCCTGGGTCCTCTGCAGAACTGTTTGCTGGCCCCTGGGTCCTCTGCAGAACTGTTTGCTGGCCCCTGGGTCCTCTGCAGAACTGTTTGCTGGCCCCTGGGTCCTCTGCAGAACTGTTTGCTGGCCCCTGGGTCCTCTGCAGAACTGTTTGCTGGCCCCTGGGTCCTCTGCAGAACTGTTTGCTGGCCCCTGGGTCCTCTGCAGAACTGTTTGCTGGCCCCTGGGTCCTCTGCAGAACTGTTTGCTGGCCCCTGGGTCCTCTGCAGAACTGTTTGCTGGCCCCTGGGTCCTCTGCAGAACTGTTTGCTGGCCCCTGGGTCCTCTGCAGAACTGTTTGCTGGCCCCTGGGTCCTCTGCAGAACTGTTTGCTGGCCCCTGGGTCCTCTGCAGAACTGCTTGCTGGCCCCTGGGTCCTCTGCAGAACTGTTTGCTGGCCCCTGGGTCCTCTGCAGAACTGTTTGCTGGCCCCTGGGTCCTCTGCAGAACTGTTTGCTGGCCCCTGGGTCCTCTGCAGAACTGTTTGCTGGCCCCTGGGTCCTCTGCAGAACTGTTTGCTGGCCCCTGCGTCCTCTGCAGAACTGTTTGCTGGCCCCTGGGTCCTCTGCAGAACTGTTTGCTGGCCCCTGGGTTCTGCACCGTTAGGTGTTTCCAGGTGGTTTTGCCGCCTTCTCTGTGCTGAGCCGCACTGACTTTCTTCACGTAGTCGCCCTTCCCGCAGCTGCCTTCGCTGCCCGGAGCCCCCGCCTGCCATTCTTGTTTTCGGGCTCCGTTTACCCATTTCTCAGAGAGGCCCTGGAGTGAGTGGCCAGGCCACATATGACTTGCCCGTAGCACCTGTGGGTCTGGCACGGCTACACGCCAGCCTGACTTTCTTGATGAGTTCATGAATGGAGGCCTGCGTGTTCCCCTCACTGGGTGTGGGGTGTGGAAGAAGCAGGTGGAAGAAGGGACTCTTCCCGTAACCCCCCCATACCTCACCTTTCCCCTCTGGCATGGCAGGAATTGAGCAGTGCGTGGGTGGTCCTGGGCCTCCCCTTTTGTGAACACCCAGGGGTTTGTACAGGCTGATCTGTGCGTGGTGTCTCCACTGTAGGGTGGGAGTTTTGTTGTTTTTTTATTTTTTTGAGATGAGAGTCTCACTCTGTCACCCAGGCTGCAGTGCAATGGTACTATCTAGGCTCACTGCAACCTCCACCTCCCGGGTTCAAACAATTCTGCCTCAGCCTCCTGAGTAGCTGGAATTGCAGGCGTGCGCCACCATGCCCAGCTAATTTTTGTATTTTTGGTAGAGATGGGGTTTCACCATACTGATCAGGCTAGTCTCAACCTCCTGACCTTGTGATCTGCCCGTCTTGGCCTCCCAAAGTGCTGGGATTACAGGCTTGAGCCACTGCGCCTGGCCTTTTTTTTTTTTTGAGACGGAATCTCTCTCTGTCACCCAGGCTGGAGTGCAGTGGCGCGATCTCGGCTCACTGCACACTCCGCCTCCCAGCTGCACGCCATTCTCCTGCCTCAGCCTTCCGAGTAGCCAGGACTACAGGCTCCCGCCACCACACCCGGCTAGTTTTTTGTGTTTTTAGTAGAGACGGGGTTTCACCATGTTAGCCAGGATGATCTCAATCTCCTGACCTCGTGATCCACCTGCCTCGGCCTCCCGAAGTGCTGGGATTACATGCATGAGCCACTGCGCCCGGCCAGGGAATTTTTAACAGCGGCATTATCTCTATTCCGGGCTGGATTGTTCTCTGCTGGGGCCGTCCTGGTCACTGCCGGGTACTAAGCAGGATCCCTGGCCTCCAGCCACTCCACACCAGGAGCATCTGCAGCTGCAACAGCCACAGGTGTCCTAGATGTCACCCAGGGTCCCCTGGAGGGGACTGATGGCAGAGTTGCCCCCTGCTCTAGAGACTGGTCAGTCTGTTCGTCCCTACAAGAGCCCTGGACCTCACTCTTCTGGATGAGAAGCGGGTGATCCCTCCTTTCCCTCTGCCCTCCTCACTTTGACCCTAACTGAACCAAAAGCAGACCTGCCTGGCACTGGGTTTTGTTTCTGCGCAGCCTGTGCAGGAGACGTGGTGGACGCGGCGTCTCCGTGCTCTGTGGCGAACGACCTGCGATGGGACCTGAGCGCCCAGCAGATAGAGGAGCGCACCAGGGAGCTCATCGACCAGACCAAGCGTGTGTACGACCAGGTGGGCGCCCAGGAGTTCGAGGACGTGTCCTATGAGAGCACGCTCAAGGCGCTGGCTGACGTGGAGGTCACCTACACAGGTAAGTCCCAGGCAGGGTCTGAGTGTGGGCCACAGGTGCTGAGGGAGGTGGCACCGCAGGCAGGAGCAGCCCAGCCCATGGAGCAGGTTCAGAACCTGGGTGGAGGCATCTGGCAGGTGCTGGTCACTGGAGGTGTCGGAGAGAGGCGGCTCCGCCCGTGCCCTGCTGCGCTTCACAGCCTCGTCTGTTCCGAGGACCCCTTGGTTGTGTGATCTAAGAGCCGGAGGTGAGAAAATGTGTCTAAACAGCACGCCTCTCCAGCCTCTCCCAGAGCCAGCAGCCTTGAAACCTGACCCCGTCTGACCTCTTTCCCTGGCCTGGGAAGGCGAGTATTTGTTTTCTCTCTGAATGACTGAACTTGGCCCCTTTGGCTTCTGCCTCCTCGCCCTGCGGTGGGGGTGACCTCATGACCTTGGGCGTCCTCCTCGCCCTCAGCCCGAGCCTCCTCCTCTCCTTGGGGTCCCTGTGCTCACGGTGAGGAGTGAGGTGCCTGGTGACATGGGTTAGGGACACTGCTTCCCGAGCTCTGCCTAAGGCTGACAGTGTATCTGCCTGACCAAGAGGCCCAGAGAGTCTCCACAGGGAGCTCTGAGTGACGCAACTCCCCGCCCTTCCATCTAGCGGAAGGCCTTTTTGCTGGGAACCATGGAGAATCCTTGAGTTCAGCCCAGGGCTTTTCTTGTGTTCCCAAGGCTTCCCCTGAAAGGATTGGCCTCCGTGGCCGCAGGCCTCCGTGGCCCGTGCCCTGCGGCCTCCAGAGGGTTTGCTGTCTGGGCGGGGGACTGGAGAGGGCTGAAGCTCCGCAAGCACCCCGAGCCTGCAGAGCCTGCAGCCCCCGCTTGGAATCCTGACCCTCTTCCCACTCCCTCTGGCTTCTGACAAGTGGCTTAGAGCCCAGCAGGACCTTGGTTTCCCCTCCTCGGCCACGTGGTGGCCCCTGGTCTCTCCCGCAGGAGTCTCCTGAGGCTCAGGTGATACCAGTTCCCTCTTAGGGCGCCCAGCGGTGCCAGGCATCATTTCCCCCGCCCGTGCCCCACTTTCCCCTCCTGCAGCCTTTCTTCTCCTCCTTCACATGGTGGCGAGAAGCAGTGTTAAAGGAAACTGAAATCGGCCTTGCTGCTCCCCTCGGAGCCTTTCCACTGTCCTCAGGGTGACGCCCGGCATCCTCGGTGTGGACTTCAGCGCCCTGCACTGTCCGTGCCTGGACACGCAGTCTCCTCGTGCCTGGCACCCTCCGCCAGCCAGGGCCTCCCCAGCCAGCCCCTCCCGCCCCTCGCGCCCCTTGCCCTGTGCTCTGCTGAATACCCAGCTTCTCTCTGATCACAGATTAAGTCCACTTAGCCCAGGAGCCCTTCCTGCTCCTCCTGTCCTCATGGCAGCCGCCTGGATTAGTCCCTGCACTGACACTGTCGTCCAGGCAGTTGCTTGTCTAATCAGTTGCCCATAAATCCCGAGAGGACAGAGCCTGTTTTTTTCTCTCTTCAGCCCCAGCATCAGGCCTGGCCCAGAGCCCCCACTACGAGCTTTTTTGTTGATTTTTTGAGACAGGGTCTTGCTCTGTCACCCGGGCTGCTGTAGTGCAGTGGTGTGATCATGGCCCACTGCAGACCCCATCTCCCAGGCTCAAGCCATCTTCCCACCTCAGCCTCCCAAGTAGCTTGGATGATAGGTGCGCTCCACCACGCCTGGCTGATTTTTTTTTTTTTAATTTTTAGTAGAGATGAGGTCTTGCTATGTTGCCCAGGCGGGTCTAGAACTCCTGAGCTCAAGCTTCCTGCCTGCCTTGGCCTCCAAAAGTGTGGGGATTACAGACATGAGCCGCTGTGCCTAGCCCATCCCCCCCTCCGAACACACAGAGCCTCCTCCAAACATACCGAGGCCTGGGGACATTTCTGTTGGCCCAGAATCGAGGTAGTGACCGGACTGCAATTGGAATTTAGGTCTTTCTTCTGCAAAGTATATGCTTTTTTAAAAAAATTTTTATTATTATTGGTTTTGTTTTATTGTTTAGAATGAATCTCGCTCTGTCACCCAGGTTGGAGTGCATGGCGCTGTCATGGCTCACTGCAGCCTTAACCTCCCAGGCTCAAGCGGTCCTCCTGCCTCAGCCTTCTGGGTAGCTGGGAGCACAGGTGCGTGCCACCGTGCCTGGCTGATTTGTTTTTTTAAACTGCTCCATTGAGATATGGTTTGCATCACATACAGTTCACCCATTTAAACCACAAACTTCAGGCCGGCGGCGGCTCACACCTGTCATCCCAACACTCTGGGAGGCCGAGGTGGGCGGATCTCTTGAAGTCAGGAGTTCGAGACCAGCCTGACCAACATGGAGAAACCCCGTCTCTACTAAAAATACAAAATTAGCCAGGCGTGGTGGCTCATGCCTATAATTTCAACTACTTGGGAGGCTAAGGCAGGAGAATCACTTGAACCCGGGAGGCGGAGGTTGCAGTGAGCTGGGATCATGCCATTGCATTGCAGCCTGGGCAAGAGCAGTGCAACTCTGTCTCAAAAGAACAAAACAAAACAAGAAAAATCCACACCCTTCAGTGGTTTTTAATAAGTTTGCAGTGTTTCCCAGCTGTCACCATTCTTTGATTTTAGAGCATTTTCATAATCCCAGAGAGAAACTTTATACCCTTCAGTGGTCACACTCCATCTCCTCTGCCCCCAGCCCCAGCACCCACGCGTCCCCTCCTGTCTCTGTGGATGGAGCTGTGGATAGCCATCCTCTGTGGATGGATATTTCATAGAACTGGCATCACACAGGCGGGTGCGGTGGCTCACGCCTATAATCTCCTCATTTTGGGAGGCAGAGGCGGGTGCATTGTGAGGTCAGGAGTTCAAGACCAGCCTGGCCAACATAGTGAAACCCCGTCTCTACTAAAAATAAAAAAATTAGCCAGGCATGTGCCTGTAATCCCAGGTACTCGGGAGACTGAGGCAGGACAATCACTTGAACCCAGGAGCTGAAGGTTGCCATGAGCCGAGATCGTGCCACTGCACTCCAGCTTGGGCAACAGAGTGATACTTCATCTCAAAAAAAAAAAAATGACATCACACACCATGTGGCCTTTTGTGTCTGGCTTCCCGCTCTGCATGTGACGTCCTTGCGTTGCATCCACACCGCAGCCTGTTCCAGAGCCTCGTTCCTTTTCATGGCTGAGTCATGTTCCATTTGGCAGAGGCCACATCTTGTCAGTCCGTTCACTCGTGGATGGGCCTTTCGGCAATTGCGAATCGTGCTGCCGTGAGTGGACGCGTGCAGATTCCGGTGTGGATGTGTGTTTGTGTCTCCCGGCTGGATGCCTACAGTGGAGTCTTGGGGGTTGTGGGATGACTCCATTTTAAAGCTTTTTTTTTTTTTCTTTTTTGAGATGGAGCCTCACTCTGTCACCCAGGCTGGAGTGCAGTAGTGCCATTTCAACTCACTGCAACCTCCGCCTCCCAGGTTCAAGCGATTCTTCTGCCTCAGCCTCCCAAGTAGCTGGGATTACAGGCGTGCGCCACCACGCCTGGCTAATTTTTGTATTTTTAGTAGAGACGGGGTTTCACCTTGTTGGCCAGGCTGGTCTCGAACTCCTGACCTCAGGTGATCTGCCTGCCTCGGCCTCCCAAAGGGCTGGGATTCCAGGCTTGACCACCGCACCCGGCCTAAAGCCTATGCTTTTCTAGCCACTGACATTTCCTCTGCTCAACCTAAAGTGCAGATGTGCTCAGGAAAGTGTGAGTCGTTCATGCATTTAAATGTGCCTGTCGCCAGCTGCAGCTCTCTCTGGAATGGAACTCCGCCAGCCTCTCTGTTTCATCACACCCAGCTCTGTGGGGGTTCTTCTTGCCTTGGAGGGCTTTGAGTTGAATCCATGTTTTTCTTTGGTCTGTAAGATCCCCGAGGACACAGGCGACAGCACCTCCTTTCTCCATCCCAGGGCCCAGCCTGAAGGGGATGGTGGCGTGTGCCTGTAGTCCCAGCTACTTGGGAGGCTGAGGCAGGAGAGAGCTCGTGGGGGGATTCAGCAGACGGGCCTGGGAGAGGGGTCTGAGCAGCACCTGCCAGTTGCACCAGGGCCCATTCTCACACCTGTCTCCCTGGTCTCCCTGTTTTAGTTCAGAGGAATATCCTTGACTTCCCCCAGCATGTTTCTCCCTCCAAGGACATCCGGACGGCCAGCACGGAGGCCGACAAGAAGCTCTCCGAGTTCGACGTGGAGATGAGCATGAGGGAGGACGTGTACCAGAGGATTGTGTGGCTCCAGGTGAGGGGGAGTGCTCCCCGCGGGGAGCGTGAACAGCCTCCCAAGTAGCTGGGATTACAAGTGCATGCCATCACGCCCAGCTGATTTTTGTATTTTCAGTAGAGACGGGGTTTCACCGTGTGGGTCAGGATGGTCTCGAACTCCTGACCTCAAGTGATCCGCCCGCCTTGGCCTCCCACAGTGCTGGGATGACAGGTGTGAGCCACTGTGCCTTGCCCATTTTTTTTATTTTTAGTAGAGACGGGGTTTCATCATGTTGGTCAGGCTGGTCTCCAACTCCTGATCTCAGGTGACCTGCCCGCCTCGGCCTCCCACAGTGCTGGGATCACAGCATGTGCACTTGCTTTTCCTTTCCTGGCCATCCTAGGTGTGACCCAGACACCCCATCCCCACGTGGCGTGAGCTGACAGGGCCTGGCGGCGTGGCTGCGTGGGCTTCTGCTCCCCAGATGCTCCTCCCAGCATGCAGTGGGGCTTTGCTGTTGGTGTCACATGATCAGGAGAGACCCAGAGACCCTCCTTCTGCTGCTCATCCTCTTAGGCGAGGACCCCCGGGAAGGTGCTGATGTGTCCCCCAGTAGCAGGAACGTGCAGCCCTGGTGCTTTGGTAAATACAGATCAGGGTGGCCCATGATAGCAGTGGTTTATTATTTTATTTATTTATTTATTTATTTATTTATTTATTTATTTTTGAGACAGAGTCTCACTCTGTCGCCCGGGCTGGAGTGCAGTGGCACAATCTTGGCTCACTGCAAGCTGTGCCTCCCGGGTTCATGCCATTGTCCTGCCTCAGCCTCCTGAGTAGCTGGCACTACAGGCGCCCGCCACCTCGCCCAGCTGATTTTTTTTTTTTTTGTATTCTTGTATTCTTGTATTCTAGCTGGGACTTTTGTATTCTTCTTTTGTATTCTTCTTTTGTATTCTTAGTGAGCCATCGCACCCGGCCTTTTTTTTTTTTAAATACAGACAGGGTCTCACAATGTTGCGTACGCTTGTCTCAAACTCCTGGGCCCAAGCAATCCTCCCACCTCCACCTCCCGGAGTTTCTGTTGAAACAACGGACAATCAGCAATCTTGTTCCCATTCAGCCACCGCCCTGGTGAAGGAGCTCTGGGCTCATGTTAGTGCTGGGCTCTTCCAAACAAAGCGAACGTTTGCTCGGGTTTTGTGTAGACGCAGGTCGTCATTTCTCTGAGGTAAATGCCCAGGAGTGCAGTTGCCAAGTCACATGGGGGCCAGATGATCAGATTTTTAAGGAACTGCCAAACTGTTCTTTGGAGCAGCTGCACTGGCCCACGTCCTACATGCTTTGATGTTTTTATTCCAGGAGAAAGTTCAGAAGGACTCACTGAGGCCCGAGGCTGCACGGTACCTGGAGCGGCTAATCAAGCTGGGCCGGAGAAATGGGCTTCACCTCCCCAGAGAAACTCAGGAAGTGAGTGCTGGGTATAGGGATTGCTGGGTGTGGGCAATGTTCAATCCTGGGGAGTGCTGGGCACAGGGAGTACTCAGTCCCAGGGAGTGCTGGGTACAGGAAGTACATGGCAGGGGGAGTGCTGGGTGCGGGGAGTGCTGGGTTCAGGGAGTGCTGGGTCCCAGGGCATGCTGGGTCCTGGGGAGTGCTAGGTTCAGGGAGTGCTAGGTTCAGGGAGTGCTTGGGCACAGGGAGTGCTAGGTGCTGGAAGTGCTGGGTGTGAGGAGTGCTCGGTCCCGGGGAGTACTGGGCACGGGGAGTACTGAGCTCAGGGAGTGCTCAGGCAAGGGGAGTGCTGGGTGTGGGGAGTGCTGGGCGTGGGGAGTACTCCATCCTGGGGAGTACTGGGCATGGGGAGTGCTCCGTCCCAGGGCGTGCTGGGTGTGGGGAGTGCTCCCTCAGCCCTTGGTGGGAGTGCTCCCAGGACCCTGCGTCTTCCTGCGGTGCCCGCCCCGGTCTCTCCTTCCTCTCACGTCTTGTCTTTGTCTCCAGAAAATCAAAAGCATCAAGAAGAAACTGAGCCTCCTGTGCATCGACTTCAACAAGAACCTGAACGAGGACACGACCTTCTTGCCCTTCACGCTCGAGGAGCTAGGTAGAGGCTGGGCAGTGGGGAATGGGTTGCCATCGGTCCTGGGACTCACTGCAGGCCTGCCAGGCCCTCGGGGGCCGCCGCTTCCTCCTGTGGGCTTCTGTGCTGACGGGCGGCGGGAGGCCGAGGTACATGGACCTGACCGCCTGGGCCGAGGGCTTTCCTCACTGGGAGCACTCCAGGGCCGTTCACAGCCAAAAGCTCTGACCCCTCCTTGGGGAGGGCCGTGCTCTGTCCCACCAAGATGCCGCCCTGATAGAAAATGTCCCTAGCAGTGGCGGGAGCCCAGGCTGGACTGGGCGGCCAAGGGTGCCAGTCTCAGCCGTGGCCCTGAGGTAACCACAATTTTCCCTTGAGACCCCACTTCCTGCCTGCCTTTATTTTTATTTTATTTAATTAATTAATTTGTTTATTTATTTTGAGATGGAGTCTTGCTCTACTGTCCAGGCTGGAGTGCAGTGGTGCGATCTCCACTCACTGCAGCCTCCGCCCCCTGGGTTCAAGTGAGTCTCCTGTCTCAGCCTCCTGAGTAGCTGGGACTGCAGACGTATGCCATCACACCTGGCCAATTTTTTTATTTTTAGTAGAGATGGTTTTGCTGTGTTGGTCAGGCTGGTCTCAAACTCCTGGGCTCAGGCTATCTGCCCGCCTCAGCCTCCCAAAGTTTTGGGATTACGGGCATGAGCCATCACACCTAGCTGGGCCAGAATATTCTGATGGGTGCTACAGAATATAACCTCCACTTCTAGACTCTGAATGTGGTTGCCACTGAGGTGACAGGTGGGGACAAGGCCCTCATGGCCCCAGGCCTCCACAGGTGGCTTGATGTGCGGTCAGCTGGGCGCATGTTCCCTGAGGGAGCACTCGCACGTCAGGCATCGCCAAGCTTGGCTGCCAGCCCTCGCTTGGCCCTTCTGTGTCTCGGGCAGCCCATCCTACCCCTCAGCTCCTGGCACTCAGGAGACACAATGGGCTACGATCTGCCATAAAGCACGTTTCCCAACCCCGGGAACCCAGCCTGCCACTCCGTGGGCGCACTGATGACCCACATCATTCCCGTGGCCACCCACATCGTCCCTGCAGCCACCCGCGCCGTCCCCGCGGCCACCCACACTGTCCCCGCCACCCGCGCTGTCCCTGTGGGGCTGCCCCCCCACCTGCCCGTGTTAGCAAGCAGAAGGGCTCGGTGCCCGATGCGCTGGAAGCCAGTGCCATGGCACCAAGGTTTTGAGGAAACAGAAGCTTTTCAGTTGCAAGTGACTCCCAAGGAGACTGGGCGTCCAGCTCAAATCTGCCTCCTGTGCCGGCTTTCAGGCAGTACTTTCATTCGAGAAGTTGCAGAGGTGGGTTCTGGGATTAGCAGGTGGTTGGTGGAAGGAACAGGGAAGGTCTGGAAGGTCCTTGGGCACACATAGTTATCTGTCCATGCCAGTGCACGGGTCCTGGTGCGAATCCTGGGGACGTCAGTGGGAAGCGCGGTGGAAGTTCAGTTGGCGTCCGCGAGCTGGTTCTACACGGACTCTGCTGGCTCATGTGGGTTCCAGCCAGTTTCAGCCAGTTTTGTTCTTGTCAGTGTTTTCTCTGCCTGTTTGTTTTCATGTTTGCCATCCTGCAAACTGAAGAGTGTTTGTCGATTTTGGTGTATAACTCTTGGGAGTGCTGTTTCATTTGTCCGGCCTGCAGGGCCTCCCATGCAGGTGGCTTGAGTCCCATGTGGCCGGGTGACACCATCATGCGGGTGGCTAGCGTGTTGGGTGACGGTTCTCCAGGGCTCTCCACTGTCCCGGGACCTGTTTCCCGGGGTGTTGTGGTCCGTCATTTGTCAGGAGACACTCTGCCTTAGTCCCCTTTTCTTCTGCTTACAACAGAAGACCTAAAGCCATGTAGTTTATAAGAAAAGGAATGAACTTGTCACGGCTCTGGAGACTGAGAACTCCCAGGTCGAGGGGCTGTATCTGACGAGGGCCTTCTTCCGGGTAGGGACTCTGGAGCCCTGAGGCGGCCAGGGTGTCACCTGGCAAGGGGAGGGGGCTGAGCGAACTGGCTCCACCCAGGTCCCTCCTCCTCACAAAGCCCCAGTCCCACTGCCACATTAACCCGTCAATACCTTCATTCCTGACGGTGGACGCCACATGACCTGGCTGCCTGTTGAAGGCCCCAGTACCCAATCCTGCCATCTCCCAACACCACCATCTCCAACGCCGCCGTCTCCCGATAGCCACATCTCCCGAGAGCCACATCTCCCGACACCCCCATCTCCCGACACCCCACCTCCTGACACCCCACCTCCAGACACCCCATCTCCTGACACCCCCACCTCCCAACACCCCCACCTCCCAACACCCCCATCTCCTGTTACCACCATCTCTGGCATTAAGTTCCTCGTGCATTTTGGAGCAGTCACACCCAACCAGAGCAGAGACCTGTGAGTGTCCGTCACTCCCACGTTGTCATGCACTAGTTGCCATGTCCATGGACGACTTCTGCCGCCCTCACTCTCTGGGAATCAGTTGTCCTGCCGTGACTCCGAACCTTCCCTCCTCACCTGTCTTCTTACTGATTTGTTTCTGTCCATGTGCATGAGGCTTCTGGCTTATTCCCGGGTTATCATTCATTTTCATTTATCCCAGTGCTCAAATCGTCCCCCATGGACCTTCGGGAGCCCCTTCAGACAGTCCCCATGTCCCTGTAATGCACCTACTGGCCTCTGAGCCCGCTCTCACTGTGGGGCGCACAGTGCCGCAGGCTCGGCCTCTGAGCCCGCTCTCACTGGTGGACACTTGGTGTCGCAGGCTTGTCCCGTGCTCTCCCTGCCCAGCCCTCAGATGCGCCATTCCTTGGCGGAGTCCTGGTGCCTTTGAGTGGATGGTGATTTAGGCACCAGGTCTGTTCACCGCTGCCAGGGAACGGCGTCCCTGGACACGCACGCTCTTCTCTTCTGTGTCTGTGTATGAAATCCACAAGTGCAGTGGGGCATGCCGGCGCACCCCTGAGGCCAGGGAACGGCGTCCCTGGACGCGCACACTCTTCTCTTCTGTGTCTGTGTATGAAATCCACAAGTGCAGTGGGGCATGCCGGCGCACCCCTGAGGCCAGGGAACGGCGTCCCTGGACAAGCACACTCTTCTCTTCTGTGTCTGTGTATGAAATCCACAAGTGCAGTGGGGCATGCCGGCGCACCCCTGAGGTCCCAGCCTCTCAACCCGGGAGGCTGAGGCAGGATGATTGCTTGAGTCTGGGAGTTCAGAGCCACAGTGAACGTGAACTATGCATTCATGAACTATCCATTGCAGCCTGGGCAACAGAGCAAGACCCTGTTTCTAAAAAAATAAACTTTCATGAGTCCACTTTCCAGCTTCTTTTCCAGTCCAGCGCTGCTGGGCCCCCTAGCCGTCTCCCTTGCTGTCCTTTAACTCCCGTCTCCGACCGCCAGTGTTGGGTGACAACACTGTCGAGATGGAGAGCTGCTATCTGAAGGCCCGTGGTCCTTGGAAAGGACGTCATGAGGTCCTGGGAGGCCTCCCCCTCGTGCTGCAGTCACTCGGCAAACAATTGCCGGACCCACACTAGTGCTGGGGCACAAATGGGAAGGAGGGGCTCTGCAGACCACGGGACTCTCAGCTCCCTCTTCACCACCCACACCCACGGGCTGGCCTCCCGAAACGTCCCCCATCTGCCTCTGGCCCCCATCCCGGTCATTCTTTCCACCCTGACCGCCCTGGGGTTGGGGTGAGCCAGTCTTTGCATCGAAGCTGCAAGCCTGAGCCACGGTGGCCTGGTGGCCCTGGCATCTCCCGAGCCGTGAGGTGGGAACCCCGGAGCCTTTCAGTCTGGGATGCTGCCGCCCCCACCTCTCTTGGGGCTGTCGGGCAGGGGGCCAGGTGGGAGGGTGTGGCTGCCGAGCAGCGGGGTGAGCTCTGTCCTGCCAGGGGTTTTGTGGGTGGAGAAAGGAAAGCGGGGCTCCAGTGAGAAGATCTGAGAGCGGGAGTTGGGTCTCTCTGGAGGGGCACACTTGAAAGTGGCCAAGCCGTGGGGCTGCGTGCTGAGATCTCAGCTCTGAGCGGGAGGCTCTGCCTGGGGGTCGTCCTTCAGGAAAAGCAAAGCAGGACCCCCCTTTCCACCCGGGGCTTCCCTCTCCGCCCAGGGCCCAGTGTGCTTGGCGCTCCTGCTGTTTTCGTTTTTGATGGGAGGCACTGCCTCTAACGCTGGTTTCCTTGTGCAGTGGCCGGGCCACCCTTCCCGCCGCCCTCCTCCCTTCACACACGGGGGTGGTGGCGGCGCCCTGGAAGCCCACGCTATCCGGGGGTTGAGCTGGATTTAGCTTTAACTTCTCTGGGGCAGGAGGGTGCTGGGGGGTTTCCTGGCGGGGTTAGAGGGAGGAAGTGAGAATCGTGACAGGTGGTGGCCAAGCTGTGGGGGAGCCGGGGGTTTCTTGATGGGGTTCGATGGGGGACGTGAGAATTGCAGCAGAGGGTGGCCAGGCTGTGGCTGCTCGCTGAGGGCCCCCTTGTAGCTTTCCAGGCAGAGGGGAAGCCCACCCTTCCCGCGCACACACTGCGTGGGCTGTGGGTGCCTCAGCCCTGTCAAAGCCAGCCTGGTTCTGTCCCCATAGGAGGGCTCCCCGAGGACTTTGTGAACTCCCTGGAGAAGACGGAGGACGGCAAATTGAAGGTCACCCTCAAGTACCCCCATTACTTCCCCCTCCTGAAGAAATGCCACGTGCCCGAGACCCGGAGGAAAGTGGAGGAGGCCTTCAACTGCCGCTGCAAGGAGGTGAGGAGGCACAGCCGGGGGCCCCAGGACAGCGGGTCTGGAGCTGGTGGGGTCCGTCTCCCGCACACCTGTGAGGTGCCTCCAGGCTTCACACTTGGATGGCCTCTGGATCTCCCCGGCCAGGCCCAGTGGCGGGCAGAGACCTCCCTGTGGGGCTCCACCACCCCCTGGAGGTGTCTGTGCTGGGCTCCGCCCAGACCCTGGGGCCACAGCTCAGGGCCCAGTTCATCCTTCCCAAGCTGAGCCTCCTGCTGCTGCTCTGAGCATCTGGCCACGGCACGTCTCGTCCTTCCCTGGTCTGGAGCCGCCCCTCAGGTGTGTCAGCCCAGATCATTCCTTTTGTCTTAAATGATGGTGCCCGGACCTGAGCCTGGGTCCACAGGTGGGTTGTGACCAGGCCTTCTCGCTGTTACCGGTGTCAGACGGCCCTTCCCACAGGGACGTGTGTAACTGTCCCTGACGCCATGGCGTGGTCAGTCAGGTGGCCTCTGCACATCCCCCGTTCGCCGTCTGGAACAGGCAGGAGCTTTAGTGGGCCTCCGTGGTCCCCTGACGACACCATGTTGGTGCCCGTGTGTCTGGCAAAAGGGGGATATGCACCGATCTCTGCAAAGGGATGGGCAGGCACCGATCACTGCAGGGGGGTGGGGGACGGGCAGGCACCAATGGGGGGATGGGTGGGCACCGATCGCTGCAGAGGGGGACTCTCCATTGTTTGGGGACCGGGAGCTCAGTGGGCTCAGATGGGATGTGGCTGCCCTCTGCAGGCTGGCTGTGAATTCACGTTGCTGTAAGCCTGAGTAGGCAGACCTGTGGGCTGGGAACACCTTGACTTTCCCAGTGCACCTCGGAAGGTCAACTGGGCAATCCCATCCTGGTCCCCAGGCTTGGGTCCTAGTGGCAGAGTGAGGGCCAGGCCAAGAGGGAGCACACGGGCGGGCTGCGTTCCAGGTCCCAGGGGATGTGCCGCCTCAGAGACCTTGCTGCTGGCGGTTGGCCTGGCCCCCATTTGACTGGCTGCTCTGCACGCACCTGCCTGATTACAGGTGGGTTTCCTGTGGACCAGCACATGTGCTGGTGGGCACATCTGTCCCAAACAGGCCTCTGTTTCTCCTTGTAAACGCGTCACGTGGGTTTTATGCATTGTCCTTCCGCCCCCACCGGCTTGGTTGGCAGTGCCAGTCCTCAGAAGTGAGGCCGTGTGCATGTCGTGTGCCGGTGGCGATGGGCAGAGCCCCTGAGACTGGGAACCAGGGCCTAGACATGGTGGGGTCCCCACATGCAGCAGTGATGCCCTAGAGGCTCCTCAGACAGCCCCTCATCCCCACACCATGTTCCATGTGAGGCCTGAGAGTCGTTTGCACCCCTTCTGGTTCCAAAAAGGACTCGAGGGATTATAATGACACTTGTGGCGTAACCAGAAGAGTTGTGTAGTAACACAGGCAGAGAGGGGCAGGGGCCGGAGATCAGGCGGAGCTGGATACAAGCCCCTGGCCCCGGGACAGGGCGTGCTGGCCCTGGAGTTGGAGGGAGTAGCGCCCCCGGGCGACAGTGTGGTGGTGTCGGTTGCAGGAGAACTGTGCCATCCTCAAGGAGCTGGTGACGCTGCGGGCCCAGAAGTCCCGCCTGCTGGGGTTCTGCACACACGCCGACTATGTCCTGGAGATGAACATGGCCAAGACCAGCCAGACCGTGGCCACCTTCCTAGGTAGCCCTTCCTTCCTCCTCCACCGGGCTCCCCTGGGGGAAGGTTCTCAGGGTCACCCCAGGGGACAGTCGGGGATACCCCTAGATCCCTGTCCTTTCCCTCCATGAAGAGGGACTTCTGACGCCTGCCCTGGCTCCCTCACTCCCCTGGAGGGACCCTCACAGAACAGGGAAGTGCCCGGGCCCTGGAGTCAGTTCCATGCCTGCATCCGGCTCCGCCACCCCTCACCCTGAGCGCGAGGATACTGGGCTCCTTGAGGGGTTGCTAGGAGCTGCGGGCCCTCCCTTCTGAACCGGGAGGCTGACGAAGTTGCGGCCACAGGCGGGCAAGCCCAGGGCCACGAAGGAGCCCGCAGGGTGAGAGGCCCACCTTTCTGCCCTCCCCACAGATGAGCTGGCGCAGAAGCTGCAGCCCCTGGGGGAGCAGGAGCGGGCGGTGATTCTGGAGCTGAAGCGTGCGGAGTGTGAGCGCCGGGGCCTGACCTTCGACGGCCGCATCCATGCCTGGGACATGCGCTACTACATGAACCAGGTGGAGGAGACGCGCTACCGCGTGGACCAGAACCTGCTCAAGGAGTACTTCCCCGTGCAGGTGGTCACGCAGGGGCTGCTGGGCATCTACCAGGAGCTCCTGGGGCTGGCCTTCCACCACGAGGAGGGCGCCAGCGCCTGGCACGAGGACGTGCGGCTCTACACCGCCAGGGACGCAGCCTCGGGGGAGGTGGTCGGCAAGTTCTACCTGGACCTGTACCCGCGGTGGGTGAGGGCAGTGGGGGTGGGGGGTGCACCCAGGCCCTGGGTCTCCTCAGAGCCCGGCATTCCTGTCTGAGATGGGAAGGAAGTCATTGCCTGCTCCACGGGGCCTCGGGGATGAACCCCGAGACGTAGCACCCGTGGGCACACCACAGGGGCCAAAAACGCGGCTGTCCCTGTTTCCACTCTCACTCAGCCACCCAGACAGGGCGCAGCTCTGCCCAGGCCAGAGTCTTTTAGGGGAGGAATGGCAGCCGGGGCCTGGCCGTGGTTTTCATGCTGCCCTGTGCCAAGTCGCCTCTGCTGAGAGGGAAGTTTAGAACCTCAGAGGTACCCGGTGTTCTCGGTTATCAGTCAGGTGGGCTGAGGGATGTGGAGTCAGGGACCTTGTGGTATCTCTAGTCCCCACGGGCCTGACACCGCCTCCCTCTACAGGGAAGGAAAGTATGGGCACGCGGCCTGCTTCGGCCTGCAGCCCGGCTGCCTGCGGCAGGACGGGAGCCGCCAGATCGCCATCGCAGCCATGGTGGCCAACTTCACCAAGCCCACAGCCGACACGCCCTCGCTGCTGCAGCATGACGAGGTGGAGACCTACTTCCACGAGTTTGGCCATGTGATGCACCAGCTCTGCTCCCAGGTGGGTGCGGGGCCTGGGCAGCGGCAGAGGCAGGGGCTGTCTGTGGTCAGTGGGGTCCAAGCCCCAGGCTTCGGCTTCCGGCTCTCTCTGCGCCCGCCCGGTGGCTCCTTCATCCAGTGCCACCCAAAGATGGTGACTCCTTCTCATGCCCGTGTCCTGGGGCTGCCCCAGCACAACACCACAGACCAGGGCTTACACAAAGGGCGTGTATTTCCTCGTGGTCCTGGAGACTGGAGTCGGAGGTCACGGTGTCAGCAGGGTTGGCTCCCTCCAGGTCCCTCCCTGGCCTGCAGACACCACTGCCTCTCTGCATCCTCATGCGGGCGTCCTGTGTGGGTCCTCATCTCCTTACAGGGACCCCAGTCACACTGGATCGGGGCCCGCCCAGCAACCTCAGTGTCCTCCTTAGACATCCTGTCTCTAAGTCGTCACATTCTGGCAGGGTGTGGTGGCCCACGCCTGTAATCCTGGCACTTAGGGAGGCCGAGGTGGGCAGATCACCTGAGGTCAGGAGTTCAAGACCAGCCTCGCCAACATGGTGCCAACTTGTTGCAAGCATCTTTCCTGGCACACAGTCAGCCGTTGCTCCTCAGAAAGGCTCTGTCCTGTGAAGTTGCTGAGAACGCTGAGAAGTGCATGCAGAGCCGTCCCTCCGACCAGGGCTGGGTTCCCAGGAGCCTCTGGTCACGTGTTCGCCAACTGATCATTCCAGAACCTTACCATGTGTGTTTTGGGTTCAAGACGCCTTACTGCTGTGCAGCACTGACGGGTTCACGTTGAACACATGGCCGGCAGCTCTGTCACCCACGCCTGGCCGCAGCTTGCACACACACGGTGTCCCCCTGAGGCGCATCATGGCCTCCTGGTGCTGAGGGACACGAGACAGTGCTCTGCACGACTCTTGGGACTTTTTAAACCCCAAATGCAAACACCATGCCCCCACTAGACTGAGAAAAGGACGCTTGCTCACAAAATAAGCTGAAGCGAGAAGACAGAGCGCGGCCCTGTCTGAGGACTGTCTGAGGGGCTTCTGAGGAATGCCACAGTGCTGGCCTCTGGTGTTTCCGTGGGTCTTGGTAGGCGAGTTCAAAAACACGGAGTCCAGGAATGAGGATCGACCGTGTGTCCGCCTTTCCTGACTCCCCGCCACAGTGTTTGCACAGCACTCATAGCCAGCACACGCGTGTGCATATCCACACAGGTGCCTGCACAGGTGCCCACGCACATGCCTGCAAGCCCGCTTTGCATGCTACTTCCTGCGTGTGCCTGGCGCCTGGCATGGCGAGTTCCTTGGTGCAGTCCGTTGGGACGAGGAGCGTGGCTGTGTGGTCCTTGGAACGGAAAAGCCTCGGTGTTGCAGAGAGGACCTTGAGGATCACCCAGGGGTTCCCTGGCCCTCGGCTGCCAGCCACGGTTCCAGCAGGACTTGGTCAAGGGCTGTGCCTTTAGGGAAGGTTACACACACACACAAGCAGGGAGATGCAGCATGCCTCACAACGTCCTGACCTAGACCTGGCCATCCCCAAGTCCCAACCCCTCTGGGGTGCAGAGCTTTCAGGGAGCAGCGGCTCTGTGGATGGGGGGAAGTGTGGGTGGCCTCCGGGAACAAGGTCATGTGGCCGACATCTTCAGGTGTGTCCTGCTGGCACAGGCAGCCAGCAGCAGCCCAGGGGCCTCGGGGTCCCAGTCGTTTTCCAGGTTTGGGGTGGGAGGGCCAGGCCCAGCACGTCACCTGTGCACCTGCCCTGTTTGCACTGTGGCAGCTGACACGGGCCACGCTGGCAGGAAGGGGCCAGGCAGGGCCTGGGCATTCTGAGGCTCTGCCCCACCCCTGCAGGCGGAGTTCGCCATGTTCAGCGGGACCCACGTGGAGCGGGACTTCGTGGAGGCGCCTTCGCAGATGCTGGAGAACTGGGTGTGGGAGAAGGAGCCGCTGCTGCGAATGTCTCGGCACTACCGCACGGGCAGCGCGGTGCCCCAGGAGCTCCTGGAGAAGCTCATTGAGTCCCGGCAGGCCAACACAGGTGCACCCGCCCGTCTGGGGAAGGGCGCTAACTTCAGGGGTGGCGGCACACAGCTGGGGCCTGGCATGTGCCCGGGGAGGCGGTCAGAGCTCTGGGCAGAGTGGGCTGCGGCAGGTGCAGAGGCCAGCTCCTTCCTCCCCTCCCGCCCAGGCCTCTTCAACCTGCGTCAGATCGTCCTCGCCAAGGTGGACCAGGCCCTGCACACGCAGACGGACGCAGACCCCGCCGAGGAGTACGCGCGACTCTGCCAGGAGATCCTCGGGGTCCCAGCCACGCCAGGTAGCCACCTTGAGCCGGGCACACCCTAGAATTTGGGGCCTCCGCTGGTTCCCTGGGAAGGTGAAGGGAGTTGGTCCCCATGCTTCACTTAAGTGCAGGAGTCCCTGCTGGGGAGCTGCGGAGCACGTCCCAGGCTCCTCGGCGGACAGACCCAGCCGAGATGCAGCTGCAGCCCAGGGTGGAGGGCGGGTGTGCGGCCCCAGCCCCCAGGAGGGGTGTGTTCCCTGGAGCCTTTGCTTCGAATGAAGCTGGTGTTTTCTTGATTCAAATGTATGACACATGCTTTGTGAGAAGCCTGGAGAAGTACGGGAAGGCCTAGGAGTTTCCAATGCTGACGATGATAAGCGGGCCCTGTTTCCATCACACCTGTTGTCCTGTGTGCATGTGTGTTCACACACGCTTGCAAGGATCCAGAACTTGGAAATACAGCATGATTTGAACATGGGTGGTATTTTGCTGGCTTAATGCTCCATAGACTTTAAAAAATCTCTTCAAAAGCGTTTTCAGCAGCGTGGCCTGTGCTGTTGCATGGGCGTGCCTTGCTTTATTGACGCAATCTCATAATGAGGACGTTTGCTTTGTGGCAGCTGACGGCCCCATTAAATGAGCTCCTGTCCTTCCAGGAGAGGGGCAGAGACTTGTGGCCCTCGCTTTGTGGCTGGCTCTGGTTCTAGAAGTATCCGGCTGGTTCCTGCCCTCGCTGTGATCCTCCAACTTCTCCCCATTCCGGGCGGGGGTGTCAGGAGTCTGGCTGGACGTCTTCTCCTGGAGGAGGAGCGTGGGGTGGGGGCTGCAGCGTGAACCCCGCCATGTGTCTGTCCTAGGAACCAACATGCCTGCAACCTTCGGCCACTTGGCGGGTGGCTACGATGCCCAGTACTACGGGTACCTGTGGAGCGAGGTGTATTCCATGGACATGTTCCACACGCGCTTCAAGCAGGAGGGCGTCCTCAACAGCAAGGTACGTGGGGACCAGGGACAGAGAGGGCGTCCTGAACAGCAGAGTACGTGGGAACTGGGGAGCGGGAAGGGCACCCTGAACGGCAGGGTGAGAGGGAGACAGGGACTGGGAGGGCGTCCTGAGCGGCGGGGTGAGGGGAGGCTGGGATGGGGAGGGCGTCCTGAGCGGCAGGGTGAGGGGAGGCTGGGATGGGGAGGGCGTCCTGAGCGGCAGGGTGAGGGGAGGCTGGGATGGGGAGGGCGTCCTGAGCGGCAGGGTGAGGGGGACCGGGAAACGGGGAGGGCGTCCTGAGCGGCAGGGTGGGCCTGGACCCGGGGTGCCGGATGAGCCATTCCAGCGGAGGCACCCTCTGGTCTTGGTGCGGTGCTGCCCACAGCTCCCCACTGGGCCCTGCAGGAGGCTCTACACTGTCCCCTCAGGCCTGGGGCTGTGAGTGCTGGGAGCTCCGTGTCTTCCCACACGAGTCCTTCCAGGATCTGCGTGATCGGCTTCCGAGCCATGGACTGAGACAGACCCGTCTCTGGGGAAGGCTGGCTTGGCGTTTGCCATTTATTTGCTTTTCCAACCTCCAGTTTCCTCACTGTGAAGTGAGGCCTTGACACCGTGTGAGCCTGTGCCTCCTGCTGACTTGGTGCGACCCAGGCTCAGGGCAGCCGCCAGAGTCCCTCACAAGGAACCAGGTGGCTACCGGCTTTGAGGGCCGGCCCTGCCCAGTCTAGGTGCAACATTGCACTGGGCAGCCTGCAGGTACCTTGGGGCCACCAAACCCAGGCGCTCAGCTGCTCCCTTTACAGAGGTGCAGAGGCCAGGACCTGGGGGAGCAAAGGTCCGACAAGCCCCTGTCTTCACAGCCCAGCAGGGACCTGCCCCCGTCCTGAGGCAGCCTCCAGCAGCTCCCCCTGCTGCTGAGGTGGGGGGTCCCACCTCTGAGGACCGGCCAGGGGCTGGAGAGGTAGAGTCCCCTGGGCTGGGAGCTAGGGCTGTGGCTGCCTGGCTCTGCAGCCTGCAGCCCGCGCAGGCTCCTGCAGGGCTCTGGGGCGTTGGGGTCTCCTTGGTGGCCGGCTCCGGCCGCCTCGCGGTCCCCTCCTTGCCTCACCTGCCTGTAGTCCCGCCGTCACAGGGATAGGCTCGAACCCAGGCCTTTAGGGTGGCCCAGAGCGTGAGCAGCTCCCACCTTGTCTAGCCAGAGGCTCAGCCACTTCTGTTCATGGACTCAGCCTGGGATTTCAGTGGGGGCTGATGGGGGGAGCCACCTCGGGAGTTTGGGGAGTTTGGGGAGTTCGGGGCTCTGCTGGCCCCTCAGTACGCAGCCCCGCTCTGAGATTCTGATGACAGGTGCCTGCGCTCCCCGAGCCGTGCTGATGCAGGCGGCCTGCAGGCCTCCCCGGGAGCCTGGACGGGGTTGCTCCGAGACCCCTGGGCAAAGGTGTACAGACTCCCGGGGTCCTTGGCCTTCCTCCTGGGTTTCCACCTGGCCACAGTGCCCTGTCTCCTTGGCAGGTTGGCATGGATTACAGAAGCTGCATCCTGAGACCCGGCGGCTCCGAGGATGCTAGCGCCATGCTGAAGCGCTTCCTGGGCCGTGACCCCAAGCAGGACGCCTTCCTCCTGAGCAAGGGGCTGCAGGTGGGGGACTGCGAGCCGCAGGTCTGCTGAGGCCCGGCACTGCGACTGCCCAGACTGGCCCGCACTCCCGCCGCCCTGGTGCCTTAGCCCCTGGCCCAGGATGGGGCAGGCTCTGGCATAGCACCTGGGACTGGCAGGGTGGCTGAGCGGCTGTCTCTTGTCTCTTGCCTCTTGTCATTGTCTGTCCTTGCCTGGTGGCCTACCCGGCTAGAGACGGCGTCCTCAAGACATCTGGAGGCCCTCATGGCGCCAGGGCCCTGTCTTTGTTGCACTAACACGACCCCTCCCTGGGAAACGTCCCTGGTCAGGAGGTGGCTCTTCTTTGAAATGAGATCATTAAAAGGAAACAGAAAAGGAGAGAGGCTGCCTGGCCTGGTCGCTGGCTCCTGCGCTTTTTTGTCCAGGGACGACTGGATGCCAGGTCAGGGTCCGGCCCTCGGGCTGTTGCCACACCAGGCCCTGGATTGGGACTCAGGTCCTTGTTGGGGGCGGGGAATGAAGGCCCGGTGGCAGGGAACCCGTTCTGTCAGCCAGGCCAGCCTGAGGGGTCTCAGACACTTCTGCTTCCTGGGAGACTTCTGCTTTGTCGTTCTGGAACATTCCCTCCCCTCCCTGCTCAGCTCTGGCCATCAAGGACCAGGCTCCGCCGGTCAGACAGTCTGGAAAGCCAGGGCAGCCCCTGTGCGCACAGGCAGCCGGGGCGGGGCTGGGGTCAGCCGCTGCCCACCCTCTCACCCACAGGGGAAGGCCCGGCTCACTCCGGCTTCGCAGGCAGAGCCTCTGGGGGTTCCCGCTGGACACGAGCGAACCAGGTGAACCAGGGCAGCTGCTGGAAGCTCAGTCACAGCCCTCGTCTCTCATGCCCGTGGGGACTGCCCGTGCCTGCCCTCCCTGGCGGCCCCAGTCCCCTGCTGTGGGCAAAGTCTTGATCGGGGGTGCAGGGTCGAGGGGGCACTTCCTGGACCCTTCCACAGTGCTCAGAGGTGCCTCAGGGATAGCTGTGGGCTGTGTCCCCACCTCCCGAGCAGGACAGGCGGGTGCTCCCGCCTCTTCAGTCCCAGCGCTCTGTTTTCTCCAGTGCCTGCATTTCTCGGGAGCTCCCCTCGTGCCCTGGAGCATTCCTCCCCAGTCTTAGTCCTCCACAGAGGAGGCTGGTCCGCAGAACCTGTGACCCTGTTTCCCGAGGCCTGCGGGTGGCCAGACGTCTGTCTCGTCCTCACCTCCATTTGGACGGGACTCCGAGGGCTGTGCTGTCTGCTCCAGCCCCTCCTGTCCCATTCCCACCCAACCCCGGACCAATGTGGCTGTGGCCGCGGCCGTGGGGCCTGCTTTGCACCTTACACACACCTGGCTCCACTCTGTGCACCTGCTTCTGTGTCTTTCCAACTCCGGGGGCTAAGGGTTGAGTCTTGTCTTCGCAGAGCTGGACGGCACAGCCTGTGGCCAGCAGGGTTATGCCAGCGAGGCAGGAATTGATAAGTGGGAACACCACAATGGTCATGTTTCAGATACAGCTCAGAGCGGGTCCCATAGCTTGCATCTGAAGCCCCAGCTACTCAGGAGGCTAAGGCGGAAGGATTGCTTGAGCTCGGGAGGTCGAGGCCAGCCTGGGCAATGTAGCAAAACCCCATCTCTATAAAAAATAAGTTCGTTGGGTGTGGGGCCAGTGCCTGTGGTCTCAGTTTTTTGGCAGGCTGAGGCAGGAAGATTGCTGGAGCCTAGGAGGACGAGGCTGCAGTGAGCCATGATCCCACCACTGCACTGCAGCCTGGGCCTCAGAGCAAGACCGTCTCTAAAAGTAACGGTAGTAATAAAATACCTGGGATTCAGAAAAGAGAAGCTGGAAGGCAAAGCCGACCACGCTGGGCAGAGGTGGAGACGGCGAGTTTGGGGGCTCCCTAATCTTCCCCTGCACCGAGCTCTCAGGTGGCCTCCACCTGGTCCCCAGCCAAGACCCAGTTGTGCAGGAGCATCCCAGCTGGGCCCTGGGCCGTCACAGCCTTGCCACACACAGCCTGGCCTGTCACAGCAGAGGCTTGGGCTGCTGGGCCGTGGGCAAATGGCCTGGACCGTCCACAGCCCGCTCCCCTGGAAGTCACCGACCGACCATGCTTAGACGTCAGTTGCTGGATGCCCCAAGCAGAGCCCCGCGGTGCTTCGCAAGCTGGGCCGCCTCCCCTAGCATGTCCCCTGCTCCGTGGACACCCAGGGACGTGGAGGCAGCAGCACTGAGTCTCAGTCCGGGCCCCGTTGCCCAGGGAGATGGGTGTCCTCAGAGCCTTCCCAAAATGCCCACACCGGGGGCACCTGATTTCCCCAAACAGTCCAGGACAGAGCAGGAGCTTTGATCACAGGGGCCCAGCCCCATGCCAGGAGCAGGGAGGGGCCACAGAGCTGCTGTGTCTCTCGGCTCCTCTGCGCCATGCTCCCCACTCGGGGCTCCAGCAGCGGGCTCAGAGGACAGTGTGGCATTAGCATCCCCTGCCCGTCCAGGCTGTCACTCTCCTTGGCCCCTCGCTGCTTCCCGATGGATAAAAAAGGGGAAAATAAAGAATTGTTAAAATATATATATATATATATATATATATATATATATGAACCTGTGTGTTTTGTGATCTTTGCAACGTTTCGCTGTAAACTCGTTCTTTGGGTTTTTGACAAAACCTGAACGCAAAAGGGGTCTCCTCCCCGGTCACCTATCCAGCCCCCGTGGGCCGTCCCCAGATGTCCCTGGCTCCTCGTCCCCACAGTCCTGTCCCTGCCCGTGCTGCCTCCGACACACACGCCCCAGGCTTTGTGCCCGTGGCTCCCTTCTGGTCCTTCACGAAGTATTTCTCCAACCAAGAAGCTGCTGGGATCTCTGTGGTTGGTGGCCCGAGCGGCCCCACTCCTCTCGAGGATGATACCAGTGTAGCCGCTGTAAGCAGGCTCCATGCTACGCGGTAGGCAGGCTCTATCGTCCCCATCCTCCTCCCCACGGGACTTGTGTTACTGTCCCCATGTCCCAAATGGGGTGTCTCAGGAGCAGAGCCAGCGTCCTCCCTCCTCTCCCCAATCAGCAACACCGGCTGAAGGCCACAGCCTTGAAAGGGACAGCCCACGTGGGGCCTCACCAGGGCTGTCCCTACTTCAAGGGACAAAATGGTTTGTGAAACTCAGTTCGATTCTGAGACTGATAGCCAGCTTGCAGAAGGCAGGAGGTCTGGGTTCAAGTCTCAAGGTAGACGGGGCCTGGGGGTGAGTTCCAGCGTGGGCTGGGAGCCAGGGAGCTGCAGATCACTTGAGGCCAGGAGTTCAAGACCAGCCTGGCCAACATGACAAAACCCCGTCTCTACCAAAAGTACAAAAATGTAGTCAGACGTGGTGGCCCATGCCTTAGTCAGTGTGAGAACTGACTAACGCAGTTGCTGAGACTATATTATACACCTTCATAGTGTTAGAAATAAATTTTCGGTGCCACAAAAGAAACAGCCCTCGAACATTAATTTTCTCAGCACGGCAATTTTACTTCTATAGAAGGGTGCGTCTCGCAGATGGAGCAATGGTGAGAGCACATCTGAACAAGGGAGGGGAAGGGGTTCTTATCCCTGACGCAGGTACCCCTACTGCTGTGTCGTTCTCCTATTGGCTAGGGTTGGACCACACAGTCTAAGCTAATTCCGACCGGCTATTTTAAAGAGAGCAGGGTATGAGCCGGAGTGGAGGGGGGAGTAGTTTGGCAGGAAGGACAGCTAGAGAACAGGTGATTCAGGATGATTAAGAACAAATCAGGTGACCAAGGATAACTAAGGTCAGAGCAGGTGACAAGGGTGACTAAGGTCAGAGCAGGTGATACGGGCTAGGAGGGAGTTGTTTACTGAAACTAGGGGCAAGGAGATGAAAAGAACAAGGAAGTTAAAGTTTAAAATGCAGAACGAAGAACAGGGGAGCTGAACCTACGGAAACATTGGTTCTTTGGAGAGGAGCTCAGAACTGATTGTACTTAACAATTTACAGGCTAAAACCTTTGAAGAGGGCCGGGCGCGGTGGCTCAAGCCTGTAATCCCAGCACTTTGGGAGGCCGAGGCGGGCGGATCACGAGGTCAGGAGATCGAGACCCTCCTGGCTAACACGGTGAAACCCCGTCTCTACTAAAAATACAAAAAAAAACTAGCCGGGCGCGGTGGCGGGCGCCTGTAGTCCCAGCTACTCGGAGGCTGAGGCGGGAGAATGGCGGGAACCCGGGAGGCGGAGCTTGCAGTGAGCTGAGATCCGGCCACTGCACTCCAGCCTGGGCGACAGAGCGAGACTCCGTCTCAAAAAAAAAAAAAAAAAAAAAAAAAAAAAAAAAAAAAAAAAAACCTTTGAAGAGGAATTTATTATACCCTACAACACTATATTAATTATAGTAGTTTTACTATTTTAATTTCTGATAACAATTAGTAGAATATTAAATAAATATTTAAACAATAATTTAATTTGGCTGGGCACGGTGGCTCACGCCTGTAATCCCAGAACTTTGGGAGGCCGAGGCGGGTAGATCACTGGAAGTCAGGAGTTCGAGACCAGCCTGGCCAACATGGTGAAACAGCGTCGCTACCAAAAATATAAAAAATCAGGGTGTGGTTGCGCATGCCTGTAATCCCAGCTACTTGGGAGGATGAGGCAGGAGAATCGATTGAACCCGGGAGGCAGAGGTTGCAGTGACCTGAGATCACGCCATTGCACTCCAGCCTGGACGACAAGAGCGAAACTCAGTCTCAAAAACAAACAATTACTTAAGCAATCATTTTAATATGTAATGCCTTATACGTTTATATAACTTGCTTAATAAATAATAATAGTTATTAATATCCAATGGCAAGCCGCCGGGAAACGATGGAGCTTGGATTTGCGAACCCCAGAACGCCCGGGGACTCCACCGAGCCACACGAGGTGGATCCGACAGCCTCAGGGGCATCGCGGTCCTGAGGAGACGCCGCCCGCCCGGAGGCGGCGCTGTGACCCAGGTTGGAGCGCCGGGAGCCCAGCGCCGCGCTGCGGAGCTTGCTGGGACTTGTAGTTCGCAGGCTCGGGGTGCGCAGGCGCAGTGCCGAGTTTGCCTTTGAGCGCGTCGGGAATTGGCGGCGGCTGCTGAGGCGAGTTCCAGAGGGGTGCCTGTTGGGGGCGTCCGCTCCGAGCGCCGAGGTGCCCAGCGGAGGAGGCGTCCCCGGGACACGCAGGGGAGGCCGTCCACCCTGGACGGGGCGCTCCCGCCTCGGGGGCTCTGCGTGGCGCCTGAGCGCGCGCCCCAATGGTCACCTGCGCCCACCTGGGCCGGCGCGCGCGGCTCCCGGCAGCTCAGCTGTAAGTGCCGCCGCCTCCCGCGCCGCGACCTCCGTGCCGGGCCTGCCGGGGCTCTCGTGGGGCTGGGGCTGGCGGGGCCGGGTGGCCGGGGCATGACCCTGTCGCGTTAGGGTCCCCACGGGAGGGTCGGGGGCCGGCAGCTCGCCCAGGGCCCCAGCACCCAGGATGGCACGGTCTGTCCTTGCCCTGTGAAGACGCCCCTGGATGAGAGACGCGTAAGCTCCTGGGGCCCAGCCTGCAAGGAGAGGGAGAAGACGCATTGACTCTACCCTAAAGGCAGAGAGCGGCTGCCACGCTCGCACTTCAGGGAGGCCACATCTGAGGGTCTCAGCGAGGGGCGGTCCTGCCCTCCAGGGGACACCGGGCGATGTCTGGGGACGTCTGTGGTCGTCACAACTGGGGGGAGTTCCGGGCATGGAGTAGGTGGAGGCCAGGGATGCAGCGCAGCACCCTGCCCCAGCCCAGAGAATGACCCAGGCCCCAGTGTCCACAGTGCCCTGTGGGAGGGACCTCACTTATACGTTAGCATCGCGGTCGTGGTGATAAGATAGCAAGGGTCCTTTTTTTTTTTTTTTGAGACAGAGGCTGGCGTGCAATGGCACGATCTCGGTCCACTGCAACCTCCGCCTCCGCCTCCCGGTTTAAGCGATTCTCCTGCTTCAGCCACCCGAGTAGCTGGGATTACAGGCACGTCACCATGCCCAGCTCATTTTTTCATTTTTAGTACAGACGGGGTTTCACCATGTTGGCCAGGCTGGTTTCGAACTCCCGACGTCAGGTGATCCCGCCTCTGCCTCCCAAAGTTCTGGGATTACAGGCGTGAGCCACAGTGCCCGCCTTCAAGGGTCCATTCTGTTTATACCCACCACCCCTGTTGAGGAACGAGGAGGCAGCTGACCTTTCTGCTGGTCTAGCAACCCCAACCTCCCTGAACTCTCCCCTACCCAAACACGTTGGTTTCTTTTTCTTCTTTATCGTTTTCTTGAGACAGAGTCTCACCCTATCGCCCAGGCTGGAGTACAGTTGTATGATCTCGGCTCACTGCACCCTCTGCGGTTCAAGTGATTCTTCTGCCTCAGCCTCCCAAGTAGCTGGAATTACAGGCACACTCCACCATGCCCAGCTAATTTTTATGTTTTTAGTAGAGACAGAGTTTCTCCATGTTGGCCAGGCTAGTGTCGAACTCCTGACCTCAGGTGATCCACCCACCTCGGCCTCCCAAAGTGCTGGGATTACAGGCGTGAGCCACTGTGCCGGGCTGCGTGGATTTCATTTTTGTTTGCAAGGCAGCCTCATGAGGCCTTTCTTTTGGAGCAAGGATGAGTTTTGGGAGTTGGACATTGGAAGGGATGTTCCTGACCCAGGCACATAGGTGTAGGTCAGTGAGGGCGTTGACAGGGTCATTAACATCAACCATGAGAGAGGAGGGTCCTGTGAGCCACTTGAGGGTGGAAGAGGGAAGACGCAGGAGCTGAGGCGTGGGAGGTCCTGTCCTCATTGCCATGAGCTGTAATGTAAAGTTTCAAGAGTGGGCTGGGTGCAGCGGCTCACACCTGTAATCCCAACAATTTGGAGGTCAAGGCGGGCAGATTACAGCCCAGGAGTTAGAGACCAGCCTGGCCAACATGGTGAAACCCCGTCTCTACTAAAAATACAGAAATTAGCCAGGCGTGGTGGCGGGTGCTTGTCATCCCAGCTACTCGGGAGGCTGAGGCACGAGAATCGTTGGCATCCGGGAGGTGAAAGTTGCAGTGAGCCAATATCGCGCCATTGCACTCCAGCCTGGGTGACAAGAGCGAAACTCTGTGTCAAAAAAATGAAAAAGTCCCAAGAGCCAAGGGAGCCTTGCGCCATGTTGGGGGCAGAGGGAAGCCTGGCAGGTTGTAATCCCCAACGGCACCTGCAAAGAATCCCCTGCGTGAAGCCCCTCAAAGCAAGGAGACTGTGTCTGTGTTTGCCTTTGGTTTTTTTGTTTGTTTTTTGAGACGGAGTCTCGCTCTGTCGCCCAGGCTGGTGTGCAGTGGCGCGATCTCGGCTCACTGCAAGCTCCGCCTTCCGGGTTCCCGCCAGTCTCCTGCCTCAGCCTCCCAAGTAGCTGGGACTACAGGCGTCCGCCACCTTGCCCGGCTAATTTTTTGTATTTTTAGTAGAGACGGGGTTTCACTGTGTTAGCCAGGATGGTCTCGATCTCCTGACCTCGTGATCCGCCCACCTCAGCCTCCCAAAGTGCTGGGATTATAGGTATGAGCCACCACGCCCGGTGCCTTTGGTTCTTATATGAGCCTCCTGGAGCTGCTGTGACAATGCACCACAAACTGGGGAGCAGGGGGAGGCTTGAAATTTATTCTCTCACAAGTCTGGAGGCCAGGAGCCCGACATGAAGATGCGGAGGGGCCGTGGTGCTTCTGAAGGCTCTGGTGGGAGGATCTCTGTCTCTTCCAGCTTCTGGGGATGCGCTGCTGTAGTTGGTGTCCCTTGGCTTGAGGCCATATCACTCCAGGTTCTGCCTGCATCATCACATGGCCTTCTTCCCTGTGTCTCTTTTTTTTTTTTTTTTTTGAGACAGAATCTCAGTCTGTAACCAGGCTGGAGTGCAGTGGTGTGATCTCAGCTCGACGCAACCTCCATCCCACCAGGTTCAAGCAATTCTGCCTAAGCCTCCCAAGTAGCTGGGATTACAGACGCCCGCCACCACACTCAGCTAATCTTTGTATTTTTAGTAGAGACGGGGGTTCACCACGTTGGCCAGGCTGGTCTCGAACTCCTGACCTCGTGATCTGCCCGCCTCGGCGTTTCAAAATGCTGGGATTACAGGTGAGAGCCACCACGTCCAGGCATCTCTTTCTCTTGTAAGGACACTAGTCATGGCCGGGCGCGGTGGCTCAAGCCTGTAATCCCAGCACTTTGGGAGGCCGAGACGGGCGGATCACGAGGTCAGGAGATCAAGACCATCCTGGCTAACACGGTGAAACCCCGTCTCTACTAAAAATACAAAAAACTAGCCGGGCGACCTGGCGGGCGCCTGTAGTCCCAGCTCCTCGGGAGGCTGAGGCAGGAGAATGGCATAAACTCGGGAGGCGGAGCTTGCAGTGAGCCGAGATCCGGCCACTGCACTCCAGCCTGGGCGACAGAGCGAGACTCCGTCTCAAAATAAAAAAAAAAAAAAAAAGGACACTAGTCATGCCCCCAGTAGCTGGAAGAGGCAGGAAGGATTTTTCTTGAGAGCTTTTGTTTCTTTTTTTTCCTTATCTTTTCTTTTTGAGACAGAGTCTTGCTCTGTTGCCCAGGCTGCAGTGCAGTGGCACAGTCTTGGCTCACTGAACCTCTGTCTCCCAGGTTCAAATAATTCTCATGCCTCAGCCTTCTGAGTAGCTGGGATTATAGGGATGCACCACCACACCTGGCTATTTTTTTCTGTATTTTTAGTAGATGAGGTTTCACCATGTTGGCCAGGCTAGTCTTGAACTCCTGGGCTCAAGTGATCCTCCTGCCTCAGCCTCCCAAAGTGCTGGGATTACAGGTATGAGCCACCACAACTGAGCTTTTCCCTAGCACGTTCAGAGGGAGCACAGCCCTGCCCACACCTTGATCTCAGACTTCCGGCTTCCAGAACTGGTAAAGGATATATTCCTGTTATTTCAAGCCTCCCGGGTTACTGGCACCTTGTGAAAACAGTCTCAGGAAACACATATGGAGTGAGTGCTTCACTTCCTAATGGAGACTGAGTGTTTCGTAAACTTGTTTGCTTCCAAGGGCCTCAGGACCTTCATCCATAAAATGAGGCCTTTAAGACTCCTGGCCATGGATGGGTGTGGCATCTCACACCTTTAATCCCAGAACTTAGGGAGGCCGAGGAAGGTGGATCCCTTGAGCCCAGGAGCTGTAGACCTGGGACAACATAGCAAGGCCCCGTCTCTACAGAAAATACAGAAAAGTAGCCGGGCATGGTGGTGCCGGTAGTTCCAGCCACAGGCTGAGGTAGGAGGATCGCTTGAGCCCAGGAGGTTGAGGCTGCCCTGAGATGAGCTATGATCGCACCACTGCACTTCAGCCTGGGCAATGGAAGGAGACTCCATCTCTTAAAAAACAAAAACCTGACGGCCGGGCGCGGTGGCTCAAGCCTGTAATCCCAGCACTTTGGGAGGCTGAGACGGGCGGATCACGAGGTCAGGAGATCGAGACCATCTTGGCTAACACGGTGAAACCCCGTCTCTACTAAAAAATACAAAAAACTAGCCGGGCGAGGTGGCGGGCGCCTGTAGTCCCAGCTACTCGGGAGGCTGAGGCAGGAGAATGGCGTAAACCCGGGAGGCGGAGCTTGCAGTGAGCTGAGATCCGGCCACTGCACTCCAGCCCGGGCGACAGAGCGAGACTCCGTCTCAAAAAAAAAAAACAAAACCCTGGCCTCAGTCCTGGGTCCCGGCTTCAGTTTACCTCCCTCTGTGTATGGAGGCCCCTTCAAGCAAATAGAGGGTCTCCAGGCCAAGGGCTCTGGGATCTGGGGACTGGCCTGGGTCTGGTATTCACAGCACCTTTCTCCTCCCCACAGCTCTGACTGCCCAGGAACCTGCTTTTCCCAAGAGGAGAGAATGGCTGCTGGGTACCTGCCCCGCCGGTCCCGGGTGAGATGTCCTCATTCTCCCAGAAGGTGCCCAGTATATCCAGAGGGAACAATCCCGTCAGAAACCCAGTCCTCGATAGAGAAGGAGACCCCTTGCTATGTGAACGTTCAGGAGAGTTCCCCAGGAGTGGTGTGTGGGATGAGGTACTTACTCATGCCGCTCCCAAGTGTGAAGAATGACCCTCAGTATTGGGACTGAGCACAGCTCCTCCCTAGGAGACAGTCTTACAGGATCTCTGGCGTGTCAGTTTTTCTGGCTAGAAACGTCTGTGGCCTTCGTGCCTTTGCCCAAGTTCTTGTCCTGCATCCAGGAAGAATGAGGTACACAGACAAGTAAAGGGTGAAGGAGAGTTGTCTTTACGGTGAGAGCAGCTCAGAGGAGTGGGCAGCTGCTCCCTGTAGGCAGGTTGTCTGGTCGAGTGTTCAGCTCTCAGCTGAGAGGAGGCCCTGGGGAGGGTGGCTTCTCTCTGCAGGCAAGTCATTTGGACGTCTCTGCAGGTCTCTGAAGCTCTCAGCAGAGACAGTAGCTCCTCTCTGCCGACAAATCATCTCTGCAGCTTTCAGTGGAGAGGGTACTCCTCTCTGCAGCTGGTCGTCCCATCCCATCCTCTCATCTCTCTGCCTTCTGTGTCCTCTGGCCGTCCTCTGCCCTGCTGAGGCTGAGCCCAGGGTTTTTATGGACCTCAGAGGGGAGGAAGTGTGTGCTGACTGGTCCATGGGCGGCCATGGGTGGGTGGAAAGAGGCACCATAAGTCCCCACTCTGGTCTGTAGGACTGGCAGCCTGGCCCCGAGTCTTCAGGCCCTCCCTGGCCTGAAGACAGGGCCTTACTGGCAACCCGTCCCCTTCCGCCCAGGAATTAATCTGCCTCCTGCTGGCATTCATGGCCCCGGGCTTGGCCCCACCCCCACTCTGAGAGAGGCCAGGCAGTGGGAGCAGATACCCCCTGAACCTGCAGGGACTGGGAGGTCCTTCCTGAGACACCTGAGGGTGCAGGCTGCACAGATGCCTGGGTCCGGCGCCTGGGAGGGCAGCCACGGCTGCACCCGGAAGCTCCTGCTTCACCATTGGAAGGGGCAGGGGCTCACTTGTCTCCAGCTCCTGCCGGCTTCCTGGAGTGGGAGGCCCAGGTCTGCAGCTGCGGGTCTGGCAGCTGCAGCTGCACCCAGGCGGTCAGATCCCGCCTCTTCTCAGGTCCCCCAAGAGCACAGGAAGGCACAGGAGGGTGGGGCTCCCACCAGCTCCATGGAGTGTGCAGCCCCAGTGGCACCTCCCTGCTGCTGCTGCTAACAAGATGGCATCAGCCACTGCCATGAACAGGTGGGATCCAGCACCTTCCCCCGGAGAGCGGACAGTGCTGCCCAGGAAGGCATCCTCCTCTTTATTTGAAAGAATATTTTTGTAATTGCGATAAAACATATGAAATATCTGTGAACTTCACCATCTTAACCATTTTGAAGTGCACAGCTCAGTAGCATTAAACACATTCATGCGGTTTTACAACCATCACCACCGTCCTTTCTAGAACTTTCTCCTCTTCCCAAACTAAAACTCTGTCCCCATGAGACACTCACTCCCCGTCCCCCTTCCCAGCCTCTGGCACCTGCCATCCTACTTTCTGTCTCTGTGAATCTGATGACTCCAGGGACCTCCTAGGAGTGGAACCACACGGGCTTTGTCCTTCCGTGCCTGGCTTCTCTCACTGAGCGTAACGTGATTGCTGTTTTGTTTTGTTTTATTTTATTTTATTATTTTATTTATTTATTTTTTGAGATGGAGTCTCGCTCTGTCGCCCAGGCTGGAGTGCAGTGGCCGGATCTCAGCTCACTGCAAGCTCCGCCTCCCGGGTTTACGCCATTCTCCAGCCTCAGCCTCCCGAGTAGCTGGGACTACAGGCGCCCGCCACCGCGCCCGGCTAGTCTTTTGTATTTTTAGTAGAGACGGGGTTTCACCGTGTTTGCCAGGATGGTCTCGATCTCCTGACCTCGTGATCTGCCCGCCTCGGTCTCCCAAAGTGCTGGGACTACAGATGTGAGCCACCATGCCCGGCCTGCGGTTTTATTTTTTTGAAACAGGGTCTTGCTCTGTTGCCCAGGTTAGAGTGCAGTGGTGCGATCTTGGCTCACTGCAACCTCCACCTCCCAAGCTCAAGCTGTTCTTGTGCCTCAGCCTCCCAAGTAGCTGGGATTACAGGCATGTGCCACCATACCCAGCCAATTTTTGTATTATTAGTAGAGACGGAGTTTCACCATGTTGGCCCAGGCTGGCCATGAACTCCTGGGTTCAGGTGATCCACCCACCTTGGCCTCCCAAAGTGCTGGGATTACAGATGTGAGCCACCACTACCGCCCTCTGCAGTTTTATTTATTTATTCATTTTTGAGATGGAGTTTTGCTCTGTTGCCCAAGCTGAAGTGAGATCCTGCCGCCTGGGTTCAAGTGATTCTCCTGCCTCAGCCTCTCAAGTAGCTGAGATTACGGTACTCACCACCATGCCCGGCTAATTTTTGTATTTTTAGTAGAGACAGGGTTTCACCATGTTGGCCAGGCTGGTCTTTTTTTTTTTCTTTTTGAGACAGAGTCTTGCTCTGTTGCCCAGGCTGGAGTGCAGTGGCGCGATCTCAGCTCACTGTAAGCTCTGCCTCCCGGGTTTATGCCATTCTCCTGCCTCCGCCTCCCGAGTAGCTGGGATTATAGGCACCTGCTGCCACCATGCCCAGCTAATTTTTTGTATTTTTAGTAAAGATGGGGTTTCACCATGTTAGCCAGGATGGTCTCGATCTCCTGGCCTTGTGATCCACCTGCCTCGGCCTCCCAAAGTGTTGGGATTACAGGCATGAGCCACCGCACCCAGCCCAAGCTGGTCTTGAACTCCTGGCCTCAAAGGCCAAAGTGCTAGGATTACAGGCACATCCTGGAGTGGGATTTTTAAAATTTTTTAAAATTTTTTTGTAGAGGCCGGGCGCGGTGGCTCAAGCCTGTAATCCCAGCACTTTGGGAGGCCGAGACGGGCGGATCACGAGGTCAGGAGATCGAGACCATCCTGGCTAACACGGTGAAACCCCGTCTCTACTAAAAATACAAAAAACTAGCCGGGCGTGGTGGCGGGCGCCTGTAGTCCCAGCTACTCGGGAGGCTGAGGCAGGAGAATGGCGGGAACCCGGGAGATGGAGCTTGCAGTGAGCCAAGATTGCGCCACTGCACTCCAGCCTGGGCAACAGAGCGAGACTCCGTCTCAAAAAAAAAAAAAAAAAAAAAAAAAATTTTTTTGTAGAAACTGGGAGTCACTATGTTGCCCAGTCTGGTGTCAAACTCCTGGGCTCAAGCAGTCTTCCCAGCTTGGCCTCCCAAAGTGCTGGGATTACCAGTGTGAGCAAAGTCAGAAGGGTTTTTTTTTTTTTTTTCCAGGATGCAACTGAAGAGTGAGAGGTGAAGGCATAAGATGGGTGTGGACTGAAGCGAGTCCATACAGGCCCCTTAAGGCTGGGGTCAAAAGATCGGGGTGCCTCCTCTATGCATATGGTTCACATGCTAGAAGTGGTTTTACATCCTTTCTTTTCTTTTCTTTTCCTTTTCTTTTTTTTTTTTTTTTTGAGACGGAGTCTCACTCTGTCACCCAGGCTGGAGTGCTGTGGCCGGATCTCAGCTCACTGCAAGCTCCGCCTCCCGGGTTCAGGCCATTCTCCTGTCTCAGCCTCCCGAGTAGCTGGGACTACAGGCGCCGCCACGTCGCCCGGCTAGTTTTTTGTAGTTTTTAGTAGAGACGGGGTTTCACCGTGTTAGCCAGGATGGTCTCGATCTCCTGACCTCGTGATCCGCCCGTCTCGGCCTCCCAAAGTGCTGGGATTACAGGCTTGAGCCACCGCGCCCGGCCTTCTTTTTTTTGATATAGTTTCACTCTTGTTGTCCAGGCTGGAGTGCAGTGGTGCAATCTCAGCTCACTGCAACCTCCGCCTCCTGGGTTCAAGGATTCTCCTGCCTCAGCCTCCTGAGTAGCTGGGATTACAGGCACCCACCACCACTCTTGACTGATTTTGTATTTTTTTCTTTTTTTTTTTTGAGATGGAGTCTCGCTCTGTCACCCAGGCTGGAGTGCAGTGGCGTGATCTCGGCTCACTGCAAGCTCTGCCTCCCGGGTTCATGCCATTCTCCTGCCTCAGCCTCCGAGTAGCTGGGACTACAGGCGCGCACCACCACGCCCGGCTAATTTTTTGTATTTTTAGTAGAGACAGGGTTTCACCGTGTTAGCCAGGATGGTCTCGATCTCCTGACCTCGTGATCTGCCCACCTCGGCCTCCCAAAGTGCTGGGATAATAGGCGTGAGCCACTGCGCCCGACCTGATTTTGTATTTTTAGTAGAGATGGGGTTTCTCCGTATTGGTCAGGCTGGTCTCGAACTCCTGACCTCAGGTGATCCACCTGCCTCAACCTCCCAAAGTGCTGGGATTACAGGTGCAAGCCATCGTACCCGACTGGTAACTTTTTTTTTTTCTTTTGAGATGGAGTCTCGTTCTGTTACCCAGGCTGGAGTGCAGTGACACAATCTCGGCTCACTGCAACCTCTGCCTACCGGTTCAAGAGATTCTCCTGCCTCAGCCTCTGAGTAGCTCTGAGTAGCTGGGATTACAGGTGCACACCACCACGCCCAGCTAATTTTTGTATTTTTAGTAGAGACAGGGTTTCACCATATTGGTCAGGCTAGTCTCGAACTCCTGACCTCATGATCTGCCTGCCTCAGCCTCCCAAAGTGCTGGGATTACAGGCATGAGTCACAGTGCCCAGCCAACTTTTACATCTTACAGCAGATACCAGCTTAGGTGCCGTTTTATACCACGGATTACCTGGATAGCCATTCAGGCCCTAAACACGCAGACCCTTCATATGCTGAAACAACAAAGCTTTCGCCAGGTTTCAGTGGGTCGGGGTTGTTGTAACAGATTCCTCTTCTTACATTGTCCGTGCCTTGTAACGTGTAACTATGAGTCACGGGAGCAAAGAAAACTAATCTCTAATAATTGTGAGTTTTGAGGAAGGTCCCGTTCCATCCTGCGTATTGTTGGGTATCGTGTCTAGGTCTTCTGACTATAGCAATAGCAAATGCTGTGGCTGCTATTAACTAGTTAGTCCTCACGACAACACGCTTTGGATAAAATGCTACTTTCCATTGAACAGATGAGGAGGCTGTGTCCCGGATAGGTCAGATATATACCTGCAGTCCCGTAACCCACAGGTGGCATGACCCTGACATCCATGCATTTTCAGAACCAGTAGGGGGAGATTCTCACGTGGGAATGTCAGACTCAGAGATCCAGAGGTTAGAATCACCAGTTCAATAAGCAATGGGCAAAGTGTTTCATCCAGACCTGTGTCCTGGTCATCATTGCTGTGTTGACGGTGGGCCTAAGGTCTATATATCCCTCTGATTTGAAGCCAAGGACAAGCACCCACAAGGCAGCTAGTAGATACTGACTCTGGACTTTGCACCTTGACCTTTCTCAACTTCCCTGGTGCCACCAACCTCACCCCTCCTCCCATGAACGTGGGTGGCGATGGACCCATCTTGAGCAGAACTGCTGTGATATTCCAGGAATTAGTAACCTTTGAGGATGTGTCCGTGGACTTCTCCCAGGAGGAATGGGAGTTGCTGGAGCCTGCTCAGAAGAACCTGTACAGAAAGGTGATGCTGGAGAACTATAGGAACGTGGTCTCCCTGGGTAAGGCAAGCATCATTAATTCCTGTGTTCATTGATTCACATTTATCTGGTGTATTAGTCTGTTCTCACACTGCTAACAAAGACTGGGTAATGTGTAAAGGAAAGGAGGTTTAATGGACTCAGTTCCACATGGCCGGGGAGGGCTCACAATCATGGTGGAAGGCGAATGAGGAGCAAAGTCACGTCTGACATGGCAGTAGGCAAGAGAGCTTGTGCAGGGAAACTCCCATTTGTAAAACCGTTAGATCTTGTGAGACATATTCACTACCACGAGAACAGTATGGGGAAAGCCACCCCCGCCATGATTCAGTTATCTCCCCCTGGCTCTGCCCCCGACGTGGGGATTCTTACAATTCAAGGTAAGATTTGGATGGCGACACAGCCAAACCATCTCATCTAGTGTCTACTGTGTGTCAGGCACCATGCTGGGAATGGGGGATTCATCGGTAAATAAGACAGACGTGGGTCCTGGTTTTGTGGCTTTCATGGTCTGGTTTCTCTGAGAACAGATGACCTTCCTTGTTCAGTACATGATAGCTGGAGCTGCAGTGGAATTGCATGTCTCAGCTCAGGCCTAGATAACTTCTCTGATTCCCCTTGGGAACAAAGTCAGAGTGCCTTAGTCCGTTTCACACTGCTGTAAAGAATACCACACCCTCGGCTGGGCGTGGTGGCTCACGCCTGTAATCCCAGCACTTAGAGATCACAAGGGTGGATCGCTTGAGGTCAGGAGTTCAAGACCAGCCTGGCCAACGTGGTGAAACCCTGTCTCTATTAAAAATAGGAAAAAAATCAGCCGGGCGTGGTGTTGGGCACCAGTAACCCCGGCGACTCAGGAAGCTGAGGCAGGAGACTTGCTTGAACATGGGAGGCAGAGGTTGCAGTGAGCCGAGATGGCACCACTGCATTCCAGCCTGGGCGACAGAGCGAGACTCGTCTCAAAAAAAAAAAGGAAAAGAGGTTTAATGGAGTCACAGTTCCCCATGGCTTGGGAGGCCTCAGGAAACTTACAGTCATGGCAGAAGGGGAAGCAGGCATCTTCTTCAAAAAGCAGCAAGAGAGAGAAGAGAGCAGGGGAAACCTTATAAAACCATCCGATCTCATGAGAATTCACTATCATGAGAACAGCATGGCGGAACCGACCCCATGATCTCATCACCTCCCATCAGGTACCTCCCTTGACATGTGGGGATTACAATTTGAGATGAGATTTGGGTCGGGAGACAGCCCAGCCATATCACAGAGCATTTGTACTCTTAATTTAAAAAAAAATGTTTTTACTATAATAAAAAATACAGACTGGGCGTAGTGGTTCACGTCTGTAATCCCAGCACTTTGGGAGGCTGAGGTGGTTGGATCACTTGAGGCCAGGAGTTTGAGACCAGCCTGACAAACATGGCAAAACCTCATCTCTACTAAAAACACAAAAATTAGCCGGGCATGGTGGCGGGCGCCTGTAATCCCAGCTACTTGGGAGGCTGAGGCATGAGAATCACTTGAACCCAAGAGGCAGAGGTTGCAGTGAGCCAAGATTGTACCACTGGACTCTAGCCTGGGCAACAGAGCGAGACTCTGTCTCAAAAAATATATATACAGCGGTGGCTCACACCTGTAATCCCAGCACTCTGGGAGGCCAAGGCAGGTGGATCACCTGAGAGACTAGCTTGACCAACATGGAGAAACCCTGTCTCTATTAAAAATACAAAATTAGGCTGGGCGCGGTGGCTCAAGCCTATAATCCCAGCACTTTGGGAGGCCGAGACGGGCGGATCACGAGGTCAGGAGATCGAGACCATCCTGGCTAACACTGTGAAACCCTGTCTCTACTAAAAAATACAAAAAACTAGCCGGGCAAGGTGGCAGACGCCTGTAGTCCCGGCTACTCGGGAGGCTGAGGCAGGAGAATGGCGTGAACCCGGGAGGTGGAGCTTGCAGTGAGCTGAGATCCGGCCACTGCACTCCAGCCCGGGCGACAGACCGAGACTCCGTCTCAAAAAAAAAAAAAAAAAAAACAAAATTAGCCGGGCGAGATGGCGCATGCCTGTAATCCCAGCTACTCAGGAGGCTGAGGCAAGAGAATCGCTTGAACCCAGGAGGTGGAGGTTACGGTGAGCTGAGATCATGCCATTGCACTCCAGCCTGGGCAACAAGAGCAAAACTCCCTGTCAAAAAAAAAAAAAAAAGAAATATATATACATATGTATATATGTACAGACATATCTATTTATATATTTCTATATAAATATAAAGTGTGCCTTTTTCACCCTTTTCAAGTATGCAGTTCAGTGGCATTAAATGCATTCAGCATGTACTACAGCCAACACAACTATCCAGTTCCAGAACTTTTTTATCCTCAACGAAAACTCTATACGCACTAAATTCTCCCTCCCCAGCCCCTCCTTCAGCCCCTGGTAACCATGAGTCACTCTCCAGCTCTGTGGATTTGCCTACCCTGGACATTTCCTATAAACAGAATCAGATAATATGTGGTCTTTTGTTGTCTGGCTGAGTTCACTGGGTGTGATGTTTTCAGGGTTCATTTACGTTGTAGCCCGTGTCAGTGCTTTATTCATAGATTAAGAAGATGATTCCATTGTGTGTATTCAGCACGCTGTGTTCATCCATTCACCAGTTGATGGACCTCGGGTTTCCACCTTTCTACTGTTGTGAACCCTGTTGCTGTGAGCATTGGCCAACACGTATCTGTGTCAGTCACTGTTTTCAGCGCTTCGGGTCGATGCTCGGAGCAGAGTTGCTGGCTCATGCGGTAATTCTATGTTTAGAATTTAACTTTTTGAGGAACTGCCATACTGGCTTTTGTTTTGTTTTGTTTTGAGACAGAATCTCGCTTTGTCACCCAGGCTGGAGTGCAGTGGCACTTTCTCAGCTCACTGCAGCCTCTGCCTCTGCAGTTCAAGTGATTCTCATGCCTCAGCTTCCCAAGTATAGCTGGAATTACAGGTGTGCACCATCACACCTGTTTTTGTATTTGTATTTTTTTTTTTTTTTATGAGACAGAATTTTGCTCTTGTTGCCCAGGCTGGAGTGCAGTGGTGCAATCTCAGCTCACCACAACCTCTGCCTCCCAGGTTCAGGCGATTCTCCTGCCTCAGCCTCCCCAATAGCTGAGATTACAGGCATGCACCACCACACCCGGCTACTGTTTTTGTATTTTTAATAGAGATGGATTTTTGTCATATTGGCCAGGCTGGTGTTGAACTCATGACCTCAAGTGATCCACCTACCTCCACTTCCCAAAGTGCTGGGATTACAGACGAGCCACTGTGCCCAGCCCCATACTGGTTTTTGTAGCAGCATGTACATTTTCCATTCCTACCAGCAGTGTAAACTGTTCTAATTTCTCCACATCCTTGGCAACACTTATTTTTTTTTATTATTATGGCCTTCCTAGTATGTGTGAAGTGGTATCTCATTGCGGTTTTGGTATGCATTTCCCTAATGACCAGTGACATTGAGCATCCATTCATGTGTTTATTGACCATTTGTATATCGATTTTGGAGGGAAATGTAAGATCTTTTTTTTTTTTTTTTTTGAGACAGGGTCTCACTCTTGTCACCCAGCCTGGGGTGTCAGTGGTATAATCATAGCTCACTACAGCCTTGACCTCCACAGGCTCAAGTGATCCTCCCACCTCAGCCTCCCAGGTAGCTGGTACTGTAGACTCAGACCACCACACTTGGCTAGGTTTTTGGGTATTTTTTCTTTCTTTCTTTTTGGTAGGTACAGGGTCTCACCATGTTGCCCAGGCTGGTCTCACACTCCTGAGCTCAAGTGAACCACCTGCCTCTGGGCCTCCCAGAGTGTTGGGATTACAGATGTGAGCTACCACGCCCAACCAGATCTATAATATTATTTATTTATTTATTTATTTATTTTATTTTATTTTTTTGAGACTGAGTCTTGTTGCCCAGGCTGGAGTACAATGCCACGATCTCAGCTCACTGCAACCTCTGCCTCCCGGGTTCAAGCAGTCGTCCCACCTCAGCCTCTTGAGTAACTGGGGTTACAGGCCTGCACCACCATGCCCGGCTAATTTTTGTATTTTTAGTAGAGACGGGGTTTTGCCATGTCGGCCAGGCTGGTCTCAAACTCCTGACGTCGGGTGATCCAGCTGCCTTGGCTTCCCGAAGTGCTGGGATGACAGGAGTGAGCCCGGCCCAGATCTGCAATTTTTTAATTAGAAAATAAAATCTTTAACTTGTGCTACCTCTCAAGTATACTCTTGTCTCTTTCAGAGGCCTTGAAGAACCAATGTACTGATGCGGGGATTAAGAACGGTTCACTTTCCCCAGCTCGAACCCCACAAGTCACAAGTCTTTCCTCATGGATGGGGTATTTACTTCTTCAACCAGCGGCTTCTTCCCACTTGGAGCAAAGAGAAGCCCTGTGGATGGAGGAGAAAGGAGCTCCTCAAGCCTCCTGTTCAGGTGAGGATCAGGGAGATGGAACATTGTGATGGCAGTGGCATCATGGGAAATATTAGCAGTGGCATCATGGGAAATATTGGCAGTGGCATCATGGGAAATAGTGGCAGTGGCATCATGGGAAATATTGGCAGTGGCATCATGGGAAATATTGGCAGTGGCATCATGGGAAATATTGGCAGTGGCATCATGGGAAATAGTGGCAGTGGCATCATGGGAAATATTGGTCGGAAGTATCTACACAAGGCCCTGATTCTGTAAGGAGAATGCCAAGATCCCGTTCTCAGACACCTTGAGTTCACTTTCTGGCAGCTTTCTCCTTCTCTTTACTACTTTGTATGACCTCTCTCTGGGCACAGAGAAAAGAATATCCCATTTTCTTGTTGTATTTATTTATCTTAAGACAGGGTCTCACTCTGTGGCCCAGGTTGGAGTGCAGCGGCATGATCATATCTCACTGCATCCTCGCCTTCCTGGGCTCGAGTGATTCTCCTGCCTCAGCCTTCTGAGCAGCTGGGACTATAGGCACCTGCCATGGCTCCCAGCTATTTTGTTTTTCTCAGAGATGGAGTCTCACTGTGTTTCCCAAGCTGCTCTTGAATTCTTGGCCTCAAGCGGTCCTGCTTTCTCAGCCTCCCAAAGTGTTGGGAGTACAGGCATCAGCCACAACTCCTGGCCCCATTTTCTTCTACTCCCCCCGCCCCCGCCCATTTCCTTCTTGAAGCCATTCTGCCTGTGTTTCTAGTTGTCTCTTCCCTCTTTGCTTTCTTGATAATTCTTTCTCTCTGCTAGATATATTCTCCCAGCTTTACAGAGTAATTTTTTTTTTTTTTGGACACAGAGTCTCGCTCTTTCACTCTTGTCGCCCAGGCTGGAGTGCAGTGGTGCGATCTCGGCTCACCGCAACCTCCGCCTCCCGGGTTCAAGCTATTCTTCCGCCTCAGCCTCCTGAGTACAGGCATGCGCCACCACGCCTGGCTAATTTTTGTATTTTTGGTAGAGACGGGGTTTCACTGTGTTGGTCAGGCTCGTCTCAAACTCCTGACCTCAGGTGATCCACCCGCTTTGGCCTCCCAAAGTGCTGGGATGACAGGGGTGAGCCACCGCACCTCCAGAGTAATTTCTTTCTGCATTGAATTTCTCTGCCTTTTCCCGTCACTGTCAATCTTCTGCTGCTGCATCTCATCCTTAGTGGCCTTCCTTGCCACCCATCTGTCTTTTTCCCATCCTTCCCCCATGTTCAAAGCTGATATTTGAACATCAATCCACACAGACCTTGTAGATGTTGGAAGGACTTTTGTCCCACTCGTTTTCAAGCTGTTTCTTCTTCTAAAAAAAGTGTTTCCGCCTCAATCGATTCCAGATTGCATGACTGTACTAAGAAACCAAGACTCAACGTACAAGAAGGTGGCTTTGCAGGAGGAGCCAGCCAGTGGTTTAAAGATGATAAAGCTTATCAGAGAAGATGGGCGATGGAAGCAATTCGAGGAGAGGCATGAAGACCCCCAGGGACTTTTGAGCCAGAAGGCATCCCTCCACGTAGTGGCCATTCCTCAGGAGAAGGCTACTGCATGGCACGGATTTGGGGAAAATGGTCATCTGAGCCCAGCCCTTGTTTTATCACAGGGAAGCTCTAGAGGGAATCACTTGTGTGGCAGTGAGCTAGATATTACAAGCTTGGCATCCGATTCAATCTTAAACCACCATCAGATGGGATATGCTGATCGGAGACCCTGTGAAAGTAATGAATGCGGAAATGCCATCAGCCAGAACAGTCACTTGATTCAACACGGGGGGAAAATGCTTGTGTATTTGGAAAATGGGCAGTCATTGAACCACGGTATGGCCCTGACCGTCCACAACAAAATCAACACGGCAGAGAAACCCTTTGCGTGCCAGCAGTGCGGGAAGGTGTTCAACCGGAGGCATTCTTTGAGCGAACATCGAAGAATTCACACGGGAGAGAAACCCTACGAGTGTCAGGAGTGTGGGCGAGCCTTCACGCACAGCTCCACCCTCACGCGCCATCTGAGAACTCATACTGGAGAGAAGCCCTACGCGTGCAGCGAGTGCGGGAAAGCCTTCAACAGGATCTCATCTTTGACTCAGCATCAAAGGATTCACACTGGGGAAAAGCCCTATAAATGTGAAGACTGTGGGAAATCCTTCTGCCAGAGTTCCTACCTGATCTTGCACAGGAGGACACACACCGGAGAGAAGCCATACGAATGCAGTGAATGTGGAAAGGCCTTTAGCGACCGCTCCTCTCTCAACCAGCATGAGCGAACTCACACGGGCGAGAACCCCTATGAATGTAAGCAGTGTGGGAGAGCCTTCAGCCAGAGGTCTTCCCTTGTGAGGCACGAGAGAACTCACACTGGAGAGAAACCCTACAGGTGTCAGGAATGTGGGAAAGCCTTCAGCCAGAGTTCGTCCCTTGTCACACATCAGAAAACTCACAGCAGCCAGAAAACCTACAAAATCATTGACTGTGGGAAAGCGTTCTACCAGAACAGACATCTTATTGGATGTTAGCAATTGCATGCTGCTTTGTAAACTCCTTTTTAGTACTCTGACACATACATGTGGTTATACTTTGCCCTGGTGGGATGGATAATTTGAAAAGCAGTGGGTTTATGTCACCTTCTCACCTTCTTGGAAGAAAGCTCTGAGAATGGGCCTTTTTGTGTTCTGTTGTGGCGTTTTTGAGATGGGGTCTGCCACCCAGGCTGGAGTGCAGTGGCATGATCATACTTCACTGTAGCTTCAACTTTCTGGGCTCAAGTAATCCTCCCACCCCAGCCTTCCAAGTAGCTAGGACTACAGGCATGCAACACCATGCCCAGCAAATTTTTAAATTTATTATGGAATTGGAGCCCTGCTACATTACCAAGACTGGTCTTTAATTCCCGGGGTCAAGCACTCCTCCTGTCTTGGCCTCCCAAAGTGCTGGGATTAGAAGCATGAGCCACTGTACCCAGCCTGACGGGGCCTTTTAATAGGAGGAGTTGCCATTGCAATATGCCAGTGAGCTCCAGACTTTCGGAAAAGATTGGTGGATGGGAGTGCTATCGTGGATGGGATCTTGCCAAGACCCATTACATGTTTAGTTGCTTAAACAAAAGGTATTCTGTTTCTTTTTTTTATTGAGACAGAGTTTCACTCTTGTTGCCCAGGCTGGAGTGCAATGGCACAATCTCGGCTCACCACAGCCTCTGCCTCCCGGGTTGAAGCAATTCTCCTGCCTCAGCCTCCCAAGTAGCTGTGATTACAGGCATGTGCCACCACGCCCGGCTAATTTTGTACTTTTAGTAGTGATGGGGTTTCTCCATGTTCACCAGGCTGGTCTTGAACTCCCGACCTCAGGTGATCCGCCCAGCTCGGCCTCCCAAAGTGCTGGGAGTACAGGCGTGAGCCGCCGCGCCCGGCCAAGCTAGTCTGTTTCTTAAGTACTTCTGTGTCTTTCCTTTTTATTTCATTGTCCATTGATTTTATTTCCATATTCTTTTCTCGGTTTATCTGAGACGGGTTTTCACTCTGTTGCTGAGGCTGAAGTGCTGTGGTGTGATCATAGCACCCTGCAGCCAGCCTTCATCTCCTGGACTCAAGCAATCCTCCCACTTCAGCCTCTCAAGTAGCTGGGACTACAGATGCGCACCACTACCACACCCAGCTAAATTTTTTTTTGTATTTTGTGTAGCAGTGGGCTTTCACCAGGTGGCCCCGGCTGATCTCGAACTCCTGAGCTCAAGAAGTGCACCCACCTTGGCCTCCCAAAGTGCTGGGATTACAGGTGTGAGCCACAGTGCTTGCGTTTATTTCAGCATTCTGATTCAGTGTTTACAGTGGTCACTTAGCTAGATCCATCTGTCTTGTGCACTACTGTGCCGATGCAGAGTATATGCTGACAGAAAGTGCTTTGGATGTGAAGTTTAAAAGATACAAGGGATTCAAAATAGTGCTAATAATTTGATCCATACACAAAAGGACAAAGGCTGGACAGAGATGTGAAGAATCATTTACACGATTATTGGGGTGTTCTGATTATGTGTGATTTTGCATCTTTTTTTTTTTTTTTTTTTTTTTGAGACAGAGTTTCACTCTTGTTGCCCAGGCTGGAGTACAATGGCACGATCTCAGCTCACCACAACCTCTGCCTCCCGGGTTCAAGTAATTCTCCTGCCTCAGCCTCCCAAGTAGCTGGGATTACAGACGTGCATCACCACATGCGGCTAAATTTTTGTATTTTAGTAGAGATGGGGTTTCTCCATGTTGGTCAAGCTGGTCTGGAACTCCCGACCTCAGGTGATCTGCCTGCCTCAGCCTCCCAAAGTGCTGGGATTACAGGCGTGAGGCACCGCGCCCTTCTAGTGATTTTGTCTTTTGCCATTTCATTTTGTATTGCTATAATCATTTTGATAATGAATAAAAACCAAATAGCACCCAAAATTGTTAAGGATATGGAACCTCATTGATGAGTCAGGGTAGACTGTGGATACCTACGTAGTAGGGACAGTATAGTAGACTTTGGGACATAGAGGGCGGAATGACCTTTGGTGGCCTGGGAAAAGTCCCACTTGTGACTTATCCCTAGCAAAATCAAGACCAAGAGTGCTGATGTGCATTATCATCATGAACATGTATTGGATGCTTACTGTATACCAAGCACCAGCCAAATACTTCCATGTGGTTCTTCATTTAGCCCTCATGACCCCATGAGATAATCACTATTCACATTCCATTTTACAGAAGACAAAATTTGCTCAAGGTCACACAATTAGAAAGTAGTGGAATTGGCTGGGCAGGATGGCTCACGCCTGTAATCCCAGCACTTTGGGAGGCTGAGACGGGTGGATCACTTGAGGTCAAGAGTTGGAGACCAGCCTGGCCAACATGGTGAAAACCCATCTCTACCAAAAGATACAAAAATTAGGGAGGCTAAGATGGACGGATCACCTAAGGTCGGGAGTTTGAGACCAGCCTGACCAACATGGAGAAACCCCGTCTATACTAAAAATACAAAATTAGCCGGGCCTGGTGGCCCATGCCTGTAATCCCAGCTACTTGGGAGGCTGAGGCAGGAGAATCGCTTGAACCCGGGAGGCGGAGGTTGCTGTGAGCCGAGATAGCACCATTGCACTGCAGCTCTGGGCAACAAGAGCAAAACTCTTTAAAAAAAAAAAAAAAAAAAAATTAGCTGGGCGTGGTGGTGCATGCCTCTAGGCCCAGTTATTCAGGAGGCTGTGGCATGAGAATCGCTTAAACCCAGGAGGTGGAGGTTGCAGTGAGCCGAGATGGCGCCATTGCACTCTAGCTTGGGTGACATGAGACTTTATCGCAAAGAGAAAAAAAAAAGTAGTGGCCTCTAGATTTGACCTTGAGCACCCTGTACAAAGCCAGCTCCTTATTTGCCAGGCCACCAAGCAGGGGAACTGTTTTCCACATTTTCTCTTGGAAAGCTGGGTGTAGTGGCTCACAGCTGTAATCCCAGTATTTTGGGAGCCTGAGGTGGGAGGATCACTTGAGCCCAGGTGTTCAAAACCAGCCCGGGCAACACAGACCCTGTCTCTGTAAAAAATACAAACATTAGCCAGGCATGGTGGCTCATGCCTGTGATCCCAGCTACTCTGGGGGCTGAGGTGGAAGGACTGCTTGAGCCCAGGAGGCCAAGGCTGCAGTGAGCTGTGAGTGCACCACTGCACTGCAGCCTGACGGACAGAGCAAGACCCTGTCTCAAAACAAATGTACAAATTTCCTCTTTGGAGTCATCTAACTTTCCTGTGAATCTTCCCTTTTTCCTTGAGCTAATTAGGGAGGTTGCCCGTCAGATCTCCTTTCACCCAAGTGGAACACGATGCTTTTCCTTAGAGATCCTTGATCCACGGTTAGTCTAGACCCTGTTGGGTTGATGAGTCAGTTTCTTTAGGGGCTCTGAACAACTTCGAACTGGATGCAAAGCGTGTGCTGGTGCATTGATGTGTATTTTGGGGAAAGCATCTGTAGCTTTCAGCATATTCTTTTTTTTTTTTTTGAGACGGAATCTCGCTCTGTCGCCCAGGCTGGAGTGCAGTGGCGCAGTCTCAGCTCACTGCAAGCTCCGCCTCCCGGGTTCACGCCATTCTCCTGCCTCAGCCTTCTGAGTAGCTGGGACTACAGACACCTGCCACCACGCCTGGCTAATTTTTAAAATATTTTTAGTAGAGACAGGGTTTCACCGTGTTAGCCAGGATGGTCTTGATCTCCTGACCTCGTGATCCGCCCGCCTCGGCCTCCCAAAGTGCTGGGATTACAGGCGTGAGCCACCACACCTGGCTCAGCATATTCTGGAGTTGACTTAGAAGCCTCCTGACTACACTGTTTCAGTCTTGCTGTCTCCCTCCAGCATGAGATGGAGTCTCACTATGTTGCCCAGGCTGGAGTGCAATGGCGCGATCTCAGCTCACTGCAACCTCCTGGGTTCAAGCAATTCTCCTGCCTCAGCCTCCCAAGTAGCTGGGATTACAGGCATGCGCCACCATGCCCAGCTAATTTTTTTTTTGTATTTTTGTTAGAGACGGGGTTTTACCATGTTGGCCAGGATGGTCTCGAAGGGTCTCGAACTCCTGACCTCAGGTGATCCACCTGCCTCAGCCTCCCAAAGTGCTGGGATTAGAGCCACTGCGCTTGGGCACACTATTTTTAACTGGAAGCTGCTTTCCTGTGTCAATCCTCAACATTAATTTTTATAAAAGTGTGTAAAACCTTTCTAGGAAAGACAAAAATGAATTTTAAAAATTGTTTCTAAATGAAATGTCAGTATCAGAATTTGAACAACCACTTAAGCTATGGAGTTTCCTGAAATGAGCAGCGATTAACTTTGATTTTCAGCCTCCGTCTATTAAGTGTATTCAGTGTTTTCAGAACTATCACAATTTTTTTTTTCCTTTTTTAAAAAAAAATTTAAGGCTGGGCACGGTAGCTCACATCTGTAATCCAAGCACTTTGCAAGTCCGAGGCAGGCGGATCACATGAGGTCGGGGGTTTGAGACCAGCCTGACCAACATGGAGCAACCCTGCCTCTACTAAAAATACAAAATTAGCTGGGCGTGATGGTACATGCCTGTAATCCCAGCTACTCGGGAGGCTGAGGCAGAAGAATCGCTTGAACCCGGGAGGCAGAGGTTGCGGTGAGCCGAGATTGCGCCACTGCACTCCAGCCTGGGCAACAAGAGCGAAACTGCATCTCAAAAAAAAGAAAACAGAAATTAGCCGGGTGTGGCAGGGCGGGCCTGTAGTCCCACCTACTCGGGAGGCTGAGGCATAAGAATCACTTGAACCTTGGAGGTGGAGTTTGCAGTGAGCTGGGATCCTGCCATTGCACTCCAGCCTGGGTGGCAGAGCAAGACTCTGTCTCAAAAAACCAAAAATTTTTAAAAAGTCACTTCCCTCCTAAGCTCAATCAAATTCATTTAAACTTTTGCGTGTTTTTTTATATCAGTTAAAATAAGGATTCAATATCCTTAGAAATAGTCTTTTCTGTTTTAAATATAACATTTAAAAAATTGTAAAATACAAATAACAAAAATTTACAATCTTCATTTTTTTTTTTTTGAGACGGAGTCTCGCTCTGTCGCCCGGGCTGGAGTGCAGTGGCCAGATCTCAGCTCACTGCAAGCTCCGCCTCCCGGGTTTATGCCATTCTCCTGCCTCAGCCTCCCAAGTAGCTGGGACTACAGGCGCCCGCCACCTCACCCGGCTAGTTTTTTGTATTTTTTAGTAGAGACGGGGTTTCACGGTGTTAGCCACGATGGTCTCGATCTCCTGACCTCGTGATCCACCTCTCTCGGCCTCCCAAAGTGCTGGAATTACAGGCTTGAGCCACTGCGCCCGGCACAATCTTCATTTTTAAGTCTAAAGTTCAGTGGTGTTAGATACATTCCTATTGTGCAATATCATAGACTTTTTTTTTTTTTTTTTGAGACAGAGTCTTGCTGTGTCTCCCAGGCTGGAGTGCAGTGGCATGATCTCCTCTCACTGCAACCTCGGCCTCCCCAGGTTCAAGCGACTTTCTTGCCTCAGCCTCCCTAGCTGGGGTTACAGGTGCGCTGCCACCACGCCCGGCTAATTTTTGTATTTTTCGGAGAGACGGGGTTTTGCCATGTTGGCCAGGCTGGTCTCGAACTCCTGACCTCAGGTGATCCGCCTGCCTCTGCCTTCCAAAGTGCTGGGATTACAGGTGTGAGCCACCGCGCCCGGCCAGCCTTTTAATCTTCCAAATTGTTTGGGGATGCACTTAAATGATCTGAAAAAATTTTCCTTACAGTTTAAAATATGAACTTGAGAATTTTTTGTTTGTTTTTAAATACAGAGTCTCACTCTGTCGCCCAGTCTAGAGTGCAGTGGGGCGATCTCGGCTCACTGCAACTTCTGCCTCTCGGGTTCAAGCAATCCTCCTGCCCCAGCTTCCCCAGTAGCTGGGATTACAGGCTTCTGGCACCACGCCGGGCTGATTTTTGTATTTTCAGTAGAGACCGGGTTTCACCATGTTGGCCACGATGGCCTCGAACTCCTGAGTTCAGATGATCCGCCCACCTCGGTCTCCCAAACTGCTGGGATTACAGGCGTGAGCGACTGCGCCCGGCCACACTTGAGGGTTTTAATGAACATCTTCTGGTTGATTTGAGCAAAGTTCCTGCCCCCACCAGGCTTCGGATTCGGCCTCCCCCAGGCCGGGTCTCCGGGTCCCCAGTACCCCCGGAGGGGCCTCCACGGCGGCCGCGCCCACGCGGGACAGCGCAATGACGTCACGGATGCGGACCCCGCCCCCACGTAGGCCTTAGCCCTACGGACCCCGCGTCAAGCCCCCGCTCGCCCTGCGAGGCCCAGGCCGGCCGCTCGTCTCCACATCCTGGCCGGACAAGGGGCCGTTCCGTGGGGAAACTGAGTCTGGAGTTCCCACTCCCGTCCCAGGGGAGGACGCGGGCGGGGCGTCCGAGCTGCGGGGAGAGGGCGGGTCCGCCTCGGGCTGGAATCAGTTCGCCCAGAAGCCAGTGTCCCCGCCGGGCGGGACAGCCACGCGTGTTAGCGTCGCTCCCGTCACTCAGGCGGCAGGGGTGGGTCCTAGGGAACTAGCCAATCAGGACGAGCAGGGGCGGGGCCGAGACAACTACCCAATCAGGGACGCCCAATCGGAATCCGGGACCTTCCCAATTACAGCGCCAGGGGACGGACCGGGGAGTTCTCCAATCAGAGTCGCTGACGTTGGCAGCACTGTCCAATCAGAGGCGCGGCTCCCCAAGCTCTGTCCAATCAGTCCCCTGGGACGGGACGTCTCCGGCCTCCTAGCCTTCAGTGTCCCGCCTGCTCCTAGCGGTCCCAGGAGTCCCTGTTCCTGTCTTGCTCACCTGCGCCGGTAGCGGAGAAATCGCCCCGGGACATGGTGAGTGCGGCGCGGGAGACTATCCCGGTGCGGAGCGGCAGGAAGCGGCGACCGCCGGAGACCGCGGCTAGGGGGAGCTGAGGGACGTGCGGGGCGTCCCCGGCGAGGGCGGCGCAGGACAAGCGCCTGGGCCCCGGCGGTCCCGCCTGGCCCCGCCTCCCGCGCTGAGGCCGCGGCTAGAGCGCTCCAAGCTCCGGGTCCCTGCCCGCCTCTGGCCCCGAGGCTGCAGAGCGGAGAGCGGGGAGCGGCGCCCAGAGCCCGACACCCTCCCCGTCGTCCCGGGGCTCCCGCGTTCCTGCGCTCCCGACCCCCACGCCCCGCCCGGGGCCGCGGCGCCTCTGAGCTTTTGGCTGCGGCTTTGGGACGCCCGGGTCGCGGGAGGCAGAGTCGCCCGAGACCCCGCGGTGCGGTCCTTAGCTTCCCCGGGACCCGCCCTGGGGCCTACGCGGCGGGGCCTCCTACTCCGCGGGGCCTCCTGGGGTGCGGGTCCCTGGTCGGTGCCGCCTCCGCCCGCGCCCCCGCGGCTCAGCTCCTGGGAGACCCCGCACCCCCAGCTGCGGTCTCTGGGGGACCCCGGGCTCCTCCCGGGACAGCCCAGGAGCGGTGGGGACCTCAGCGGAGCCGCCGGGGGCGGGCTGGGGGCGTCTCTGGAGCCCCAACCTGCAAAGGCAGCCCCTGGGGCCTGGGGCGCGCGAGGTTTCCTCCCCTGAGTTCCGGTTTTCCTTCTTGGGGACTTCTTGTCTCCTCTGACCCCAAGATGCCTGGGGTAGGTAAGGGGGAAAAAAACAAGGGTTCCTGGTCCCTGGGTTCTCATACACAAGGAATTAAGAGTAACTGAAGAGACTAGAGAAACAAGGGAGAGCGAGGACCCCAAAAGCAAACGCACGCAGACCCACAGCGGGGACGCCCGGGAGGCTGGTGCATTAGTGTCCTGGGACTGCTGTAGCAACTGACTGCAGATGAGGGGGCTAAAACCACGGAAATATATTCTTTCACGGTTCCCTGGAAACTGTGGATTTCAGGAAGTTTCTCAGGTCAGTTTTGAGTAATGGGATTCCTTGCTGAGGGAACACCTGAATTGGGGGTGGAAGGGCGTCCCTCGTGGTAGCCTGGCCAGACTTGACCCCTCCCTGGGTTTGTCGCTGTGAAAAGATTTTCACTTTTTCGAGTCTCAGTTTTTAGTAAGTGAAACGTACATTTAATTAATAGAAGTTGGAAGATAAAATATTTCCAGGCCGGGCGCGGTGACTCACGCCTGTAATCCCAGCACTTTGGGAGGCCGAGGTGAGCAGATTAGTTGAGATGAGGAGTTGGGGACCAGCCTGGCCAACATGGAGAAACCCCATCTCTACTAGAAATACAAAAATAAACTGGGCGTGGTGGCGGGCGCCTGTAGTCCCAGCTACTCGGGAGGCTAGGGCAGGAGAATGGCGTGAACCCATTCTGGAGGCAGAGCTTGCAGTGAGCCAGAAACGCTCCATTGCACTGCAGCCTGGGCGGCAGAGCAAGACTCCGTCTCAAAAAATAATAATAATTCCAACGGGTGAGTTTCAGGAAAAAAATTAAAATGTTCGTCTTACATTCCATTTGTTAAACATTCCCTGAAGTGTGTGTAGTAAGTTTCTCAGATCTGTTACTTTCTTTTTTCTTTTATTACTATTTTTTTTTTTGAGAGCTCTGTTGCCCATGCTGGAGTGCAGTGTTGCGATCACAGGTCACTGCAGCCTCCACCTCCTGGGCTCAAGCAGTCTTCCTGCGTCAGCCTCCTGAACACAGGGACTCCAGGTGTGTACCACCATGCCTGCCTAAGTTTTTGTATTTTTTTGTTTTTAGGGATGGGGGCTCACTTTGTTGCCCAGGCTGGTCTCGAACTCCTGAGCTCAGGTGATTCTCCCCCCTCAACCAGCCTTGTTCTTTTCTTTTGAATGACAACAAATAGGATTCCAGGGCCTAGACTTCAAAATGTTACTGGGGAGAAGAATCTCAGAGAAATAGAGAAAGTCTCCTTTTCACCATAGGTGCAGAAAAATGAATACATTGCCATGAAACATGTTGCAGATAAATTATAAAAATTTACGAAAATGTCAGTTATTCTCCTTGACATGGTAGAGAATTTTTGACAGTGGATGATTCTGTTCTGCTTCCAATACTGCAGCACTCTTTCCTTAATTCTATAATACATTTTTTGTGTTCCTGAAATAGGTAGAATACAAGAGATTTTTCTTTCTTTTTTTTTTTTTGAGACAGAGTCTCGCTCTGTCGCCCAGGCTGGAGTGCAGTGGCCGGATCTCAGCTCACTGCAAGCTCCGCCTCCCAGGTTCAGGCCATTCTCCTGCCTCAGCCTCCCGAGTAGCTGGGACTACAGGCGCCCGCCACCACGCCCAGCTAATTTTTTGTATTTTTAGTAGAGACGGGGTTTCACTGTGTTAGCCAGGATGGTCTCGATCTGCTGACCTCGTGATCGCCCGCCTCGGCCTCCCAAAGTGCTGGGATTCCAGGCGTGAGCCACCGCGCCCGGCCAGAATTATTACTTTCTTAATTTCCATTTTTATTTCAGATTCATGGGGCACATGTGCAGGTTACAAGGGAATATTGTATGATGCTGAGGTTTGGGCTTCCATTGAGCTTGTCACCCAGATAGTGGACATCGTAGCCATGAGGAAGTTTGTCAGCCCTTTCCCCCTTGTCCCTCCATTTGGAATCCCCAGCGTCTGTTGTTTCCAGTTTTATGTCCATGTGTACCCAAGTTTGACTTCCCACTTACAAGAACGAACATGCCATATTTGGTTTTCTGTTTCTGCATCAGTTTGCTGAGGATAATGGCCTCCAGCTGCATCCATGTTGCTGCAAAGGTCGTGATTTCATTCTTTTTTTGTGGCTGTGTCGTATTCCATGGTGTACCTGGACCACATTTGCTTCAGTCTGCTGTCTGTGGTCACCTAGGTTGACTCCATACCTTTGCTACTGTGAAACTGCTGCAGTGAACACACAAATGATGTGTTTCTTGGTGGAATGATTTCTTTTCCTTTGGGTAGACGCCCAGTAGTGGGACTGCTGGACTGTTTTTAGTTCTTTGAGAAATCTCCACACTGTTTTTCTTTTTTTTTTTTTTTTTTTTTTTTTTTGAGACGGAGTCTGGCTCTGTCGCCCAGGCTGGAGTGCGGTGGCCGGATCTCAGCTCACTGCAAGCTCCGCCTCCCAGGTTTACGCCATTCTCCTGCCTCCGCCTCCCGAGTAGCTGGGACTACAGGCGCCCGCCTCGTCGCCCGGCTAGTTTTTTGTATTCTTTAGTAGAGACGGGTTTCACCGTGTTAGCCAGGATGGTCTCGATCTCCTGACCTAGTCCACACTGTTTTTCATAGAGGTTGTACTAATTTACATTCCCACCAACTACATACAAGTATTCCCTTTAACAGCCTTGCCAACATCTGTTATTTTTTAACTTTTTAATAACGGCCCTTCTGACTGGTGTGAGATGGTATCTTATTGTGCTTTTTATTTGCATTTCTCTGATGATTAGTGGTGCTGAGCTTTTGTTCGTATGTTTGGACCACAAAGGTCTTAGAAAGCCAGGTGGCTTATGAAGTTTCTGTATGACTCTCTTCCCGCCCCCATTGCTATTTTTTACTGGAGAGAGGCACCAGGTCCTGCACAGCACAGCTCTGGCCAGTGAGTCAAGCTTCGACCTGAGTGCCCTCCAGGGGCAAGGCAGTGCCCTGAGTGCCAGGGTAAGTACAAAGTAAGTGCACCCCCAAGCGGACAGGGGTCAGTCCCCTGGGAAGCCCATTGTTTGCAGTGGTTGGGACACCCCAAGCAGGACTTAACACCGGTCAGGCAGTCGGGTTAGCAGGGCCCCCAGCGTGACCTCCCACTGTGGGCCTCCTGTCCTAGGGTTCTCAGTGTAAACAGAATCACTCAGTTTAGTCCTCAGTTTCAGAGGCTCTGCCCGAGGCATCATTTTCAAGCAGTTTTGCGTGTCTGTGATACCAGTTCATTCACCTCTCCAGTATGCACGACACCCAGAGGTGTCCTTTGTGGAAAGTTCGGGAACTGGGGCCACTTGCTGCTGTCTCAGGACTGTTGTGTGTGATCGGAGGCTTAGCAGCCAACCTGAATCCAGGGCACTCACAGCCGCGTGCGACATTTCCTTCAGGAAGAGGGAACGCTTCGGTCACAGCTCCGAAAAGAGCAGCTTGATTCAGACAGTGCCATCCAGGGTCAAGCGAGTCCTTCACTGTGGGCAGCTGCGAGTGAGCCAGGCAGACCAGCCCACACCCCGATGTTTCTCGTAGTTCACTGCCTTACCCGGGAGTGTCTAGCTCTGCAGTGTGTTCTGAATTAGAGGTGTGTTCATTGAGTCTAGCCCTGCTGTCAGGTCAGCATAGTGAAGGCCGAGGGAGCAGCGGACATAGTGAGGATGAATTAGCAGTGGGCAGTGTTAGGTTTTAGCTTAGAGTCAAGTCCAGGCCATGGGGATCTGAGGTCAAAATTCTATAAAACACTGAAGGCTTTTCTTCTGCCGCAGTAAAGCTTAGGTATTGCTGGGTTGGACAGCGGTGTTCCAAGATCAAGTTGCAAGAGTTTCCTAAGCCCTTTTGGTCTCCTGAGTCTTAAAGTCCAAATTGATTCAGTTAAAAATATGCACATCTGGCTTGAAAACCATCAACTCTTAAGGTAGTCAGAAATAGGTTTTCCTAAAAGCACATTAACAAACTAAAAACTACTACTTAAGGTTCCAAAAGTACATCCCCACTTAGAGATTGCCTCTCTCTTCGTTTCCCTTTTCCCTGAACCTCCAATAGGAAAAATCAGTTGTGGACCAGACGCGGTGGCTCACGCCTGTGATCCCAGCACTTTGGGAGGACGAGGCGGGTGGATCACGAGGTCAGGAGATCGAGACCATCCTGGCTAACATGGTGAAACCCCCGTCTCTACTAAAAAACATAGAAAAGTGGCTCACGCCTGTAATCCCAGCACTTTGGGAGGATGAGGCGGGCGGATCACGAGGTCAGGAGATCGCGACCATCCTGGCTAACATGGTGAAACCCCCGTCTCTACTAAAAAACGTAGAAAAGTGGCTCACGCCTGTAATCCCAACACTTTGGGAGGACGAGGCGGGCGGATCACGAGGTCAGGAGATCGAGACCATCCTGGCTAACATGGTGAAACCCCCGTCTCTACTAAAAAACTTAGAAAAGTGGCTCACGCCTGTAATCCCAGCACTTTGGGAGGCTGAGACGGGCGGATCACGAGGTCAGGAGATGCAGACCAGCCTGGGTAACACGGTGAAACCCCGTCGCTACTAAAAAATACAAAAAATTAGCCAGGCATGGTGGTGGGCGCCTGTAGTCCCAGCTACTCGGGAGGCTGAGGCAGGAGAATGGCGTGAACCCGGGAAGCGGAGCCTGCAGTGAGCCGAAATTGTGCCACTGCACTCCAGCCTGGGAGACAGAGCGAGACTACGTCTCAAAAAAAAAAAAAAAAAAAAAAAAATCAGTTGTGGAGACCTGATCTTATTTCTAATACTTAAGAGTTTAAATTCCAGTCCATGCACTAGGGGCAAAAAGCAAGAACGTTGTGTCTGTCACTTAAAAAAACAAACAAAACTGATTGAGATGATCCCTGTATTGTTTTTAAAATGACAAAGACTTTTTTTTTTTTTTGCCATTTTCTCTCATTTTTATCACACGCCGATGCAGTAGTAGTCCTTGTCTCTTGGAGCTTCTGGTAGCCCCAGGTGTTCCTTTGCTTGTGGCACCATAATTCCAGTCTCTCCCTCCATCTTCACATGGCCACCTTCCGTGTGTGTTTCTGTTTTCATGTGGCATTTTCCTCTTAGAAAGACACCAGGGCCCATTGGATTAGATGGTGTCATTTTTTTTTTTTTTTTTTTTGAGACAGAGTCTCGCTCTGTCGCCCAGGCTAGAGTGCTATGGCGCGATCTCGGCTCACTGCAAGCTCCGCCTCCCAGGTTTACGCCATTCTCCTGCCTCAGCCTTCTGAGTATCTGGGACTACAGGTGCCCGCCCCCTCGCCCGGCTAGTTTTTTGTGTGTTTTTTTTAGTAGAGATGGGGGTTTCACCGTGTTACCCAGGATGGTCTCGATCTCCTGACCTCGTGATTCACCCATCTCAGCCTCCCAAAGTGCTGGAATTACAGGCTTGAGCCACCGCGCCCGGCCAATGGTGTCATTTTAATTGATTATATCTGTAAGGGCCCTGTTTACAGATAAGGTTATCCTCACAGCTACCAGGAATTAGGACATGGACATATCTTTCTGGGGACCACTTCACAACAAACCGCTGGCAGTTCAGCATTTACAGGGATAGCATTGTGCTAGCAGGGAAGACCGTGGCTGGTCAGGAGGTAAACCAGGGGGAAGCAGGGAACACTCCAGCCTTTTTTTAACCAGCAGCAGGTTTTTAAAAAAGCCTGGAGTGGCCGGGCACGGTGGCTCACGCCTGTAATCCCAGCACTTTGGGAGGCTGAGGCGGGCGGATCACGAGGTCAGGAGATCGAGACCATCCTGGCTAACAACACAGTGAAACCCCATCTCTACTAAAAATACAAAACATTAGCCGGGCATGATGGCGGGCACCTGTAGTCCCAGCCGCTCGGGAAGCTGAGGCAGGAGAATGGCGTAAACCCGGGAGGTGGAGCTTGCAGTGAGCCGAGATCGCGCCACTGCACTCCAGCCTGGGCAACAGAGCAAAACTCCGTCTCAGGAAAAAAAAAAAAAAAAAAGCCTAGACTGTCCCCTGCTTCCCCAGAGTTTACCTAAAATTGCGTTCCAGCCTTGGGAATTGACTTAACTTTCTTTCCCTCCCAGTGCAACACGAACTTTTACCATTTTCCTCGCCCAAAGCTTAGCTTTCAGAACATGGGGGCCCTTTCTCCTATCCGGAGGAGAGAACAAAAACCAAAGGCTGTTCTTTGTTTTCTTGTCTCACAGCCTGCATGGCCAAAAGCAGCCAGGACATCCAGCAGGCCCACCCTGCTGGAGCTGGGTCTGTCATTTCTGCCTCCGTCAACCGTTAACTCTCAGAGCAGACAGCTCAGCTGCTGTCTCATACCATGAATAGGCTCCACACGCCACGCAGGCACCAGAGGCTCACCATCCCTTACGCCTTCATCCGTCCTTTTCCCAAACAGTGCTTTTGCCATATTTCAGTGAGTCAGGCTCATTCTAGCCAATCCCACCTCCGATGCCAACGGTGTCAGCGTCCCCAGGACCACCCCGCACCCTGCTAGCAGGATTCACAGGGCTCCACATACAGTCATACTGATGACTATGATTTGATACAACAGAAGGACACACAGCAAAAGCAGCATTGGGAAAAGGCACATGGGGAGAAGTGCAGAAGAAACCCGATGAAGCTTTCAGAGTCCTTTCCCAGTGGATGCAGAATGCACCTCATTCCCCCAGCAATGAGTTGTGACAACACCTGTGAAATGTCCACCAAAGAAGCTCATTGGAGACTCGGTGCCCAGGAGTTTTTTTAGATGAAGTCTTACTCGGTTGCCCAGGCTGGAGTGCAGTGGCACAATCTTGGCTCACTGCAACCTCCACCTCCCTGGTTTGAGCTGTTCTCATGCCTCAAGGCACGCGCCACCACGCCTGGCTAATTTTGTATTTTTAGTAGAGACGGGGTTTCACCATGTTGGCCAGGCTGGTCTCAAACTCCTGACCTCAAGTGATCCCTGCCTCAGCCTCCCAAAGTGCTGGGGTGACAAGTGGGAGCCACTGTGTCTGGCCAGTGTCCAGGATTTTAATTGCTGGCTCATCACATAAGCATCCCCTGCCTGGTGTGTACACAGATTCCATTTCCAGAAGGAAAGCAGTTGTCCAGCATTAACAGTGGTGTTTGCATTATGAGTAATCTGAATTAGGGTGGTGCGAACCTTCCCAAAACCCAGGTTCCCAGACACCAGCTAAGGGCACCGTTGCCGGAAAGCCTTCTTAAAGTCTAAGGCCCGCAATGTCAGCTTCTTTCTGCATGATGGGAACTTTATTATTAAAATACACTGCAAATACACTGTACTGCGAGCAATTAAGGCTGACCCAGGTAGCTCACATTATCCGTGCCAGTACGAGGGTCCCATAGGCACTCTGCTGCTCTGTGAATAGGGATGTTCTAGCATCAGAATTGCTGCATGACAGTCTTTTGTCTCCTGCTGATAGATGGTAAGTAACGAGTTGATCTTTCTCAGAAAGCAGGTTTGAAGGAACTGGGCATCTTGGGGTTTCCATGCACCTGTGCCCAATATGCAATATGGAAATGAGAAATTGAGAATGCAGCCTCTAGAGTGATATGTGAGGAATCGCTTCCTCCTGGAATTTTTTATTTTTCTTTTTATTTTTTTTTCCTCCTGGAATTTTGGAGACACAGAATTTTCTAGGAAGGCACTATTGAGTCCTTTATATCTTTTATAACCATGGAAAATTTGTAATCAAATAGTTTGGACTTCAGTTAACTCCTTTGCAAAGTGGAACTCTTAACCTTATCCTTAAGGTTAGCAAGAATACTTTTTTTTTTTTTTCTGAGACTGAGTCCTGCTCTATCACCTAGGCTGGAGTGCAGTGGCATGATCCTCAGCGCACTGCAACCTCTGCCTCCCAGGTTCAAGCAGTTCTCGTGCCTCAGCCTCCCAAGTAGCTGAGACTACAGGCATGCACCACCATGCCCTGCTAATTTTTTTTTTTTTTTTTTTTTTTTTTTTTTTTTGAGGTGGAGTCTCGCTCTGTCGCCCGGACTGGAGTGCAGTGGCCAGATCTCAGCTCGCTGCAAGCTCCGCCTCCCGGGTTCACGCCATTCTCCTGCCTCAGCCTCCCAAGTAGCTGGGACTACAGGCGCCGCCCCCTCGCCTGGCTAGTTTTTGTATTTTTAGTAGAGACGGGGTTTCACCGTGTTAGCCAGGATGGTCTCAATCTCCTGACCTTGTGATCCGCCCGTCTCGGCCTCCCAAAGTGCTGGGATTACAGGCTTGAGCCACCGCGCCCGGCCGCTAATTTTTTTTTTTTAATTTTTAGTAGAGATGGGGTTTCACCATGTTGGCCAGGCTGGTTTGGAACTCCTGACCTCAAATGATCTGCCCACCTTGGCCTCCCAAAGTACTAGGATTACAGGCATGAGCCATCACACCCAGCCCAAGAATACTTTTTTTGGCTCTGGTGAAAAGAACTGCTTTGACGTTGTGTACACCTCACTCTGTGCATACTCATTGAGTGTGCCTGTGTGTGTGAGAGAGAGCATGCGAGAGAGACAGAACCCAGAATTAATTGTTGGGCTTCCGTCACTGAGGCCCCAAGTATAGGGAACGTGTGGAGGTCCTCGTTCTCATGTCTTTTTCGTCTTTCCTAAGGTCTAATTTCTCAATAACTTCTAGTTTCCAAGTTAAAATGAATACTTCTCAAAAGCATGTTTTCATTCAGCCAGTTGAACCTGGAGTTCTTTAAGACACTATGGCTACCTGGCCTTTGTTGCCACTTGGGTCCTGTCAGGACCCTTGGCCTGATGTTTGGTGAAGGAAACAAGAGAATGTTCCCAGTCCTTCCGTGTTTTTGTCCCATAAAACTTCATTCAGTTTTGACCCTGTGCTTTGTGTGGTGCAGAATGATGATGTGTGCAGCAGAGGAGGAGCTGAAACAGTTTGGGTGACAAGGGACTGATGGTCTTAAAATACAAGTATTTGTTTTATTTGTACAGCATTTGTTTGATATCTCCAATGTGGTCTGAATCCTTCTGATAGAGAGTAATGTCTTCAGTTGGTCACAGTAAAAGTATAGAGATAAATTCAGTGTGTTAATGGTCCTGTGAAATCTATGAGGAAGTGAGTATAGAGTAGACAGAAGGAAGAGGGGTGACAGCTGAGTCACAGGGTAGATGTCGGGGACCACAGAATCTTTTTTGAACTGCATACGATATAAGTACAATGCTCCTGGGCTCGTGGTCTCAACCATCCTCCCATAAATATGTTGAATGTTTTAGGACTCGGTGGTCTTTGAGGATGTGGCTGTGGACTTCACCCTGGAGGAATGGGCTTTGCTGGATTCTGCTCAGAGGGACCTGTACAGAGATGTGATGCTGGAGACCTTTCAGAACCTGGCCTCAGTAGGTAAGGATGACATCATTCCTTCCTTCACGTAGTTACTTAGAGAACTAGTATTGCTTACACATCAGACCTGTTCCAGGGCTTGGAATGTGGAAAGGGAATACACTGGTAAATAAGACAGACATAGTCACAGCTGTCATAGAGCTAGAATGTAATGGTTTTCCATGAGAATGAGAATCGGTATTTCAGCTTTCTTTTTGTAAGGAAAGCTCCCTTCATGTCGTCATTATGGATATAGCTTTGAGAGGCCTAGTGAAGTTTGTTTTTGCAAGCCAGTGAAAATTTGATTTTTTTGTTTGTTGTTGTTGTTGAGATGGAGTCTGGCTCTGTCGCCCAGGCTGGAGTGCAGTGGTGCAATCTCGACTCACTGCAACCTCTGCCTCCCGGGTTCAAGCAGTTATCTGCCTCAGCCACCCAAGTAGCTGGGATTACAGGCGAGCGCCACCATGCCCAGCCAATTTTTGTATTTTTAGTAGCGACGGGGTTTCACCATGTCAGCCAGGCTGGTCTTGAACTCCTGACCTCGTGATCTACCCGCCTTGGCCTCCCAAAGTGCTGGGATTACAGGTGTAAGCCACCGCATCTGGCTGTGATTATTTTTTTTAAATAATTTTTTTTGCTTACCAATACTATGTTTATTGAGTTGCTTACCATTTTGACCATTTTGTGTTTGATGAAGTCCTGAGATAGCTAAACTCCTCAGTGTAATTTTCAGCTGACAGGTGCCTTCTTATGATTTGTTGACTTTTTGGTTTCAGATGATGAAACTCAATTTAAGGCCAGTGGGTCAGTTTCTCAGCAGGATATTTATGGAGAAAAAATACCCAAGGAATCTAAAATAGCTGCATTCACCAGAAATGTTTCCTGGGCCTCTGTTTTAGGAAAAATTTGGGACAGTCTTAGCATTGAAGATCAGCCCACAAAGCGGGGGAGAAATCTCAGGTGAGTTGCACTCACAAGGGAACACAGTATTTCAGGAGAGAATCTTAGTCTGTCATTAAACTTTAAAAAAGCAAGTCAACAGAAAACTCATACGAGCTTAGCTCCAAATTTAATACACAGAATTTTTACAAAAAATATTTGTTTAAATGTGACATAGACAGCAAGTGACATTAGAAACATAATTCAGATGGAAATCGAGAAACCCTGGGCCAGGCATGGTAGCTCACGCCTATAATCCTAGCACTTTGGGAGACTGAGGTGGGCAGATCACTTGAGGCCAGGAGTTCGAGACCAGCCTGGCGAATGTGGTGAAACCCTGTCTCTACTAAATATACAAAAGTTAGCAGGGCATGGTGCTGCAGGCCTATAATCCCAGCTGCTTAGGAGGCTGAGGCAGAATTTCATGAACCCAGGAGGCAGAGGTTGCAGTGAGCTGAGACTGTGCCACTGCACTCTAGCCTGGGTAACAGAGTGAGACTCTGTCTCAAAAAAAAAAAAAAAGAAAGAAAAGAAAAGAAAAGAAACCCTATACATAAGAAACACCATTTTAATAATGGCAGTGGTGAGACCATCTTCCAGGGCATTCAGTTTATTTCATTTTCAGACAATTCACATAGGGTGAAAAACCTCTGCTTTCAGTGAAAATGGTTAAAATGCAATACTTCCTAATAAATACTAACAAATCATTATTAAACCAATAACATGCTTCTCATTTTTAGTAGAAATCATGTGTTGGAGAGACTGTGTGAAAGTAACGATCAATGTGGAGAAGCCTTCAGCCAGATTCCACATCTTAATCTGTACAAGAAAATTCCACCTGGAGTAAAACAGTGTGAATGCAACACGTACGGAAAAGTCTTCATGCATCACCGCACATCCCTCAAGAGTCCCATCACAGTTCACACTGGACACAAACTATATCAGTGCCAGGAATGTGGGCAGGCCTACAGTTGTCGTTCACACCTAAGAATGCATGTGAGAACCCACAATGGAGAGAGACCCTATGTGTGTAAATTATGTGGGAAAACCTTTCCTCGTACTTCCTCCCTCAATCGGCATGTAAGGATTCACACTGCTGAGAAAACCTACGAATGTAAACAATGTGGGAAAGCCTTCATTGACTTCTCAAGTCTTACTAGTCATCTCAGAAGTCACACCGGAGAGAAGCCATATAAGTGTAAGGAATGTGGGAAAGCTTTCAGTTACTCCTCAACGTTTCGAAGACACACAATAACACACACTGGCGAGAAGCCATATAAATGTCAGGAATGTGGGGAAGCCTTTAGTTATTCCTCAACTTTTCGAAGACATATGATTTCACACACTGGAGAGAAGCCACATAAATGTAAAGAATGTGGGGAAGCCTTCAGTTATTCTTCGACTTTTCGAAGACACATGATAACACACACTGGAGAGAAACCCTACGAATGCAAACAGTGTGGGAAAACCTTCATTTATCTCCAGTCCTTTCGAAGACATGAAAGGATTCACACTGGAGAGAAACCCTACGAATGCAAACAGTGTGGGAAAACCTTCATTTATCCCCAGTCCTTTCGAAGACATGAAAGGACTCATGGTGGAGAGAAACCCTATGAATGCAACCAGTGCGGGAAAGCATTCAGTCACCCCTCATCCTTTCGAGGACACATGAGAGTGCACACTGGAGAGAAACCCTATGAGTGCAAGCAATGTGGGAAAACTTTCAATTGGCCCATATCTTTACGAAAGCATATGAGGACACATGCTAGGGAGAAGCCCTATGAATGTAAGCAGTGTGGGAAAGCCTTCAGCTTGTCCGCTTGCTTTCGAGAACATGTGAGAATGCACCCTGAAGACAAATCCTATGAATGCAAGCTATGTGGGAAAGCTTTCTATTGCCACATATCCTTACAAAAACACATGAGAAGGCATACCGCAGAGAAACTCTATGAATGCAAGCAGTGTGGGAAAGCTTTCAGCTGGCCTGAACTTTTGCAACAACATGTGAGAACGCACACTGTAGAGAAGCCCTATGAATGTAAGGAATGTGGGAAGGTCTTCAAATGGCCGTCATCTTTACCAATACATATGAGACTGCACACTGGAGAGAAACCTTATCAATGTAAGCATTGTGGGAAAGCATTCAATTGTTCCTCATCCTTAAGACGACATGTGAGAATACACACTACAGACAAACAGTATAAGTGTAATGTGGGACATCCTCTTACAAATGAATTCATGTGCAGTGCTTCAGAAAAGTCACACCAGGAGAGAGAGCTGATCAAAGTTGTAAATATGGTGTTGCCTTTATGAGTTCCTTATCCTGAAAGTGGACACTTAAGGAGTGTGTCTGTAGTTCATTTGCAAGCAAACATTTAGGTGAAAAATAATTCTCCAAATACTCTTAGCTATTCTACATGAATTTTAACAGGTAGTTTCTTTTCTTACAATTCAGTAAATAAAACTTTCATCTTAGAGTGTTTTGGACTTAGGGATGATTTGAAGTGCATTTTTAATACACAAGTAGGTTCAAGTTTTATTTAATGTCTTAAGTTGTAACTGACCTAGTGCGGGAGGTATTGGATGTCACTTATCTATTATATTTTCCACCTTTCTTACTGGGAGTATTTTTATTGTTTGGCCAGAGGACCCTTATTCCATTTTCTTTTTTTTTTTTTTTTTTTTTTTTTTTTTTTTTTTTTTTTTTTTGAGATGGAGTCTTGCTCTGTCGCCCGGGCTGAAGTGCAGTGGCCGGATCTCAGCTCACTGCAAGCTCCGCCTCCCGGGTTCACGCCATTCTCCTGCCTCAGCCTCCCGAGTAGCTGGGACTACAGGTGCCGCCACCTCGCCCAGTTTTTTGTATTTTTAGTAGAGACGGGGTTTCACCGTGTTCACCAGGATGGTCTCGATCTCCTGACCTTGTGATCCGCCCGTCTCGGCCTCCCAAAGTGCTGGGATTACAGGCTTGCGCCACCACGCCTGGCCCCTTACTCCATTTTCTAAGAAGTAGTTGGCAGAATTTTATAATTATGCAAAGTTGTCTAAAGAGTATAGTCTCCAATGAATTGTAATTTTTAATGTTTGCCCTTTGCTGTTCGTCTTTGCTTGTGATTGTGAATTGGACAGTTCGCTTTGACTTGTGATATGACAGAGAAATCCGGAGTTGCAGATAGTTCTTCTGCATTGTTATGTCAGTGTGGGTAATGTTAGGAACTGCATTTGCTGGAATGCATTTCCTTTATGGTTCCATGTCCAAATTTACCAATAACAATAGCTTGAATGAAATTTAGAATCAAGAAGTGAAGAAGTCACTGCTGAGCTTTTGAGGTCACATTAAATGAAAACAGATGCTTAGGGGCTTCATGAACATCAAACTTCAGCTTATTTTCCAGATTCTTGTTCCTGCCAATTAAGAGTACCATCAAAAGGAACACTTAAGTGCTCGATTTCCACTGTGTCAGACGTGTAGTCTTCCACAGACATCTCCATGAACTTGGTATCAGGGCTATGCCCGTGTGGTCCGTCACCTACAGTCTGGATTTTTCTCGAAACCCTGCATGACCTCTTGACCACTAAGTCAGACTGTCTTGTTTGGTAATCTCGGAGCTTCTGATTCTCCCGTTCTGTAGATCTTAACATATTTGCATGGGGTCTAATTTATATAGTGAACACCTTGTTATCTTAATACTTCCAGTGGCTCTGTGATCCTGATTCCACCACGAAAGCCACAGTGTTGCAGCCAAAGAAGAAAAACAACACGGCCAGGCGTGGTGGCTCACGTCTATAATCCCAGCACTTTGGGAGGCCGAGACGGACAGATCACGAGGTCAGGAGATCGAGACCATTCTGGCTAACACGCAGAAACTTTGTCTCTACTAAAAATACAAAAAATTAGCCGGGCATGGTGGTGGGCACCTGTAATCCCAGCTACTCAGGAGGCTGAGGCAGGAGAATGGCATGAACCTGGGAGGTGGAGCTTGCAGTGAGCCGATATCATGCCACTGCACTCCAGCCTGAGGCGACAGAGCAAGACTCTGTCTCAAAAAAAACAAAAAACGAGACTTTGTACCCTATTGCATTTTTAAGTGTGCTGACCCAGTCCTATATGAGAACAAATACCTTCCTCGTATATTAGATTTCAGGAGATTTCTGTTACTTGGAGCTAAATGCAGTTGCTTGATATAGATTAAATTATTAGGTTTGATTATGTATCATTAAAAATGTGGATTTTGTTTCGAGGAAAACCTGTACATATTTCTTAGAAATACCCTATTTAGCTGGGCATAGCAGCTCATGCCTGTAAACCCTGCACTTTGGGAGGCTGAGGTGGACAGATCACTTGAGGTCAGGAGTTAACATGGTGAAAACCCATCTCTACTCAAAATACAAAAATTAGCCAGGCATGGTGGTGAGTGCCTGTAACCCCAGCTACTTGGGAGGCTGGGACAGAAGAATCGCTTGAACCCAGGAGGCGGAGGTTGCAGTGAGCCAAGATCGCACCACTACACTCCAGCCTGGGAGACAGGGAAAGACCATCTCACAAGCAAAAAAAGAAAAAAAATCCTATTTACTGTGCTTTCAAATTAGTTGTTTAGAGACTATAGTAATTTCCCAGGGCTGCCATAACAAAGTACAGAAACTGGGTGACATAGGAAAACAAACTTTTTGTTTCTCAGTTCTGGAGCCAGAAATCCAGAAACCAGGTATTGGCAGGACCATGCTTTTTCTGAAGATGCTAGGGAAGAATCTGTTTCAGAACTCACCTAGCTTCTGGTAGTTCCTTAGCTTGTAGCAGCATAACTCTAGTTTTCACATGGCATTTTCCCTCTGTGTGTGTCTCTCCACGTGGCAATATTTTTGTACATACACACCACTCATTGGGTTAGGCTATTGGGGACCGTGCCGGGGGTGGTGGAGAATGAACAGACACAAGAGACAAAGACAAACAGAGAACATGGCAGCCGCGCCTAGAGCCTCCGCCTCACTTTATTTATACTCCATAAATCCCACGTCAGCAAAAATAACACAATGCAAAACAAACTTCCTGCACCCAGATGTAACCTTCTGCTTAGTTCCTTGTCTCTAAGCTCTTTCTTATTTGTCTGCCTTCTTGGCGCCTACTAGAGTTCATTAAAAGTCCAACTAGAGATACTGTCCTTGACTACTGGAGTTCATGGAAAGTGCAACCAGCTAGAGATACTGTCCTTGAGCCTTATCTATTCTTAGCATATTATTTTCAACGGCCCCTGCATTAGGCCCCACGCTACTTCAGTATGATTTTACCTTAACTAATTACGTTGGCAACAACTCTCTTGCCACATACTGAAGTACTGTGAATTAAGATTTCAACATAAAAATTTTGGGAGGCCCAATTCAACGCATAACATTAGAAATGTTATTTTTGTTTACCGAGAGAATTACAGATTTCAAATCAACTTTATAACTTTGTTAATTTAAGCATCTTATATTTTGAATCAGTATTACCAGGTATATACAAATACAGGTATTTTTTGTCATATAAATGTTATTTTTAATTGCTGTATACTTAACATTTGTCCTTAAAATTATTTTTGTATTTTTTTTTTTTGAGACAGAGTCTTGCTCTGTCACCTAGGCTGGAGTGCAGTGGCACGACCTTGGCTTACTGCAACCTTCATCTCCCAGATTCAAGTGATTCTCCTGCCTCACCTCCTGAGTAGTTGGGATTACAGGCCTGCACCACCACACCTAGCTAATTTTTATATTTTTAGTAGAGATGGGGTTTCACCATGTTGGCCAGGCTGGTCTCGAACTCCTGACCTCAGGTGATCTGCCTATGTCGTCCTTCCAAAGTGCTGGGATTACAGGCATGAGCCACAATGGCTGGCCTAAAATGATTTCTTATTTGTGGTTAATAACAATTAAAAAGCGTAAATAATGATTTTGTCAATGCCCTATACCCAGAAACCACCAGGATCACACTGGTAGTCAAAATTTGCTGTGTTGAGTTGAAGTTGGAACACATGATCAAGAAAGGACTGTGGCTTTTATCAGTCACAGATTTGGCCTTGTGTTCTGTGATTTTGGTGAGTGTTCAGGGAAGCCAGGCTTTGGTCTGGATTGGATGTTCTCAGGTCATGAATACAATTCTCTAGGAACCCCCAAAGTTCTCATCTATAAAGCAGAAGTTAATTGGAGCTGAAAACTGATCAGTAAAGCAGCAGCAGCCAGTCATACTGGGGAGAAGAGGGGAATGTTTGATCATTTTTGTGGTTTAGAGGTGAGTTCCAGAACAAAAGAAGACATGTTTGACGTCCTCAAACGAGAAAATTTTTCATGTGTTTTATAGGCCAAGGAGGCAGAAGTTTTTGTTTTAATGAGCCAGAAAGCCCCAAAAGCCTATTTTAAGTTTTCTCAGGTATGGTTTCAGCCTCTGAACTTCCAGAATTAACTAGGGAAGAGGAAAAACACGTAACACCTTAGAGTTTCATTAAAGAGCAAGCAATATCCAATAATCTCCATTACTTTCCATGTTAACATAAGTTTTCATAGCGCTCTATAGATTAATGTGATTTGGCAGTCACTTGTATATCTTAACACCCCCTTACCCATCATTCCCTCTTAGATGAAGAAAGTTAAGCACCAGGAACACAGAGTCTTGTATATTCATGTAGCTCATGATGATGGAATCAAGTTTGAAGGCTTAACCTGTGCTTAACCTATATTGGGCATTGTCAAAACTTAAATTTAGAACACTAGAAAGCAAGTATAATTAATTTTACAAATAGGGCATCAAATTTTACAAAAAGACTCCTAAGGCTATATGGTATTCTTTTTATAAGACATGGAAAAGGCAAAGATAAAGGAAATGAACAAATTGTTGGTTAGACATGGGGGATTTGAGTACAAATGGGCGTAAGAGTGTTCTATCATGATTGTAGTGGTGAAAAGCATTTATGAAAAGTCATAAGGCTATTCTTAAAGTAGCAAATTTTGCTGTATGCATATTTTAAACAATAAAAATGCTTTCAGTATGTTAAAGAACTCAAGACCAGGCGCAGTGGCTCATACCTATAATCCCAGCACTTTGGGAAGCTGAGGCGGGAGAATTGCTTGTGGCCAGGAGGTTAAGGCTGCAGTGAACTATGATCACGCACTGCACTCCACACTGGGCAACAGAGCAAGACCCTGTCTCAAAAAAAGGAATTCAAAACTTTCCTGAAACTTGATATGTAAGTTCACAATAAGACTTCCCTAGCTGGCCGTGGTGAATCATGCCTGTAATCTCAACATTTTGGGAGACTGAAGCAAGAGGATGACTTGAGGTCAGGAGTTAGAGACCAGTCTGGGCAACATAGCAAGACTTCCAACTCTACAAAAACTAAAAAGTGACCCAGGTGGGGTGGTGCATGTCTGGTCCCAGCTACTTGGCAGGCTGAAGCGGATCACTTGAGGCCTGGAGGAGCCATGATCATGCCACTACACTGCAGCTTGGGCGACAGAGCAAGACTCTCAAAAAAAAAAGACTTCCCCCACCATCGTGGAATTCTCTGGAGGACATGTAGGGCTGGATGACAAGGACTTGTGCCTTGTCAGACCCCGTTTGAAACCCAGTCTGAAGTTTTGGAACACCCACAACAGCCATACCTGACTTCATCTCACACACGTAACAGGAAAGAAAAGGGAGGTCTTCCAGAATCTGTCGTTGAGTTTACACCAGGTTCCTCCCATCGGATCTTTGGGAATGCTGTGGTTCTGAAAGATAAAACGGAGACCCTACACTTCTTCCTAGGAATACCCTGCCTGGGAGCATCCTGATCCTGTCTTCAGACAAGGGGCATCCACATCTTGTCTTCTAGGGCCTTTCTTTTTTTTTTTTTTTTTTTTTTTTTTTTTTTGAGACGGAGTCTGGCTCTGTCACCCAGGCTGGAGTGCAGTAGCCTGATCTTGGCTCACTGCAACCTGTGCCTCCCGGGTTCAAGCAATTCTGCCTCACTCTCCCGAGTAACTGGGATTACAGGTGCCCACCACCATGCCCGGCTAATTTTTATATTTTTAGTAGAGGGGTTTCCATCATGTTGATCAGTCTGGTCTTGAATTCCTGACCTCAGGTGATCCGCCTGCCTCGGCCTCCCAAAGTGCAAGGATTACAGGCATGAGCCACCGTGCCCAGCCTCTCAGGTTAAATTTTAAGAGCACCCTGGCCAAGGAGAAAGTCCATTCAGATGGTTGGGGAAGGGGGTGCTTGGAATTTTATTTTTGGTTCACAGGCTCTTGCAAATGAAATTCCTGGAGAAACATAATCACTGGTTATGCCATAGGTTCCCCACAAGAAACATTTGAGGCATACTCTTTATTCGCCATAAAATCGGCCCAACCTGCTGAACCCATAGCTCTTACTAGAGCTTGCACTTGGGCAAAGGGAAACTGCACAGTTCACACTGACTCCCATGGCTCTGGAGTCTGCCATGATGTTGGCACAATTTGGAAATTCATGGATTTCTCACCCTACCAGTACTGCAGCCTTTATATGTTCTGTGATGAACATCGCTTTCAACTATGCCTTCCGTCAGGCCATGTAAGTTCCCACCCGTTTCTCCGTCGCAAAGGGTTTTTATGAGGATGTACATGCTGAGTATTATCAACAGCTTTTTTTTTTTCTGTATTTGTTCAGATGATTTGACATATTTTCCCCTTAATGCAGTATTGTGATATATTAATTGATGCATAGTATTTTATTGTAAAATATAACGTATTCAGGCCGCGTGTGGTAGCTCACGCCTGTAATCCCAGCACTTTGGGAGGCCGAGGTGGGCGGATCACGAGGTCAGGAGATCGAGACCATCCTGGCTAACACAGTGAAACACCGTCTCTAATAAAAATACAAAAAAAAGTAGCCAGGCGAGGTGGCGGACGCCTGTAGTCCCAGCTACTCTGGAGGCTGAGGCAGGAGAATGGCGTGAACCTGGGAGGCGGAGCTTGCAGTGAGCCAAGATGGCACCACTCACTCCAGCCTGGGCGACAGAGTGAGACTCTATCTCAAAAAAAAAAAAAAAAAGTGTGTGTGTGTGTGTGTATATATACAGTTCGCTTATTTTTTTATGCAGATGGTATATTGCAAGTACTACTGTTTATCATGAACTACCTTTCCAGTTATAAAGATTAGCATAACAGTGGGATAGTAGTTCATTCACTTTTGTTGCCAACATAAAAACACTCCCTTGTGAGAATATGCCATTGCCATGTTTTTGTTTTTGTTTTTGTTTGTTGAGACAGAGTCTCACTCTGTTGCCCAAGCTGGAGTGCAGTGGCACAACCTCGGCTCACCGCAACCTCTGCCTCCCAGGTTCCAGTGATTCTCCTGAGTAGCTGGGATGACAGGCGCACGCCACCACACCCGGCTAATTTTTGTATTTTTAGTAGAGACGGGGTTTGACCATGCTGCCCAGGCTGATCTTGAACTCCTGACCTGAGGTGATCCACCCGCCTCAGCCTCCCAAAGTGCTGGGATTACAGGCGTGAGCCACCGCGCCCGGCCCCCAAAGGCATTTTCTATGTGTGCCCTTCTGATTTGTGGTTGGCGTTTGAATGGTAGTACCAGTCCCCACCCACCCAAATGGGTCTGGATTTCATGCCACACCCACCAAAACGACAGAAAAAAATTCCTAGGCAAGAGTATTCTGTGGAGATCTGGGGAGGTGGGAGCTGGTCCAGGTGGCTTGAAGGAAGCAGAAACAGTGCATTATCGAGTTTGGTCTCTATAGCGGCTCAAGGCTGGGGTGGGGGTTTTGTGAGGCTTGACCTTCTCACCTGCTGGAACCACAGGGTGAGTGGTACCCATGGACCTTCTTTTTTTTGAGACAGAGTCTTGCTCTGTTGCCCGGGCTGGAGTGCAGTGGCGCAATCTCGGCTCACTGCAAGCTCCGCCTCCCGTGTTCACTGCAACCCCCGCCTCCCGGGTTCACGCCATTCTCCTGCCTCAGCCTCCCGAGTAGCTGGGACTACAGGCGCCCGCCACCTCACCCAGCTAGTTTTTGTATTTTTAGTAGAGGTGGGGTTTCACTGTGTTGGCCAGGATGGTCTCGATCTCCTGACCTCGTGATCCACCCGCCTCGGCCTCCCAGAGTGCTGGGATTACAGGTGTGAGCCACCGCGCCCGGCCCCATGGACCTTCTTATCTGGTTGCATGATGGGTGCGCAGGGGGCTGTAGGTCTGTCAGTGGTCAAACATCAAAAATCAAAGTAGCCTCTTGACTACATTTCACCCCCTCCCCCGCCCCGGAATTTGATCAGTGACTGAAATTCACCATGTGTCATGTACTTGAATTTTAATTTGGCCAAGTACAAATTTTAAAAGCCATTTGCCCAAGCAACATAGTACAATTTAAAAAGCAGGTCTTGGCCAGGCACTGTGGCTCACACCTGTAACCCCAGCACTTTGGGAGGCTGAGGCAGGCAGATCATCTGAGGTCAGGAGTTCGAGACCAGCCTGGCCAATGTGGTGAAACACCGTCTCTACTAAAAATACAAAAATTACCCGGGTGTGGTCGTGGGCACCTGTAATCCCAGCTAGTCGGGAGGCTGAGGCAGGAGAATCACTTGAACCCAGGAGGCGGGGGTTGTAGTGAGCCAAGATCACACCACTGCACTCCAGCCTGGGCGACAGAGTGAGACTCTGTCTCAAAAAATAAAATAGGCAGGGTACAATAGCTCACGCCTGTAATCCTAGCACTTTGGGAGGCCAAGGCAGTTGGAACACGAGGTCAGGAGATTGAGACCATCCTGGCTAACATGGTGAAACCCCATCTCTACTGAAAAATACAAAAATTAGCCAGGCGTGGCCGGGCATGGTGGCGGGTGCCTGTAGTCCCAGCTACTTGGGAGGCTGAGGCAGGAGAATGGTGTGAACTTGGGAGGCGGAGGCTGCAGTGAGCCAAGATCATGCCACTGCATTCCAGCCTGGGCAACAGAGCAAGAGACTCCGTCTCAAAAAAAAAAAAAAAAATTAGCTGGGCATGTTGGCACACGCCTGTAATCCCAGCTACTTGGGAGGCTTAGGCAGGAGAATCACTTGAACCCAGGAGGCAGAGGTTACAGTGAGCCGAGATTGTGCCACTGCACTCTAGCCTGGGTGACAAAGCAAGACTCCATGTCAAATAATCATAATAATAATTAAAATAAAAAATAAAAAGTGGGTCTTGAAAGAGTATTCAGATGCAGTTGTCTCGGGGCATTGGAGTTCCATGGCATCTTTTCAAATATTTCAGTAACGTTTTAGACCATTGTAGTCCATTGTCTTATTTATTGTTGTTGGGGGAAAGGCTTATGGGGTGCCTGCGTAAACCAGCCATAAAAATATGGGACGATAAGTTGTGGAAAGCCACAAGAGGCCTCTGAGGAGGAAAGCCTTCTTATCGCCATTGTGTTCCCATGCTCAGAGCGAGACCCGCTTTCTTATCCATAAACATTATGTTCAAGGAGAAAGGCACTCCTTTGAAGCACTGGAATGTGGACAGACACGCAGGCTCCTAGTTAAGCCGCTCCCACTGGCTACTCTCCAAAGGACAGCACAAATGAGATTCATTTAAACCACCACTGCTATAGATTACGCGTGTGACACACTGCCTCCCTTTCACCATTTTGCCCTGAACGTCTGCTTCTTAGATCTAAGGGACTGCCCTCAATAAATAGTGAGGAGACCAGAGCTTGGCACCTTTTGCAGCCTCCATTGTGCAACTGGCCCCCTGGCCCCCACTCTCTGTGACCTCTTAACCTGTCTCTTCTCATTCCTTCATCGCCACTGGACTTTGGGTACCCTACGGGTGATGTTGAGGCTGGTTTCCAACAATTATTTGTGAAACCCTTCCGGTACCCACGTACAGCCAGCAGCCCCTTTAAGGGAACATAACTCTCCCTGGCTGGCCAATAAATAGTCCCGAGCCAAGCAGTCATCAGCTGTCGAGTGTGCCAGGGAGTGTTATCCTTCACGGAAAGCATCTAAAGCATTAGCTATCCGCTGCGTGTGGTTAGAGTGTGCTGGATGCTTTCCAGTGGCTTCCTGGTTTGAGTTGACAGGATGACATCATGTGTGCCTAAGGCAGTGCCTGTCATGGCCCGAAAAGTATGTGCAATGAGCAGAAAGTTAGCACACTTGTGTCAAGAGGAGGTTTGGGAGTGGGTGTGAGATGGAGCAGGGACTCCCTCCTCGGGGCCTGCAGGTCTCCCAAGCATAGAAATAAAGAACAATTCTTGTGTTTCTTCAAGGTAAATTTCAGTCACCTACTTAGCCTCGAGAAGTAAATAAGCAACTTGATAAGCAGGAAGGCAATAGTAGCCTAAAACAATAGCCAAGGAAGCTGGAATTATGGGATGTTGCATTCTCCTATGGAAACTAAAGATGGTTAGGCATGGCGACTCACGCGTGTAGGTCCAGCACTTTGGGAGGCTGAGGCAAGAGGGTTGCTTGAGGCTGGGAGTTTGAGACCAGCCTGGGCGACACGGCAAAACTCTGTCTCTGCAAAAAAAAAAAAAAAAAAAGAGAAAAATTAGCCTGGCGTGGTGGTGTGTATCTGTAATCTCAGCTACCTGGAAAGCTGATGTGGGAGGATCTCTTGAGCCCAGGAAGTGGAGGTTGCAGTGAGCTGTGATCACACCACTGCACTCCAGCCTGGGCGACAGAGCAAGACCCCATCTCAAAAAAAGAAAACTAATGTTTTTGTTGTTTTTTTTTTTTTTTGAGATGGAGTCTTGCTGTGTCGCCCAGGCTGGAATGTAGTGGTGTGATCTCCACTCACTGCAAGCTCCGTCTCCCGGGTTCACGCCATTCTCCTGCCTCAGCCTCCTGAGTAGCTGGAAGTACAGGTGCCGCCACCTCGCCCGGCTAGTTTTTTCTATTTGTAGTAGAGACGGGGTTTCACCGTGTTCGCCAGGATGGTCTTGATCTCCTGACCTCGTGATCCACCCGTCTCAGCCTCCCAAAGTGCTGGGATTACAGGCGGAGCCACCGCACCCGGCCAGATAACATCTTAATATATGTCTCTGAGTTGTTTTTCAGAAACCCCAACCCCCACCGAACAAATTCTCCCACGAGTAGATCACAAGTGGACAAGATAAAGGGGAACTGGGGATTGACCTATGACCTCCGCTTTCTGCTCCAAATTTCTTCCTGAGGGTATTGGAGGTGGTCACACCCACGAGCCAGAGCTAACATTCGTTTCTACTGACCCTGCATTTTTAACAAAGCTTCTCTTCACCAACTGCAAATTGGAAAATCTTTGACTCTACCTATGGCCGGTAAGCCCCCCACTTCAAGATATACCAGCCTTTTAGGCCAAAACCAATGTGTAACTTTTATATATTAATTTACCTTTTTCCCTATAACTTCTGCTCTTCTAACATTTACCCCTGCCTTTAACAACCCTTACCTGTGAGCCACCAAGGGTGCTGGGACTTAAGCATGGGCTGCCTGATCCTCCTTGCTGGACACCTCGCAAATACACACTTTCCTTTCTACCGCAGCAAACCTCGGTGTGGATATCTGGCCTTACTTTGCTGGGTGAATGGACTCCAGCTCAGTTCTCAAACAGGCGCCCAAGAGGAAATACTGACCCCCTCCCCCAGGTCACACAGATGACAGATGATGTTCAAAAGAAGGCCCAAGAAGGGACATAAGAGTCACGGCCGGCAGAGAACTATCTCAGTTAACAAAACCCCAGGGGAATGACCATTTTGAAATAAGCATCTGGGCCGGGCGTGGTGGCTCACACCTTTAATCCCAGTACTTTGGGAGGCCGAGGTGGGCAGATCACGAGGTCAGGAGATTGAGACCATCCTGGCTAACACAGTGAAACCCCATCTCGATTAAAAAAAATATACAAAAAATTAGCTGGGCGTCGTGGCGGCGCCTGTAGTCCCAGCTACTCGGGAGGCTGAGGCAGGAGAATCGCTTGAACTCGGGAGGCAGAGGTTGCAGTGAGCCGAGATTGCGCCACTGCACTCCAGCCTGGGAGAGAGAGCGAGACTCTGTCTCAAAAAAAATAAAGAAAAGAAAAAGAAAGAAAGAAGCATGTGTTAGTGTGTTTGTTATGGGTTGTACTCTAAGGTACCAATAAGTCTGATGATCAGGACAAAATAAGGGGCCCTAAAGGCTGGGGTTGAGCCTAAGTAAAGCTGTACACAGTGGAGAAGACCCATTTAGAAGACCATGTGTGGTCTGTAGTGTCAACAAGGTTTGTCTGAGCCATCAGTTCCACGAGGCCTCTAGCCCGAGAGTATAAGAGAGCAGAAAGTTTCTTTGAATGCCTTATTCAAGAGCCCAGTTTTGGCCGGGCACGGTGGCTCATGCCTGTAATCCCAGCACTTTGGGAGGCTGAGGTGGGTGAATCATGAGATCAACAGATTGAGACCATCCTGACCAACATGGTGAAACCCCATCTCTACTAAAAACACTAAAATTAGCCGGGTGTGGTGGCAGGTGGCTGTAGTCCCAGCTACTGGGGATGCTGAGGCAGGAGAATCACTTGAACCCAGGTGGTAGAGGTTGCAGTGAGCTGAGATTGTGCCACGGCACTCCAGCCTGGTGACAGAGTGAGACTCCATCTCTAAATAAATAAATAAATAAATAAATAAATAAATAAATAAAAGAGCCCGGTGTTGTGTTGGAACAGGAATTAAAACAAATTACAGAATATGTAAGCAGAAACTCAGTTGTAAGTAAGAAAACCCAATTCCCGGGCAGGCGCGGTGGCTCAAGCCTGTAATCCCAGCACTTTGGGAGGCCGAGACGGGCAGATCACGAGGTCAGGAGATCGAGACCATCCTGGCTAACACGGTGAAACCCTGTCTCTACTAAAAAAATACAAAAAAACTAGCCGGGCGAGGTGGCGGGCGCCTGTAGTCCCAGCTACTCGGGAGGCTGAGGCAGGAGAATGGCGTAAACCAGGGAGGCGGAGCTTGCAGTGAGCTGAGATCCGGCCACTGCACTCCAGCCTGGGCGACAGAGCGAAACTCCGCTTCAAAAAAAAAAAAAAGAAAAGAAAACCCAATTCCCGACCGGGCGCAGTGGCTCACGCCTGTAATCCCAGCACTTTGGGAGGACGAGGTGGGTGGATCACGAGGTCAAGAGATTGAGACCATCCTGGCTAAAACAGTGAAACCCCGTCTCTACTAAAAACACAAAAAATTAGCCAGGCGTGGTGGTGGGCGCCTGTGGTCCCAGCTACTCGGGAAGCTGAGGCAGGAGAATGGCGGGAACCCGGGAGGTGGAGCTTGCAGTGAACCGAGATCACAGCACTGCACTCCAGCCTGGGTGACAGAGCAAGACTCCGTCTCAAAAAAAAAAAAAAAAAAAAAATTAACTGCCTGTTTTCTGTGGCTGTTGAGCCTTATCTCTCCTCCTTTCCCAGGCATTGTGAAGACCCTGTTTCCCTAGCTGGGCAGCTGCAACGTCATTAGACAGATAAACTCAAGTTGTAAAACATGTTTTTCCTTGAAAAGTAAGAAATGATGTAATGCATGTCTCAGTTAATTGAATAACTGTCTTTGTGTCTCACTTCTGTAATATCCTTCTCTCTGCACAGATCTCTCCCCGCCCCACAAAATGCTTAAAAGGTAACTTAACTCTTTGTTCAGGGCTCAGTCATTTGCATGTTACTCTGACTGGGCCGGGGCACCTAAATAATAAATATCCTCCTGAACCCCAGTCTCTCTGATTCCTTATCGATCCCACTACAGTGTAGTTTGGGAAAAGAACTGAACACCTTGGTCACTGTCAGAAACGTCTCTAACCCCAAGGGTAGGGCGTGTCTTGGTGAAACCCTGTATTGTGGCCCAGCAGGAGAATGTCTGGTGGGATTGGTAAGGAACATGCTCATTTAAGTGGCTACCATGATCAGAGTATAGGGAATAGCCTCTGCAAAGGTGAGCAGTGGGCAGGGACTCTATAAAATCTGTTTGCTCTCAGCCCTACGAACAGGCTTCCAGGGATTATGCCCCCTTGTTTATATGTCGTTTGCCTCTAGAATATTCAAGCCATTTCATCTGCCTGCACATTAAGCACTCAGCTCTGAAGTTGGAGTTTTCATAGGTACAGAGATATTCGTGACCTGGATTTTTACTTGGGAACTGTGAGGCAAAATATCCCCAGAGTGCTTTACCTCAAAATATTTACCTAGGATAAAGAGTTGTTGCCACAGTGTTTTTTTGGTTTGTTTTGTTTTTGCTGTTTTTGTTTTTGTTTTGAGACAGAGTTTTGCTCTTGTTGCCCAGACTGGAGTGCAGTAGGGTGATCTCAGCTCACTGCAACCTCCACCTCCCAGGTTCAAGTGATTCTTCCGCCTCAGCCTCCCTAGTAGCTGGGATTACAGGTACGCACCACCATGCCCAGCTAATTTTTTTGTATTTTTAGTAGAGATGGGGTTTCATCATGTTGGCCAGGCTGGTCTCAAACACCTGACGTTAGTTGACCTGCCCACCTTGGCCTCCCAAAGTGCTGGGATTCCAGGCGTGAGCCACCACGCCCGGCCAGCACGACCATTGCTAATGGCTCAAGAGTTCAGTTCTAGCAATTGTACTGACCCTAGTTAGGGAAGGTAAACCTTTCCTTGGTCACTCACTTGACCCCATGGGCCTCCCCAGGTATCTACTGGTCAGAAGAGAGACGAGACCTCCTCCAGCATCATGGAATCTGGCAACAGACTGAGGACAGAAGAAGCTGCTTTTTTCTTTTTCATTTCTTTCTTTCTTTTTCTTTCTTTTCTTTTTTTTTTTTTTTTTTTTTTTTTGAGACAGAGTTTGTTTTGTTTTGTTTTGCTTTGAGACAGAGTCTTGCCCTGTCGCCCAGGCTGGAGTGCAGTGGCGTGATCTCAGCTCACTGCAAGTTCTGCCTCCCGGGTTCACACCATTCTCCTGCCTCAGACTCCCGAGTAGCTGGGAATTACAGGCTCCCACCACCACGCCCGGCTAATTTTTTGTATTTTTAGTAGAGACGGGGTTTCATCGTATTAGCCAGGATAGTCTCGATCTCCTGACCTCGTGATCCGCCCGCCTCGGCCTCCTAAAGTGCTGGGATTACAGGCGTGAGCCAGCGTGCCTGGCCGAAGCTGCTTTGTTCTATAGGTGGATACCTGAAGGGCCCAGGTTTGCCTCTAAGTCAGCACCACTTTCATTTCAGGAAGGAGACCACTGTGGATGGCGGATGCTGCCTGCAGGACCCAAGACCTGAGAACTGACCAATCAGGCAGCTGGGGTGGGGCCTTGAGAACTGACCAATCAGGGGAGCTTAGGTGGAGCATGGAGAACTGTCAATCGGGGGGGGGGGGGGTTGGGGCAGAGCCTCTAGACCTGTCCAATCAAGGGAGCTGAGGCAGGGCCTGGAAACTTGACCAATTAGGAAAGTCGGGGTGGGGCCTGAAGAACTGCCCAATCAGCAGAGGTCAGGGCTAGCAAGCTGACCAACCAGAAGAGCAGGGACAGAGTCTAAATAACTGTCCAATCAGGGGATTTGGGATGTGACCGGTGAACTCTCCACTCAGAGGTGAGCAGAGAAGAGAACCGTCCAATCAGCCCCAGGGGCGGGGCATTGCTGCCCTCCCTGCTGAGCACTCCCGGCCTGCCCTGAGTGACCACAGGTGTCCACGTTGTGCTCACTGGCACCGGCTGTGAGCCGCGGGGAGCTCCGCAGACAGCTCAGGTCTTGGGTCCTGCAGGACATGGTGAGTGCAGGGCAGGAGCCGAGCCTGAGCCGGAGTCCTGGGAGGGGAGGGTTGGAAGCCGCCAGAACACGCTGAAACTCCCAGGGCAGCTGCCCGGGAGCCCTATGTAGCCTCTGTCCCCGTGTCACCCCCGGGTCCTGCGGGGAGTTTCCTCCCCTGCCCCAGGTCTTCATTCCCTGCAAAGTCGTAGTTGTCAGGACGCTGGGATGGAGGGGAAAGAAAAGACAGAAATGACTCCTGCCCGGTGGGGTCTCACAAAGTTAAATGGAAGAAAAACTAACCCAAAGTCCAAAAACAAAAGCAAACAAACAAAAAAACACAAAGCCCACCCCAGCGAGGCGGTGCAACAACCCCCAAAGCAGAATGCGCTTTAGATGCAAACTTTGGGCCCAGGCCCACGTCCCTGGGCGGGGCGAGGGGTGGACAGGTGGTGCGGGCGCTCCTGACCCCAAAGGCCCGCAGGCCGGACTCCAGGCCAGCCGCCCCTGCCTGGGCCTCTCTCCTTCTAAAGATTGATTTGGTTACTTGAGCCTGAGATTTTTTCAGTCCATGGAACATACAGTAAAGAAGAGACTTTGAAAGATAAAATATTTCCAAGGAGGTGAATTTCAGAAAAAAAATGAAGTTCTCATCTTACATTCCATTTGTTAAAAATTCTTCCGTGCCTTTTTTTTTTTTTTTCCTGTTCCTTTTTTGCACATGTGGTTAAGTTTCTCACATCTGTTGTTTTCTTTTCGGTGATGACAAATGGGATTCCAGGGCTTAGCCCTAGATGGGGCTCCCGGGAAAAAGAATCGCAGAGAAAGAGAGAATATCTCTCTCTTATTATGACACCCCCGAAATGAATACATTCCTATAAGAAAAAATGTTTGGTGTTTAATTCGGTGTATTACAAAAACTCGCTAAAATATCAGTTATTCTCTTTTTCTAGGGTGGGGAATTTGTAACAGATAATAATTCTGTTCTTTTATTTTTTATTTTTTGAGACAGTCTTGCTCTGTCACCCAGGCTGGAGTGCAGTGGCACGATCTCGGCTCACCGCAACCTCCACCTCCCGGGTTCGAAGGATTCTCCTGCCTCGGCCTCCCGAGTAGCTGGGATTACAGGGATGCGTGGCCACACACAGCTAAGTTTTGTATTTTTAGTAGAGACGCGGGTTCCACCATGTTGGTCAGGCTGGTCTTGAACTCCTGACCTCAGGTGATCCACCCACCTCAGCCTCCCAAAGTGCCGGGATTATAGGCGACAGCCGCCATGCCCAGCCCCTTTAATCACTCTTTTGTATTCACTCATAAGGATATATTGTTAGTGTTCATTAGTTCCACTGCTTGCTAGTGACTATTTGGGTATTTTCAAATTTTTTCCATTATGACCAGGGCCACTAAAGACATTATTATATGTGTATCCACTTGAATGTCTTGTTCTCATCTGCTTTGCAGTATACCCTCATCCTCTTCCCCAAGAGCCTGATCCAAAATAATAAAAATTAGCCTGCCTTCCTGAGCTCCGCTGATTGGGCAGTTCTTCAGGCCCCACCCCGGCATTCCTAATTGGTCAGGTTTCCAGGCCCTGCCTCAGCTCCCTTGATTGGACAGGTCTCTAGGCTCTGCCCCAACCCCCGTGATTGACAGTTCTCCATGTTCCACCTAAGCTCCCCTGATTGGTCAGTTCTCTAGGCCCCACCCCAGCTGCCTGATTGGTCAGTTCTCAGGTCACATATAATCGTCTACATCTCAGTTGCTGGTAACTCCATGATGCGTTTTCCTGAGTGAAATAATCAGTCTTCCTCGATTCTTCCTGTTCTGTCTTGCCCCAGCTTGAGCCCATCAGGAAATTGTATATCTCCTCTCAGGCTGGTCCTGCACACGACTGCACTGTGACCACCCAAGGTGACACGCCTGCTTCTCACCTCGTGCGGCTTTCGCCTCCTAGCAGGTGTCCTGGTGTCTGCATCTGCCCCCTATGATCTAGTCTCAACTGTCACATGAGATCACTGCTCTGTGCAAAGGCCTGGAGTCATTCAGAGCCAAAGCCAAAGTCCTTCCTGTGGCTGATGAGTTCCCCACAAAGTGATGTGCCTCACTTCCCGTCACTCGACCCCCTTTGGCTATCACGCCCCATCCCCCTCTGCCCAGTCACACAGGCTCTGGCTGTACCTGAAAGAGCCAAGGGCCCACTCCTTCCTTAGGGCCTAACCTCTGGCTGTTTCTTCCACCCAGAACAATTTTCTCCTTTCTGTATTTTTTCATTGTATACTATATTTGCCATGATTAAAGTGGATCACTTCTGAAAGCTTCTCTTGTTTCTAATTTCAGGGAGCAGATGGCATTTTACTATTTTGGGCTGGGCCCCCATACCTGTAATCCCAGCACTTTGGGAGGCCGAGGCAGGCGGATCAATTGAGGTCAGGAGTTCAAGACCAGCCTGACTGACATGGTAAAACCCTGAGTCTACTAAAAATAAAAATAAGGCCGGGTGCGGTGGCTCACGCCTGTAATCCCAGCACTTTGGGAGGCTGAGAAGGGCGGATCACGAGGTCAGGAGATCGAGACCAGCCTGGCTAACACGGTGAAACCCTGTCTCTACTAAAAATACAAAAAATTAGCCGGGTGCGGTGGCGGGCACCTGTAATCCCAGCTACAGGGGAGGCTGAGGCAGGAGAATGGCGTGAACCCAGGAGGCGGAGCTTGCAGTGAGCCGAGATTGCGCCACTGTACTCTAGCCTGGGCGACAGAGCGAGACTCCATCTCAAAAATAAATAAATAAATTAAATTTAAATAAATAAATAAATAAATAAAAATAAAAATTAGCCAGGTGTGGTGGCACACACCTGTAATCCAAGTTAATTGGGAAGCTGAGGTGGGAGGATGGCTTGAGCCCAGGAGTTCAAGGCTGCAGTGAGCTCTCATTGTGCCATTGCATTCCAGCCTGCGCGGCAGAGTGAGACCTTGTCTCTAAAAAATTTTCTGGGGCCGGGCGCGGTGGCTCAAGCCTGTAATCCCAGCACTTTGGGAGGCCGAGACGGGCGGATCACGAGGTCAGGAGATCGAGACCATCCTGGCTAACACAGTGAAACCCCGTCTCTACTAAAAAAATACAAAAAACTAGCCGGGCGAGGTGGCGGGCGCCTGTAGTCCCAGCTACTCCGGAGGCTGAGGCGGGAGAATGGCGCAAACCTGGGAGGCGGAGTTTGCAGTGAGCTGAGATCCGGCCACTGCACTCCAGTCCGGGCGACAGAGCGAGACTCCGCCTCAAAAAAAAAAAAAAAAAAAAAAATTTCTGGGCCGGGCGGGGTGGCTCACGCCTGTAATCCCAGCACTTTGGGAGGCCGAGGCAGGCGGATCACAAGGTCAGGAGATCGAGACCACAGTGAAACCCCGTCTCTACTAAAAATACAAAAAATTAGCTGGGCGTGGTGGCGGGCGCCTGTAGTCCCAGCTACTAGGGAGGCTGAGGCAGGAGAATGGCGTGAACCCAGGAGGCGGAGCTTGCAGTGAGCCGAGATCGCGCCACTGCACTCCAGCGTGGTGGACAGAGTGAGACTCCGTCTCAAAAAAAAAAAAAATTCTAGCCGGTTGCAGTGACTCATGCCTGTAATCCCAGCACTTTGGGAGGCCAAAGCAGGCTGATCGCCTGAGGTCAGGAGTTTGAGACCAGCCTGGCCAACATGGTGAAACCTCAGCTCTACTAAAAATACAAAAATTAGCTGGGCGTGGTGGCGCACACCTGTAATCCCAGCTACTCGGGAGGCTGAGGCAGGAGAATGACTGGAACCCTGGAGGCGGAGGTTGCAGTGAGCCCAGATTGCACCATTGCACTCCAGCCTAGGTAACACAGTGAGACTCTATCTCAAAAAAAATTTTTTTTTTTTCTAAAGACTATGACACAGGATAAAGAATATATGACACACGGAGGTTGCAGTGAGCTGAGATCACACCACTGCACTCCAGCCTGGGCAACAGAGCAAGATGCCGTCTCAAGAAGAAAAAATATGTATATGACATACGCACATATACAGTTAAATGTTATTCAGTCATAAAGAAGGAAATCCTGCCATTGTTGACAGCATGGATGAAACTGGAGCACATTATGCTATGTGAGACAAGCCAGGCACAGAAATATGAATACCAGCTGATCTTACTTACATGGAGACTCGAAAAGAGCCAGATTCCTAGAGGAAGGGAGTAGAAGAGTGGCTGCCTGGGGTTGAGGGGCAGGGGAAGTGGGGAGAGATGTTGGTCAAAGGGAACCAACTTTCCGTTGTAAGATGAATAAATTCTCTACGTCCAGTGTATAACATGGTGACTGTATTTAAGGATACTATATTGTATACTTGAAATGTACTAAAAGACCAGGCACGGTGGCTCACGCCTGTAATCCCAGCACTTTGGGAGGCCAAGACGGTTGGATCACTTGAGGTCAGGAGTTCGAGAGCAGCCTGGCCAACATGGTGAAACCCCATCTCTACTAAAAATAAAAAAATTAGCCAGGCATGGTGGTGTGCACCTGTGATCCCAGCTACTCAGGAGACTGAGGCAGGAGAATCACTTGAATCCAGGAGGCAGAGTTTGCAGTGAGCCGAGATCGCCCTACTGCACTCCTGCCTGGGGCAACAGAGCAAGACTCCGTCTCAAAAAAAAAAAAAAAAAAAAGATAGCCGGGCGAGGTGGCGGGCGCCTGTAGTCCCAGTTACTCGGGAGGCTGAGGCAGGAGAATGGCGTAAACCCGGGAGGCGGAGCTTGCAGTGAGCTGAGATCCGGCCACTGCACTCCAGCCTGGGCGACAGAGCGAGACTCCGTCTCAAAAAAAAAAAAAAAAAAGAAAGAAATGTACAAAGAGTGTAGATCTTACTTGTTCTTACCATCAAATTTTTTTAAAAGGTAACTGGTGACAGATGTGTTAATTAATTTCATGGCAATCATTTCCCAGTGTATATGTGCATCAAATCGTCATCTACACCTTAAATGTATACCACTTTTATTTGTCAAAGACGAAAAAAACCTACGACCCAGGAAGTGATAATAGACAGAGGGGAAGAGGTCTGAGGACTGAGTCTTTTTTTTTTTTTTTTGAGACGGAGTCTCACTCTGTCGCCCATTCTCCTGCCTCAGCCTCCTGAGTAGCTGGGACTACTGGCGCCCGCCACCTCGCCCGGCTAGTTTTTTTGTATTTTTAGTAGAGACGGGGTTTCACCGTGTTAGCCAGGATGGTCTCGATCTCCTGACCTCGTGATCTGCCCGTCTCGGCCTCCCAAAGTGCTGGGATTACAGGCTTGAGCCACCGCGCCCGGCCAGGACTGAGTCTTAAATCAATATTGGGAGACTGCAGGATCTTGTGTGAGTGTCCTATGAATGAAGTTCAGCTCCCCAGTGCTGTGAGTTCCACCATCCTCATGTACACGTACGTGGTTTGTTTTAGGACACGGTGGTCTTTGAAGACGTGGTTGTGGGATTCACTCTGGAGGAGTGGGCCTTGCTGAATCCTGCTCAGAGAAACCTCTACAGAGATGTGATGCTGGAGACGTTCAAGCACCTGGCCTCAGTAGGTAAGGATGGCGTTATTTCTGCACTTGGTTATTAGATAATACATGTTTTATCTGGTTGCAGTGGCTCATGCCTGTATTCCCAGTGCTTTTGGGAGGCTAAGGCAGGAGGATCACTTGAGGCTAGGAGTTGGCAACCAGCCTGGGCAACATTGTGAGACCCTGTCTCTACAGAAAAATAAAAAATGAGCCCGGTGTGGTAGCATGCTCCTGTTGTCCTAGCTACTTGGGAGGCTGAGGCAGGAGAATCGCTTGAGCCCAGGAGTCCAAGGCTACAGTGACCCGTGGTCACACCACTGTACTCAGCCAGGGTGGCAAATTGAGACCCTGTTTTAAAGAAAAAAGAAAAAAGAGCCAGGTGCAGCGGCTCATGCCTGTCATCCCAGCACTTTGGGAGGCCAAGGTAGGTGGATTGCCTGAGCTCAGGAGTTTGAGACCTCTCAAGCAACACAGCGCAATGCCTCCTCTACTGAAACACAAAAAATCAGCCGGGCGTGGCTGCGTGTACTGTAGTCCCAGCTACTCAGGAGGCTGAGGCAGGAGAACCGCTTGAATAGGGAGACACAGGTTGCAGTGAGCTGAGATGGCACCACGGCACTCCAGCCTGGGCAACAGAGTGAGACTCCATCTCAAAAAAAAAAAAAAGAATAAATATTTCTTGCTCATTAAGCCTATTCTAAGATTTATAATGTAGAAGGGGAATACATTGGTTAATAAGACAGTTATAATCATTGATGTCCTGGACCTAAAATTCAGTAGCTTCTCTGTGATAATAAAAATCTATCTATCAATCCATACTTTTCTTTCTGTCTTGCTGAAAAGACCTAGGGTCGGCCAGGCACAGTGGCTCACGCCTGTAATCCCAGCACTTTGGGAAGCCGAGGCGGGCTGATCACGAGGTCAGGAGATCGAGACCAGCCTGGCTAACATAGTGAAACCCCATCTCTACTAAAAATACAAAAAATTAGCCAGGCGTGGTGGCGGGCACTTGTAATCCCAGCTACTAGGGAGGCTGAGGCAGAAGAATGGCGTGAACCTGGGAAGCGGAGCTTGCAGCGAGCCGAGATCGTGCCACTGTACTCCAGCCTGGGCGACAGAGCAAGACTCCATCTCAAAAAAAAAGAAAAAGAAAAAGAAAAGACTTAGGGTCCTTTTGTGTTACCAATGCGGGTATATATTGGGGGCACAGAGACGTTAATTGTTTGAGACCTTGTGATGATTTTTCTGTGCATTTGAAATTATCTACCATTTTGACTGCTTTTACTTTTTTTTTTTTTCTCATTAATTGAAATCCTTGAGGGGGACAGCATCACAGGGATTCTGTGTCCAGTGGCCTTAGCAGGAAGACTGCTTTAGAATTTGGCATGAATCACGCACGGTTTCTGTGGGTCTTAATGACCTTTCCCCAGATGCTTCTGGTTTGGTTTGGTTTGTTTTGCCACCAGGAGTCACTGTGTTGTTGTTTGCTTTGTATACATAAGCATGTCTCTTACCCAAATAGAATTCAGTTTCATCTTGGGCATAAACACCTTCGATTATTATTATTATTTTATTTATTTATTTATTTTTGAGATGGAGTCTCGCTCTGTCGCCCAGGCTGGAGTGCAGTGGCGTGATCTTGGCTCATTGCAAGCTCCACCTCCCGGGTTCATGCAATTCTCCTGCCTCAGCCTCCTGAGTAGCTGGGAGTACAGGCGCCCGCCACCTCGCCTAGCTAATTTTTTGTGTTTTTAGTGGAGACGGGGTTTCACCATGTTAGCTCAAGATGGTCTCCATCCCCTGACCTCGTGATCCGCCCGCCTCGGCCTCCCAAAGTGCTGGGATTACAGGCGTGAGCCACCGCGCCCAGCCAAACACCTTCAATTTTAAGAAGATCTGTGTGCTCTCTTTGATTCTGGAGACCCTGCTTACAGGCAGCCAAAATGGCCTTGGACCACCACCTTCCAGACACATTTTCTTTTGGAAGTCATGTTCCCTGCAGGCCTCCACAGGCTCCAAGATGGCAGAAAGAGAGCTCTTGTACTTCATAATGAAGTCAGGCCGGGCACAGTGGCTCACACCTGTAATCCCAGCACTTTGGGAGGCCAAGGCAGGCGAATCACAAGGTCAGGAGATCGAGACCAGCCTGGCCAATATGGTGAAACCTCGTCTCTACTAAAAATACAAAAAATTAGCTGGGTGTAGTGGCGGGCGCCTGTAATCCTGGCTACTCGGGAGGCTGAGGCAGGAGAATGGCGTGAACCCAGGAGATGGAGGTTGCAGTGAGCCGAGATCGTGCCATTGCACTCCAGTCGGGGCGACAGAGCGAGACTTTGTCTCATAAATAAATAAAATAGCATAATGAAGTCATGAAACAATTAAACACCTGAATGACTTCTTTCTTTGCAGATGCCTTCCTCCTCATATTTGTTCACTTTTTTTGTTTCAGATAATGAGGCTCAACCTAAAACCAGTGGGTCCATTTCTCAGCAGGATACTTCTGGAGAAAAATTATCCCTTAAACAGAAAATAGAAAAGTTCACAAGAAAGAATACATGGGCCTCCCTTTTAGGAAAAAATTGGGAAGAACATAGTGTGAAAGCCAACCACAACACCAAGGAGAGACGTTCGAGGTGAGTTGCACTTAGAAGAAAAAGTCAGTATCGTCGGGTGCGGTGGCTCATGCCTGTAATCCCAGTACTTTGGGAGGCTGAGGCAGGTGGATCACCTGAGGTGAGGAGTCTGTGACTAGCCTGACCAATATGGTGAAACCCCGTCTCTACTAAAAATACAAAAATGGGCGTGGTGGCAGGTGCCTGTAATCCCAGCTGCTCAGGAGGCTGAGACAGGAGAATTGCTTGAACCTGGGAGGTGGAGGTTGCAGTGAGCCAAGACCGTGCCATTGCACTCCAGCCTGGGGAACAAGAGCAAAACTCTGCCTCAAGGGAAAAAAAAAATAAATTATTAAGGCAAAAACCATTAATAATGTGCTGCCCATTTTTAGCACAAATCCAAGGGTGGAGAGACCATGTAAAAGCGGTAAAGGTAATAAGCGTGGAGGAACCTTCAGAAAGACTCGAAATTGTAATCGTCATCTGTGCAAGAATCATCGTCCTGGTGTGAGACGGTATGAATGCAGTCAGTGTGGAAAACTCTTCACCCATTCTTCGTCCCTGATGAGGCACCAAAGAGCTCACTCTGGACAAAAATTATATACATGTAAGGAATGTGGGAAAGCCTTCAGTCGTCCTTCCTACCTACAGACGCATGAGAAAACTCACAGTGGAGAGAAACCCTATGCCTGTCAATCTTGCGGGAAGACGTTTCTTCGTTCCCACTCTCTCACCGAACACATGAGGACTCACACTGGAGAGAAGCCCTATGAATGTGGGCAGTGTGGGAAAGGCTTCAGCTGTCCCAAATCCTTTCGAGCACATGTGATGATGCACACTGGAGGGAAGCCGTATGAGTGCAAGCACTGTGGGAAAGCCTTCAGGTGTCAGAAATCCTTTCGAGTCCATACGATCATGCACGCCGGAGCAAAACCCTATGAGTGCAAGCAGTGTGGGAAAGCCTACTGCTGGGCAACATCCTTTCAACGACACGTGAGAATTCACAATGGAGAGAAACCTTATAAGTGTGAAACATGCGGGAAAGCATTTGGTTGGCCCTCCTCCTTACACAAACATGCAAGAATGCACGCAAAAAGGAAGCCCGTGAGTAGGGGCAGCGTAGGAAAGCCTTCAGCGAGGCCTCACCCCTCCACAAATGTCAAATTGCAAACTAGAGAGAAGGTCTATAAATGTGGAAAATGTGGAAAAACGTATGGTTGGTCCTCATCTTTACACAAACATGAGAGAAAGCACATGGGAGAGAAACCTGTCAATGCAGCCAGTGTGGGAAAGCCTTCAGGGGGGCTTTGCTCTTCCAAAAATGTAAGAATGCAGATTGGAGAGAAGCCCAGTAAGTGCGAAAAATGTGGCAGAGCTTTCAGTTGTCCCAAAGCCTTTCAAGGTCATGTGAGAAGTCACACAGGAAGGAAACCCTATGCATCTAAGTAATGGGAGAAAACCTGTGCAAATTAACTCACATATCATGGTTCAGGAAATTCACAGCAGGAGGGCCAGGCGCGGTGGCTCACACCTGTAATCCCAGCACTTTGGGAGGCTGAGGCGGGTGGATCACGAAGTCAGGAGATGGAGACCATCCTGGCTACGGTGAAACCCCATCTCTACTAAAACTACAAAAAATTAGCCAGGCGTGGTGGCGGGCGCCTGTAGTCCCAGCTACTCGGGAGGCTGAGGCAGGAGAATGGCGTGAACCCAAGAGGTGGAGCTTGCAGTGAACCGAGATCATGCCACTGCACACCAGCCTGGGCAACAGAGCAAGACTCCGTCTCAAAAAAAAAAAAAAAAAAAAAAAAAAAAGGCCGGGCGCGGTGGCTCAAGCCTGTAATCCCAGTACTTTGGGAGGCCAAGACGGGCGGATCACGAGGTCAGGAGATCGAGACCATCCTGGCCAACATGGTGAACCCCGTCTCTACTAAAAAATACAAAAAGCTAGCCGGGCGAGGTGGCGGGCGCCTGTAGTCCCAGCTACTCGGGAGGCTGAGACAGGAGAATGGCATGAACCCGGGAGGCGGAGCTTGCAGTGAGCTGAGATCCGGCCACTGCACGCCAGCCTGGGCGACGGAGTGAGACTCCGTCTCAGAAAAAAAAAAAAAAGAAAACAGAAAACAGAAAATTCCCAGCAGAAGAATCTCATGATGTTTATAAATATGGTATTGCCTTTATGAGGACCACATCCTAAAAGTGGGTCTCTAGCAAATGAATTTGCAGTTCTCTTGCAGATAAAGTTGAGGGGAGAATTTTGTAAGTCCTCTCTCATCGATAGTTCTGACATTTTCATACATCATGGTTTTTTCTTACAAATTACTGATGTTTCTCTTTTCATTTAGAAGTACATTGCACCAGGCCGGGCGCGCTGGCTCACACCTGTAATCCTAGCACTTTGGGAGGACGAGGCGGGTGGATCACAAGGTCAGGAGATCGAGACCATCCTGGCTAACATGGTGAAACCCCATTTCTACTAAAAATACAAAAAAATAAAATAAAATTAGCTGGGCATGGTGTCGGGTGCCTGTAGTCTCAGCTACTCGGGAGGCTGAGGCAGGAGAATGGTGTGAACCCAGAATGCGGAGCTTGCAGTGAACTGAGATCGCTCCACTGCACTCCAGCCTGGGTGACAGAGCAAGTCTCTGTCTCAAAAAAACACAAAAAACAGAAAACAAAAATATATTCCACCCATGGGTGGTTTGAAATTTATTTTAATATGCATTAACTTTTTAATATAATTTTTTGTTACTCTGTGTGAAGCCATGAGATCAGTGAAATATTGGTGTTTGTTGGCATTTTCTGACTGGCCCTGTGTGTTCTGAGCTGGATATTACTTACAGGTTACTTTTTTTCCACCTTTCCATTTTACAGGGAAAAACTATTTTTAATGTTAATACTTTCTACTTATAGAGGCAAGTAATTCAGCAGCTTTATACTGTTGGTCAGAGAATCCTTATTCATTTTGCTTACGGGCTAATAGGTAGTTGGTAGAAATATGTATGTATGTAAAGTCTTGGAGGAGTGTTATCTGGTAGAAACTATTATTTTCTTTTTTTTTTTTTTTTTTTTTTGAGACGGACTCTCGCTCTGTTGCCCAGGCTGGAGTGCAGTGGCCAGATCTCAGCTCACTGCAAGCTCCGCCTCCCGGGTTCACACCATTCTCCTCCCTCAGCCTCCCGAGTAGCTGGGACTACAGGCGCCCGCCACCTCGCCCGGCTAGTTTTTTGTATTTTTTAGTAGAGACGGGGTTTCACCGTGTTAGCCAGGATGGTCTCAATCTCCTGACCTCGTGATCTGCCCGTCTCGGCCTCCCAAAGTGCTGGGATTACAGGCTTGAGCCCCCGCGCCCGGCCGAAACTATTATTTTCATCTGTTGCTGTTTGCTCTTTGACTTGGCTTCTGGCTTGGAATCGGAAAATAGGTTTGGTTTTCTTTTCCTTCTTTATTGTTTTTTTTGAGACAGAGTCTTGTTCTGTTGCCCAAGCTGGAGTGCAGTGGCATGACCTCGGCTCACTGCAACCTCTACCTCCCGGGTTCAGGCAATTCTACTGCCTCAGCCTCCCAAGTAGCTGGGACTACAGGCACCCGCCATCACGCCCAGCTAATTTTTGCATTTTTAGTAGAGACGGGGTTTCACCATATTGGCCAGGGTGGTCTCGAACTCCTGACCTCAGGTGATCCACCCGCCTCGGCCTCCCAAAGTGCTGGGATTACAGGCATGAGCCACCACGCCCGGCCGTATTATCATTGTCTTCATATCTCATTCTCTCAGTATTTCTTGTGCTTCTGTGTTCCTGCTTCCATGACAGATACAATGGTACAGCCATAAAAGCACAGAGGACTGTGTCCCTCCTGCATCACTGAAAACTACCATGACCTAGTATTCTTCATGAGATAAATCCTACTTTCATGAGAAAAAGAAAGACAATACTGGCTTATCAGGCACACTGTGGGAATTTCCTGTCACACACAGCTGAATACAGTCTCTCAGTATGTGTTCAGTTATTATGTTTGATTATGTATTTTTTTATTCTTTTTTTTTTTTTTTTTTTTGAGAAAGAGTCTCGCTGTCTCTCCCAGCCTGGAGTGCAGTGGCACAATCTCAGCTCACTGCAAGCTCCGCCTCCCGGGTTCACACCATTCTCCTGCCTCAGCCTCCCGAGTAGCTGGGACTACAGGCGCCCACCACCACGCCTGGCTAATTTTTTGTGTTTTTTTAGTAGAGACGGGGTTTCACCGTGTTCGCCAGGATGGTCTCCTGACCTTGTGATCTGCCCGCCTCATCCTCCCAAAGTGCTGGGATTACAGGCGTGAGCCACAGCACCCGGCTGATTATGTATTATTAAAACAAATGTTTCTGTTTCTGAGAAATCTCTATTTACTGTGTTTTAACTGTGTTTTCATAGAAGTTGGATTCTAAACAAATAGATAAAATGTTTCTGAGAAATAGCCTATTTAACTGAGTTTTTCAAATAAGTTGTATACTAACAAATGTCAATCTCTATTTTTTATTTACTGGAAGACTGTATTAAAATATTGAAACTGAATTGCCAAATCAACTTGGTGACTTTAAAAATTATAGTTCTGGGCCAGGTGCGGTGGCTCACTCCTGTAATCCCAGCACTTTGGGAGGTCGAGGCGGGCAGATCACGAGGTCTGGAGATTGAGACCAGCCTGGGCAACATAGCAAAACCCTGTCTTTACTAAAAATACAAAACTTAGCTGGGCATCATGGTGGACGCCTGTAATCCCAGTTACTCTAGAGGCTGAGGCAGGAGAATCACTTGAACCTGGGAGGCAGAGGTTGTACTGAGCCGAGATTCTGTCATTGCACACCAGCCTGGGTGACAAGAGCAAGACTCTGTCTCAAAAAAATAAAAAGGTATACTTATGGTTCAGCCTCATGTCTGCAAATACTAAAAATTTTAGGGCATGTCATATATATGTATATATAGTGTGTGTGTGACAGAGTTTCGCTCTGTCGCCTGGGCTGGAGTGCAGTGGTGTGATCTCAGCTCACTGCAGCCTCCACCTCCCGGGTTCAAGCGATTATCCTGCCTCAGCCTCCCAAGTGACTGGGAATACAGGTGTGCGCCACCATGCCCAGCTAATTTTTCGTATTTTTAGTAGAGGTGGGGTTTCACCTTGTTGGCCAGTATGGTCTCGATATCTTGACCTCATGATCCGCCCACCTTGGCCTCCCACAGTGCTGGGCTTACAGGCGCGAGCCACCGCACCGGCCCATGTCATATGTTTTTATGAGTTTGGACACTGGCATCTCGGACCAGGTACTTCATATGGATTTGAACCACAAAATGTTTGGGTGTTTTTGTTGTTGTTTTGTTTTGTTTTGTTTTGCTTTGTTTTTTTGAGACGGAGTCTCCCTCTCATGCCCAGGCTGGAGTGCAGTGGCACAATCTTGGCTCACTGCAAGCTCCGCCTCCTGGGTTCATGCCATTCTCCTGCCTCAGCCTCCCAAGTAGCTGGGACTACAGGCACCCGCCGCCATGCCCAGCTAATTTTTTGTATTTTTAGTAGAGATGGGGTTTTATCATGTTAGCCAGGATGGTCTCGATCTCCTGACCTCGTGATCCGCCCACCTCAGCCTCCCAAAGTGCTGGGATTACAGGCGTGACCCACTGCGCCCAGCCAATGTGGGTGTTTGTTTTTAATATCTTTGTGAAATAATTTTAAATTGCCTTATATATTTGGCATTGTCATTTTGCTGCCCCTGCACACTGATGGAAAAATTGTGTTCTGCAGAAAACTAGCGTTCCTCACAGGGTGGGGAAGAGCTATGGTCATCTGCACACTTCTAGCCCGTTCTGAGTCTTTTCCCATGTGCACAGTGATATCTAGGCAAGTCCGCCATGACTTCCTGGTGAGGATAAAATCTATGGATGGTGAGAGAACTAGTCAAGGAATAACTGAAGTGAGCTGCAGACAGGATTATCATTTTGAGTAACATCCCAATTTATTAGTCATCCTTTTTTATTTTTTTATTAAACAATAATTTTTAATTGTAAACTTTTAATGATCCACAAAGCCCAAAATGCCCATTTGATTTTCATAGGTATTGTTTCCATATACTTAGACTTCCAGCAGCTATTAGAAGAGAAAAATATGTACCAGCTTTGCATTTAATTAAAGGCAAATGAAATCCAGTCTGTGTCCATTTTCAATGTTAATAGTCTTGATAGCGGGCGGGCACTGGGGCTCACACCTGTAATCCCAGCACTTTGGGAGGCTGAGGCGGGTGGATCACCTGAGGTCAGAAGTTTGAGACCAGCCTGACCAACATGGAGAAAGCTCGTCTCTACTAAAAATACAAAAATTAGCCAGGCGTAGTGGCGCATGCCTGTAATCCCAGCTACTTGGGAGGCTGAGGCAGGAGAATGGCATGAACCCGGGAGGGGGAGCTTGCAGTAAGCTGAGATCCGGCCAGTGCACTCCAGCCTGGGCAACAGAGCGAGACTCCATCTCAAAAAAAAAAATAAATAAATCTCACATTCTCACATTTGAATGAAGAATCATGAATCCTAATGGGACAATAGAGTGCCCAACATGTTCATATATTTATAAAGGAGTGGGACTTATTCCAGGAATTTAAATGTTTCCATATTGGAAAATCCAAATATCTTCATATAATTCACCAAGGAGATGAGAAATATCCTCAGGTAGGTAAGGGTGTATTTGTACATAAGTAAATTTCTGTTTCTGCTTAAAAATACTTGTTTAGATCGCTTCTCGGCCTTTTGGGTAAGATCAAGTGTAAAAATACTTGTTTAGGAAAATAATTCCTTAAAGTGATTAAAAATACAGCTATCTCAAAATTAGAGCCTAATTCAAATACTCCATACATTAGTAGGGTCACCTGGCATGGATGGAAGGATGTGTCATATAATGCCAGTGTTCTGACTCTCTATGGCTGCATAATGCCACCCCAAAAATTATTTATTTATTTATTTTTATTTTTTGAGACGGAGGTTTGCTCTTATTGTCCAGGCTGGAGTGCAATGGTGTGATCTCGGCTCACCGCAACCTCTGCCTCCTGGGTTGAAGCGATTCTCCTGCCTCAGTCTCCTGAGTAGCTGGGATTACAGATATGCGCCACCACGCCCAGCTAATTTTGTATTTTTAGTAGAGACGGGGTTTCTCCATGTTGGTCAGGCTGGTCTCGAACTCCTGCCCTCAGGTGATCCGCCCGTCTCGGCCTCCCAAAGTGCTGGGATTACAGGTGTGAGACACTGCGCCTGCCCCCGTCCCCCTGAAATTTAGATTACAACAACCACATTTATTTTGCTGAGGTACCTGATACTTATCCAGGACTGGGCAGAGGCAGCTCATCCTTGCCGTTCTCCAGTTCCACACCTGCACAAATTGGGGTGGTTTTTTCCGCATTGGTTTTTATAGGGCCTTTTACTATGTCTTTTTATCTTGGGAGCCATGGGAAATTTTACAGCAAGTAACAATGTTAGCACATAATACAGTGCGGTATCATTTTTCTCTTTTTGTGTACACAAGTGTCAATTTTTACTACACCATCAGCACGTCTAGATTTAATCCAATGTGAAAGAAAGTGAAACCCCCCTCCCAAAAGAGCAAGGTGATTCTGGCTTGAGCTCTAAAACGTACAAGTCATTGTCGTCTACAGTCTTGTAATTAGCCTGTCATCAGTTAAGGTTTTAAGTAGTCTGCGTTTTCATTGGTTGTCACTAGATGGTAGCAGAGAGCATCTGTCAGAATTAATTAACAGGGTTAAACCAGCTCAAGCAAGCGAAGCCAATGGCTGTAGTCTTTAGGATGCTGCTCAGACCAAGGCTATGGCTGAAGCAGCCCACCCCCTCTACACACACGTGGGGCCCAGGAACCTCTGCAAGGTCCTCTACGGTTGAACCTTGTGTCCTGCCAAGTGGCTGTCAGTGTAGGCTGGCATTTAGTGCTGTGTGGCCTTATTGATGGTCACAACCATTTTTTCCACTTTGGTACTACCCGCCATCCACTGGAACGCTTCGGTGCATCTCCACGTGGATCTGAGTTGAGCTCCCCCCCTTTCTCTGAGAGCATTTCCAGCTAATATGTGTCTGCTTGGTCACGTCCTTGCCTCTGCCCCTTAGCCAGGAACTTTACAGAAACCCAAAATGTATCTAGACCTCTACATCATGCCATAAATGTAAATTATTTCCAGATTTATCACTGAAAATAAATGTGAAAACAAGAGATCATGAATTGGAATAGGCAAACATTTGTGAAAACGCAAAAACACCACAAAATAGAATGAACAGATATTAGAGGCTACAAAACAGAAGGCACCATCGGAGAGTGAAAAGAGAGTCTATAGAATGGAAGAAGAAACGTGCGATACATAGATCTGGCAAACGCCTTGCACACAGAGTATAAACGCTCCTATAAATTACTAAGAAGGCAGGCAGCACAACAGAGAAGTAAAATTACAGATTTGATTAATCATTCACAAAGGAAGCTTGTCCAAGAGACTAATATTTAAATGATAGTTCAATTTTTTCGTAAGGGAAATGCAAATTAGAGCGAAAATGACATACTACTACTCCCTACCATCCTGGCTGCAAGCCCAAAATATCCAGGAAAATGCTATTGCAGAATATGTGCCACAGAAATGCTAAGTTGTGGCTGGCACAGTGGCTCACGCCTGTAGTCCCAGCACTTTGGGAGGCTGAGGTGGGAGGATCGCTTGCGCCCAGGAGTTCAAGACCAGCCTGGGCAACATAGCGAGACCCCATCTCTAAAAAGAAAAAATTAAATAAAAATAAAAAAAGAAATGCTAAGTTGCTACAACGTCTTTGGAAAACTATGTGACTCGATATGTTTAGATACACAAATCCTTATTGTGGTGGAGCCCCTTCCTTCCGAGCTTTCCAGAAAATCAGCCACACAGCTCCCCCAACACGAAGCACGACCTGCTTGCACCTGTGCACTATGCCCGGCGGGAGCTCCCAGCTGCCTCCAGGGCACAGCGGCTTTGGAGGAGGGGCCACGTTGCATGCTGGGAGCAATCCGAGGGGCGGGACCCTAGCGTTTAAGGGCTGTCCTTTTTTGAACAACATTTCCCAAAGAACTTGGGTTCCCCGAGTGGTGCCCCAAGCAGTGGACGAGCAAGGTGCCTGAGAAGGAGGGGACTATGGACACCTGCTGATGTCCACGGACTACCAGGAAGCCATGGGGCGGTGGCCTCGGTGTGGACTGCGCATGTGCATCCCGAGCCTCAGGCTAGTGTTCCGGCTGGAGTGGGGCGGCGCAGCCGCCTGTTAACACCTGTGGGCAGCGCGGCCTCTCCCGGATGTGACGTAACATGACGCCTGCAGGACAGATGCTGTGATGACGAGGTGGCAGCGCTGGTTCCTGTAGCTGAGGGGTGGGAGTTCGAGGTCTGATTGTCCTCGTTTTCTACTTCCGGTCACCTCACTGCCACATGGTGGGCCTCCAGGGAAATACTCTTAAGATGGGACACCTGCGCATCTCTTTTTTTTTTTCCTTTCTTTCTTTTTTTTTTTTGGAGACGGAGTCTCGCACTGTCGCCCAGGCTGGAGTGCAGTGGCCGGACCTCAGCTCACTGCAAGCTCCGCCTCCCGGGTTCCCGCCATTCTCCTGCCTCAGCCTCCCGAGTAGCTGGGACTACAGGCGCCCACCACCACGCCCGGCTAATTTTTCTTGTATTTTTAGTAGAGACGGGGTTTCACCGTGTTAGCTAGGATGGCCTCGATCTCCTGACCTCGTGATCCTCCCGCCTCGGCCTCCCAAAGTGCGGGTATTACAGGCGTGAGCCACCGTACCTGGCCTCTTTTTTTTCTCCTTTTGAGACAAAGTTTTGCTCTGTCGCCCAGGCTGGAGTGCAGTGGAGTGATCTTGGCTCCCTGCAACCTCCGCCTCCCAGGTTCAAGCCATTGTCCTGCCTCAGCCTGCCGAGTAGCTGGGACTCCAGACGGGCACCACCACGCCTGTCTAATTATTGTATTTTTAGTAGAGATGGAATTTCACCATTTTGGCCAGGTTGGTGTCGACCTCCTGACCTCAGGTGATCCACCCACCTCGGCCTGCCAAAGTGCTGGGATTACAGGCGTGAGCCACCGCGCCCGACCACACCTTTGCCTCTCTAGCCAAGATTCGCAGTCAGAAGACACAGAACCAGACTTGGAATTCCTGATTTAGGGTTGAAATGGCCTCAAGCCTGGGAATACATGCAGATACCTAAGGATAGGAATTCCGCCCAGGAAGATCCTCAAAGGGAACTTCACATTTCAGACCTACAGTGTGTGCAGAGCTCAGGCCCCCCCGCCAGGAACCTGGGAACAGAGGTGCCTTCTCGCTTCCCTCCGATCTGTGTCTGAGGAGAGAGAGGGGTGGCCTTGGTAGCCTTTGTTCATTTCAGGTTGGGCTGCAAGAAAACAATGACGATTCGCGATTTCTTCTTTCTCACTATGCCATTCTCTGTTCGGTTGCCAAGGAAGTGGGAAAAATGAGTTTTGCTTATCTAAAAAGGCTCAAGTGAGTTTATTATTTATTTGTATGTATTTATTTTTTGAGATGGAGCCTCATTCTGTCGCCCAGGCTGGAGTGCAGTGGCGCAATCTCACCTCACTGCAACCTCTGCCTCCCGGGTTCAATTTATTCTCCTGCTTCAGCCTCCTGAGTAGCTGGACTTACAGGCATTCGCCACCACACCCAGCTAATTTTTGCATTTTTAGTAGAGATGGGGTTTCACCATGTTGACCAGGCTGGTCTTGAACTCCTGACCTCATGTGATCCACCCGTCTCTGCCTCTTAAAGTGCTGGGATTATAGACGTGAGCCACCGCGCCCGGCCCACTTGCTGTTTAATTAAGCAAAAAGGTGTTACATTTCTGCTTTGCTGTAACATGTACTGGAAAATTGAGCATATGGAAATAATGAATGTGAACAGCAGTGTGTGCTCCTGTTTGGGCATTATGCATCATTAGATAAAAATCTGCCATCTCTGGAGGTTGCAGTGAGCCGAGATTGTGCCACTGCACTCCAGCCTGGGTGACAGAATGAGACTCAGTCTCAAAAACAAAACAAAACAAAACAAAAACTGCCATTTCCTATAAAAGGGCATTACATTTTTTTCCAAAATTTGGGATTCTGAACACCGTCCCAATTTAGTATCAAAGTATATTTGAGAATGCTAAATATACTTTGATACTAAATTGGGACGGTGTTCAAAATGACACAATGTCCGCAGCTCACCTTCATTATTCCTAGAATCTCTCTTACCATCCACAGCTCTTTTTGCATCTCCCAGATCACCAAGAACTTGCACAGCTATGGTTCTGCTTGTAGGAACCGGCACATGCTGGAATGAAACTGTGCAGATGATCATATCCTTTTACAAACCAGGGGCAACTCTGTGGCTTTCTAGGCTACAAATTCTTTCAGACTAGACTAGCAGCAAATTGAGAAGGCTACCTCTTTAACACCATTTACAATTCATTCAAAAGGACTCTAAAAACAGCCACATTTGATGGCCCAAGTAACGGGTGAGACTCTGGTGACCTTTTCATAGGTACATATCATATGACCTAAAGCTTTTGAGCATTGCAAAAATAAAGATGGACCGGCCGGGCGCGGTGGCTCACACCTGTAATCCCAGCACTTTGGGAGGCCCAGGCGGGTGGATCACGAGGTCAGAAGATCGAGACTATCCTGGCTGACATGGTGAAACCCCGTCTCTCCTAAAAATACAAAAAATTAGCCAGGCATGGTGGCAGGTGCCTGTAATCCCAGCTACTCGGGAGGCTGAGGCAGGAGAATCACTTGAACCTGGGAGGTGGAGGTTGCAGTGAGCCCAGATTGCTCTACTGCACTCTAACCTGGGTGATAGAGCAAGACTCTGTCTCAATAAATAAATAAATAAATAAAGATGGACCATGAGAGTTTTATTTTGTAGGGAATTATTACGCTGTTAACTCCATGAATGCAGGACTGGGTATCACCCCACACTATTTACAAACATCCTGAGCAGTCCCTGTAATAGTGTTTACTTAAGACATACTGAGTGATGGAAATATAAATTAATAAATACATCCTCATTCTCCAGTGCCTCACCCTCCATAGAAAAAATGCAAAATACGTCCCTCTGTTTCCCCGATTATCTCCCTTGTGGATCCCTCTCCCTCTTCCGAGACACTTTTTTTTTTTTTTTTTTTTTCCAGATGAAATCTCGCTCTGTCACCAGGCTGGAGTACAGTGGCACAATCTCGGCTCATTGCAACCTACACTTCCCGGGTTCAAGCGATTCTCCTGCCTTAGCCTCCCTAGTAGCTGGGATTACAGGCACCCACCACCATGCCTGACTAATTTTTGTATTTTTAGTAGAGGCGGTGTTTCACCATGTTGGCCAGGCTGGTCTCGATCTCTCGACCTCGTGATCCGCCTTCCCTAAGCCCCCCAAAGTGCTGGGATTACAGGTGTGAGCTACCGCACCTGGTCCCCAAGACCCACATATTTTATATCAAGTCTCTACTTTTTACGTTAAAATCTTTACTTTTTTTAAAATCTCATTTCCCAGAAAAATACCTGCACTCAAACTGCAAGCACTTATTCTATATTGAGAGGCTACTATGCCTTGATTACTTTTCAGCCTAATTTTTTGTTTTGAACTTGCAATGCCTGGTATATAAGAAAGGCTCAAAAATTAGGATCAGGTAAAAATCATGGTCTTTGGTCTAGAAGGAATTTTTTTTTTCTTGTGAGACAGAGTCTTTCTCTCTTGCCCAGGCTGGAGTGCAGTAGTGCAAACTCGGCTCACTGCAACCTCTGCCTCCCGGGCTCAAGTGATTTTCCTGCCTCAGCCTCCCAAGTAGATGGAACTATAGGCACATGTCACTGCACATGGCTAATTTTTGTATTTTCTGGAGAGGTGGGGTTTCTCCATGTTACCCAGGCTGGTCTTGAGCTGCTGAGCTCAAGTGATCTGCCCACTTCAGCCTCCCAAAGTGCTGGGACTATAGGCGTGAGGTACTGCACCCAGCCTAGAAAGACTTGTTCTGAATTCTGATCCTAGCTTATAACTTGCTAGCTTTGTAATCTGTAAGTCTGTTACCCACAAAAGGAGACAATAAATATATCTACATTATAGTTTTGGAGGATTAAGTGAATTTATGTATGTTCATTGAATTCATTTACGGGCAACAAAACAGTGCCAGATAGATGGTAAGCAACATTCAGCTCTACACGGAAAGAAAACTCAGCCCTTGAGAACTGGGACCCGGCCTGGCATTCTCCCCACGCCACATGATTCTGTGAACAGAAATGATTTTACACAACCCCAACATCAGATGGGGCCACGGGCTGATCATGAGTGAGCAAGGCAGAGGCAAGAGTTCAGGGAAGGCCTCCAGGTGGCCTGAGACTGACCCAATTCTCCCCGCTGTTGACCGTAGCTCTCAAGAATAACTAGAATGGGCCGGGCGCGGTGGCTCACATCTGTAATCCCAGCACTTTGGGAGGCCAACGCGGGTGGATCATGAGGTCAGGAGATTGAGACCATCCTGGCTAACACGGTGAAACCCTGTTTCTACTAAAAATACAAAAAATCAGCCGGGCGTGGTGGTGGGTGCCTATAGTCCCAGCTACTCGGAAGGCCGAGGCGAGAGAATGGCGTGAACCCGGGAGATGAAGCTTGCAGTGAGCCGAGATTGCACCACTGTACTCCAGCCTGGGCGACAGAGCGAGACTCTGTCTCAAAAAAAAAAAAAAAAAAAAAAAAAAGTTACAATTTTTTATAGAGATGGGCTCTCCCTATGTTGCCCAGGCTGATCTCGAACTCCTGGACTGAAGCGATCCTCCTGCCTCGGCCTCCCAAAGTGCTGGGCATACAAGTGTGAGCAACCACATCTGGCCCAATTGCATAAAATCTACTAAGTAGGCGGCCACATTTTTTTCAATTACTTTCCATTGCTAAAATTTCTCTGGTCAATTTCAGACACAATGACTGACAGGCCAGCCTGCTACTCATAGGAGGTCTGACTGCAGAACATGAGAAGAACAGATGCCACCGGGCTTCTAAGTGAAAGGAATACCATTTTCACTTCAATTATGTATCCCTGGTTGAATGTATAACATCGTCAAAAATCACCATGATCGATAAAAAGAATGTAACGGTAGAGGCAAATCTTGTCACTGGAAGTGATAATATTGCTTTTTGGAGAAACTAAACATATTTGCAAAACAGTCAGAGCTGGATAAAATACATGCAATATACATAATTAAATGCATTGGTGGACTAAAATTTCATTTTCTGGAGAAACTATATAAAATATTGAGGAAGAGGCTAAACAGCACCTGCGAGGTTTGTGTGAGGACAGTTTCAGGTATCTCATGAGAAGGTGACAGAGGGGTCGCCCCTGGGTATATCAACAACTTTGTGGGGTGAAGACTCCTTAGTTCAAATGCATTTGCGTTCTGTAAGCATATTAAGAGTTAAGTGGGCCAGGCACGGTGGTTCATGCCTGCCATCCCAGCATTTTGGGGGCCTGGCAGGAGGCCATGAGTTCAAGATCAACCTGGGCAGCAGAAGGACAGCCTGTCTACAAAAAATCAACAAAAGAGTTAACTGGTCCATGGGTTCTGGTTTACAGTGAGCTGTGATGTCACTGCATTCTACCCTGGACAACAGAGCTAGACCTCGTCTCAAAACAAAACAAAAACAAAAACCAAAAAAATAAAAAAATAAACGAGAGAGAGATACTGAGAGACAGTTAACTGGTTTATCCCAAATTTATTTATTTAATTTTATTTTTAAATTTAATTTACTTTTTTTTTTTTTTGAGACAGAATCTCACTCTGTCACCCAGGCTAGAGTGCAGCGGTGGGATCTCAGCTCACTGCATGCTCCACCTCCCAGGTTCAAGCGATTCTCCTGCCTCAGCCTCCCGAATAGCTGGGATTACAGGCACCTGCCACCAGGCCCAGCTGATTTTTGTATTTTAGTAGAGACGGGGGTTTGGCCATTTGGCCAGGCTGGTCTCGAACTTCTGACCTCAGGTGATCCACCCGCCTCAGCTTCCCGAAGTGCTGGGATTAGAGGCGTGAGCCACCACGCCTGGCCCGGATTTCTTGATCAGGCTCTCCTGGGGCGGGTCCGGACAACTGTCCAATCAAGGCACGGGGCGGGCACCAGGAAGCGGACTGCGGGTCTGGGGTAGTGTCGAATCGAAGGCCCCAGGGGTGGAGGGGGCGTGTCCAAAACGCTGTCCACTCAGAGCGTTGAAAGGGCGGAGACTGAGAAACTTTGCAATCAGTGGCGCCGCCGCCTGCGCTCCGAGGCCCCGAGGGCGGGACGGTGTCGTCCTCCCTGCCACGCGCGCCCCGCCTACCCCGAGCGGCCCGGGAGTACCTGTCCCCTTCAGCTGCGCCGGCTGTGGGGCCACGGGGAGCTCGCCTTGGAGAGCCCAGGAGCAGGCGGGACATGGTGAGTGCGGGGCAGGAGCCGAGCCCGGGGAGGGTCGGAGCGACGGGAACCGGCTGGAACCAGCCTCCGCCAAAGTCTGCCGCCGGGCTTGGCTGAGGGCCGCGCGGGGCCGCGCAGGACGAGCGCCTGGGCCCCGGGGACGCCATCGCAGCGACCGGGCTGGAGGGCTGGGGGCAGTTTGAGGGGACGGAAGGGGCTGCCAGGAGCTGGGGGGTAACTTGGGGGGGCTGGGCAGGAGGGGGGCTCGGGGGCAGTTTGGGGGAATGGCAGGGGCGGTCAGGGGTCAGGGACCAGTTTGGGGGGACGGCAAGGGACGGTCAGCAGGTTGGGGATGTTACGCGCGTCCGTATGAGACCACCTGAGCAGGCTTAGCCACAAGGCTGTTTACTCACTTGGGTGCAAGTGGGCTGAGTCCGAGAAAGGAGTCAGCAAAGGATGGTGGATTGATTGATTGATTGATTGGTCGGAGTCCCGCTGTGTCGCCAGGCTGGAGTGCAGTGGCGTGATCTCGGCTCACTGCAACCTCCGCCTCTCGGGTTCAAGCGATTCTCCTGCCTCAGCCTCCCGAGTAGCTGAGATTACAGGCGTGAGCCACCACGCCCGGCTAATTTTTGTGTGTTTAGTAGAGACAGGGTTTCACCGTGTTGGCCAGGATGGTCTCGAGCTCTTGACCTTGTGATCCACCCGCCTCGGCCTTCCAAAGTGCTGGGATGACAGGCGTGAGCCACTGCGCCCGGCAATCATTAGTTCTTACAGGTTTGGGATAGGCGGTGGAGTTAGGCGCAGTTTTTTTTGCGGACGGTGGGTGGGTGTTACAAAGTACATTCTCAAGGGCGGGGACGATGTTTCAAAGTACATTCACAAGGGTGTGGAGGATGTATTGTCACAAGGGCGGGGAGGAATATTACAAAGTACCTTCACAAGGGCACGAGAGTGTATTGTCACAAGGGCGGGGTACATTCACAAGGGCCAGGAGGATGTATGGTACAAAGTGCATGCACAAGGGCAGGGGGATGTCACCAGGTACATTATCATCACAAGGGCGGGGGGATGTCACGATGGCTTGACCGAGGTGCGGCCAGCTCAGAGGACCTTACAGGGGACAGCTTGGGGGGACAGCAAGGGACGGTCCGGGGGTCGGAGGCAGTTTGGGGGATGACCTCGGCGGTGGGAGTGACCTGCCCTGGGGGTTTTGTTGCGGGGTATCCCTAATACCCTGAAATCTTTATTCGGGCAGCTGGTTTCAGTTAAATATAGTGTCTCCTGTTTGCCTTTTGTCTTCTCCCTAGTGACAACAGGAAAATTTTCAAGTCTGTTTTCTGCCTTCTGGTCCGTCAGAATAACACCTGTTTATTCTGGGGTACAGGCTAAGAATGGCCTAAGGAACTGTCTCAGGAATATTCTCTCTCCCACAATTGTAGAGAAAGGGTGCGCAGTTCCACATCTTATATAGCATGATAGAGATGGATTAAAATGTTCATAAAAATAGTAGTTTTTCGGCCAGGTGCGGTGGCTCAGGCCTGTAATCCCAGCACTTTGGGAGGCTGAGGTGGGCAGATGACGAGGTCAGGAGATGGAGACCATCCTGGCTAACACGGTGAAACCCTAAAAATACAAAAATACTAAAAATACAAAAAAATAGCTGAGGTGGCGGGCACCTGTAGTCCCAGCTACTGGGGAGGTTGAGGCAGAATGGTGTGAACCCAGGGGGCAGAGCCTGCAGTGAGCCGAGATCGCGCCACTGCACTCCAGCCTGGGCAACAGAGCGAGCCTCTGTCTCAAAAAAAAAAAAAAAAAAAAAAAGGAGTTTTTCAAATGCTAAAGCAATCAGACAAAAAATAATAGTTATTCTTCCATACAAGGTGCAGAGTTTGCGACAGCGTGTGATCCTGTTCCATTTGAGCTCATCTAGACATGAGATTAATGCAAATTCTGCAAAAACCTGTAAAACTGAGGCGTGTTCCATTCTGGTTAATTTCCAGTTTGTCACCAATAGTATTGCTTCACTGATCCATCATCTGTTTGCTGACTGGGAAAAGCAGTTTCTGGCCTTGTAAAGTCATAAAGACTGCCTGGGAACTCTCTTCCCCTACTTACACATGGGGTGAAAGTAGTGATTCTGCTGCATTCTCACTCTGCGGGATGGGGGTCTTCGTGGCATTTGAAGTGTAGCACCTGGAGCAGGGAGGTGAGCCCGGAGACCCGTGACTCCAGCTAAGCCCACTGTTGAGCCTGCACCGGAGGCCGCTGAGGGTGCAGCCGGGTCTGGCCGGGCAGCCTCCCCGTGCTCAGACCTCCTGCCTCGTGGAACAGCCACAGCAGGAACTGTTCATGCTGATTGAGGCTGCTGAGCATCGGAATGACGATTATCCGGGAGATGTGCTTGTGGGCGATTTAGCCTTTCTGAGGTTGCACCTGTGGTTGTCTAGGGGCAGTTTCTACGCAGCTGGTTTAATTTATGCATTAAGGGTTTTGTTTTATTTTTGAGACTGTGTCTCCCCGGCTGGAGTGCAATGGCCTGATCTCACACATTGTAACCTCCGCCTCCCAGGTTCAAGCAATTCTCCTACCCCAGCCTCCAGAGTAGCTGGGATTACAGGCACCCGCCACCATGACTGGCTAATTTTTATATTTTTAGTAGAGACAGGGTTCCACCATGTTGGCCAGGCTGGTCTCAAACTCCTGACCTTAAATGATTCGCCCTCCTCCACGTCCCAAAGTGCTGGGATTTCAGGCATGAGCCACTGTGCCCGGCCTGGATTAAGTTTTCCTATAAACACCAGTGGCTTTACTGCCCACATAAATAGGCCTTCAGCATCTCTTCAACACCTGTGTGCTTCTAGCAGCACTCATCACTGTGCTGCCCGCAGGGTAACCACTGTCCTGATTGATTTTTTTCATTCTCTCTACCTTTACCATTTATTATTTATTGTCATACAGAGTTTTAATTTTGCCTCCTTTGAAAATTTTTTTTTTTTCCCCAGGCAGGGTCTTACTCTGTCACCCAGGCTGGAGTGCAGTGGCGTGAGCACAGCTCACCACCAATGGTGCATGCCACTATTCCTGGCGAATATTTTTTTGTCGACGAGGGTCTCGCTGTTGCCCCAAGCTAGTCTTGAACTCTTTGACTCAAGCGATCTGCCCTCCTCAGCCTCCCGGAGTGCTGGGATTACAAGCATGAGTCACCGCACCCGGCCTGAAATTTCAATAAGTGACTGTTATCGTAAGTGGCTGTTGCCATTAGTGCACCTTGAAAGGCTTTTCTGTGGTGATTTTCCTCTGCACACATGCTGGTGTCTGAGACAGTGCGTGGCCCAGTTAGTTCCGTCATTCCAGCATTTGTCAGGCTTGGGTATGTTGGTTTACTTTATGTACTTATTTATTGTTAGAGACAAGGTCTTATTCTGTTGCCCAAGCTGGAGCGCAGTGGTATGATCATGGCTCACTGCAGTCTCAAACTCCTGGCTTTAAGGAATCCTCTCGCCTCAGCTTTCCAAGTAGCTGAGACCACAGGTGTGCACCACCACATCCAGCCAAAGTTTTTTTTGTTTGTTTTGAGACAGAGTCTTGCTCTGTTACCCAGGTTGGAGTGCAATGGCACGATCTCAGCTCACTGCAACCTCCGCCTCCCGGGTTCAAGCAATCCTCCTACCGCAGCCTCCCGGATAGCTGTGGTTACAGGCATGTGTCACCAAGCCTGGCTAATTTTTATATTTTTAGTAGACACAGTTTCATAATGTTGGCCAGGTTGGTCTCAAACTCTTGGCCTCAAGTAATCTACCTGCCTCAGCCTCCCAAAGTGTTGGGATTACAGGCGTGAGCCACTGCACCTGGCCTTCCTTGTAGCTTACTAATGTCTGTGTGTGGGCATATATGCACACTTGCTGTACCTGGACATTGTAAGAACACTAACTTCTAAATGGGTTCTGCGTTTGTCATTCACAGTGAAATGTGCATTATGCTGATGACTGAACTTGCAGTTGATGTGGACATTCCTTATTCTCCCATAGATAGCATCTCTCCTTGCCCAGGTGTTAAACTGTCACTTGTTTCCAGCATTGTAACATATTGTCATATATTCATGCACCATAAACACAGCTTCCCATCTTTTTCTGTCGGTCGATTTGTCCATCCTGCCGATACCATCTTCCTAATTACTTTTTTTTTTTTTTTTTTTTTTGAGACGGAGTCTCACTCTGTTGCCTAGGCTGGAGTGCAATGGCGCGATCTTGGCTCACTGCAACCTCTGTCTCCTGGGTTCAAGCGATTCTTCTGCCTCAGCCTCCCGAGTAGCTGAGATTACAAGCATATGCCACCACACCCAGTTAATTTTTAAATTTTTGGTAGAGATGGGGTTTCATCATGTTGACCAGGCTGGTCTGGAACTCGACTTCAGGTGATCCGCCCCCTCGGCCTCCCAAAGTATTCGCATTATAGACGTGAGCCACCGCCCCTGGCCCTCTCCTACTTAGGATTGTGATTTTAAGTGCCTCGATGTGTTTTAGAATTGCCCCTCTACCTTGCTCTGCAGGAAACCTGGTGGTTCTTTTTTTTTTTTTTTTTTTTTTTTTTTTTTTTTTTTTTTTGAGACGGAGTCTCGCTCTGTCTCCCCGGCTGAGTGCAGTGGCCGGATCTCAGCTCACTGCAAGCTCCGCCTCCCGGGTTTACGCCATTCTCCTGCCTCAGCCTCCCGAGTAGCTGGGACTACAGGCGCCCGCCACCTCGCCCGGCTAGTTTTTTGTATTTTTTTGGTAGAGACGGGGTTTCACCGGGTTAGCCAGGATGGTCTTGATCTCCTGACCTCGTGATCCGCCCGTCTCGGCCTCCCAAAGTGCTGGGATTACAGGCTTGAGCCACCGCGCCCGGCCTACCTGGTGGTTCTTAAGACATTTGCCTTTCATTTCAGTTCTTAGAAGTAGTTTTTCATAAATGCAAAAACAAGGAAAAACAAAAAAGAGGCTGGTTTTGGATTTAATGGAATTTTATTCAAACCCTAGATCAGCCTGAGAGGTCTGTTGATGTGGCATTGTTTCCTTCTTGAGTCCGTGTGCCATCTCTCATTTCACTGTCCTTTGATGTCATTCAGTAGTGTTTTATCATTGTTCCATGATGATTATTTTATATCCTTCATTAGATATAAAATCCCTCTGTTGTCCAGGCTGGAGTGCAGTGATGCAGTCATGGCTCACTGCAGCCTCAAAATCCTGTGCTCAAGCGATCCTCGGCCTCTGCCTCCTGAGTAGGTGGGACTGCAGATTCATGCCACCACACCCAGCTAATTTGGCCGGGCGCGGTGGCTCACGCCTGTAACCCCAGCACTTTGGGAGGCTGAGGTGGGTGAATCATGAGGTCAGGAGTTCCAGACCAGCCTGGCCAAGATAGTGAAACCCCATCTCTACTAAAAATACAAAAATTAGCCAGGCGTGGTGACGCATGCCTGTAGTCCCAGCTACTTGGGAGGCTGAGGCAGGAGAATCGCTTGAACCTGGGAGGCAGAGGTGGCAGTGAGCCAAGATCATGCCACTGCAGTCCAGCCTGGGCGACAAGAGCAAAACTGTCTTTTTTTTTTGAGACGGAGTCTCACTCTCTTGCTGGGGCTGGAGTGCAGTGGCCGGATCTCAGCTCACTGCAAGCTCCGCTTCCCGGGTTCACGCCATTCTCCTGCCTCAGCCTCCCGAGTAGCTGGGACTACAGGCGCCCGCCACCTCGCCCGGCTAGTTTTTTGTATTTTTTAGTAGAGACGGGGTTTCACAGTGTTAGCCAGGATGGTCTCGATCTCCTGACCTCATGATCCGCCCGTCTCGGCCTCCCAAAGTGCTGGGATTATAGGCTTGAGCCACCGCGCCCGGCCAAAACTCCGTCTTAAAAAAACAAACAAACAAAAAACCATTGTAGAGCTGGAGTCTTGCTATGTTGCCCAGGCTGGTCTCAAACTCCTAGGCTCAAGCGATCCTCCCGCCTCAGCCTCCTGAAGTGCTGGGATGAAAGGCATGAGCCATCGTGCCCGGCCCTGAGTGTGAAATTTAAAAGGTTAACAATGCCCACACAGTGTATCTTATTAAGGACAAGCAGGCCCCGAAAGCGCTTTGGAGCATTGAAGACAGAGCAAGAAAGGTATGCCAGTGAGGCTCAGATCAAATATTTTAGCAATGTTGATTATTCTGTTGTCACCATGGAGTTGATTGCGCAGCCTTGCCGGTCTACCCATATGCAACAAGAAGCCCCTTTGCCGAAACTACCCCCTCCCTGGCTGGCCAGTAAACAGTCCAAAGCCACACAGTCGTCTGCTGCGTGGCTACCGGGGAGTGTCGTCCTGCCTGTGAAGCTTCCAGACAGTCGCTGTCTGCTGTGTGTGGTTAGAGTGGTTTGAACATCCGTGTTGGGTGTGCACAAGACTGTCCTCGGGGGAAGGGCCAGAGGGCCCAGGTTTGCCTCCGTGCTTTAAGTATCATTTCCATTTCAGGAAGGATGTTCTGCGGACCCGTGAATCTCACCACCGGAGGCATCAGGGCAGCTCGGGGCAGAGAGGCACAGGGCCTGTGGGAGCCTCCACATGGGAGGACAGTGTCCTGCTCCAGATCCCCATGGCCAGTTCACCGCCACCGGGACTGGTGTGAGATTCGCTGAGGCTGGAGTGGAGGCTTTGAAAGCCCCTCCAGAGAAGGCGTCCAGGCGGGGGACGCAGTGGAATCCCATCGTCACTGCATTTTGCACACAATCTAGACCTTGTTGTCCCACAAGTAGGCTGATTTGTGATCGCACAGATGGGTCAGAGTAAAACCTGTAAGTGAGGAACACGTTCTCTCCAAAACCCAGATAGACCTAAAAAGTGTTAGGCTTGCTCTGGCCGTGGGTGTTGACAAATGAGGTATGGTTCTTCCCTAGGCTGCTGCTTCAGATAACGACCAGAAATATGAACAGACTGGTGAGGACTTGAGTCTAATGGGACGCAGCAGCTCGCCCCACCTGGAAAGTTCTGCAGCAGGCCCACGAGCTTGTCCCCGTGCTGGCTCTCCTGAGAGCTCAAATTAAATCTCTAAAATCTACAACTGCCTCATCCCCAAGGCCAGCTACCCTCTTCCACTTCATAATGTCATAAGAATTATTTTTCACCTATCCTACACGTCAAAGAGCTGCGGCATTTTCATTATTTCACAGAGATATGCAGTCTTTTCATTGGTTCGTCTGACGGTCCTTCTGCTGATGCTGTATTGGTAAGACTGACAGCTCTAAAATCCTTGCCCTGTCTTAGGTAAGCCTTCACCCTGTTCTTCAGAAAGTTTTGGCTATTTTTAGACTTTTTTTCTCAGTTAGGTTTGGAAAGTAGTTTTGTTAAGTCCTAAAAAGTCTCATTAAGAGAGGATCTCACTCTGCTGCCCAGGCTGGAGTACAGTGGTGTGATCACAGCTCACTGCAACCTCCTGGGCTCAAGTGGTCCTGCTGCGTCAGCCTCCCTAGTAGGTAGGACTGCAGGCACATGCCATCATGCCTGGCTGATTTTAAAAATAATAATAATAAAAATTGTAGACTGTCTCATGTTGCCCAGGGTGGTCTCAAATTCCTGGCCTCAAGCAGTCTTCCTGCCTCGGCCTCCCAAAATGTGGGGATTATGGGCATGAACCACCGCACAGGGCCCCGATCGAGATTTGTTTCTCCATTGGAATCTTTCACTTATTTAACTTTAGATTTTCCCATAGTATATATCAGCTTTTAAAAATTAATTTTCCAGCCAGGCGCGGTGGCTCAAGCCTGTAATCCCAGCACTTTGGGAGGCCGAGATGGGCGGGTCACGAGGTCAGGAGATCGAGACCATCCTGGCTAACACGGTGAAACCCCGTCTCTACTTAAAAAATACAAAAAACTAGCCGGGTGAGGTGGTGGGCACCTGTAGTCCCAGCTACTCAGGAGGCTGAGGCAGGAGAATGGCGTAAACCCGGGAGGTGGAGCTTGCAGTGAGCCGAGATCCAGCCACAGCACTCCAGCCTGGGCGACAGAGCGAGACTCCATCTCAAAAATAATAATAATAATAATAATTTTCCAACTATTATTAAGTAGAAACAGAATGCAATTTCTTGGAATCTTGGTCAAAATCTTTTTCTAGGATTATCTCTTTGTTCTGTTGGGGTTTTATGTGCATAATTCTTAGAAATTTGCGTAAAGACAAGTTTATGATTTATAATTCTTGTATATTTTCTGGTGGTGCTGGAACTAGTATAACATTGACTAGAGGTGAGGTCACGGGCATCTTCATTTTGTGTATCACGTTTTTGGGGAAGACAGTGAACTTCACATTCTTTACATGTTTTTTAAAAACCAGCTTTACTGACATATATATGTACAGTCATTTAACGTGTACATTTCTTCTTTTTTCGTTTTGAGAGGGAGTCTTGCTCTGCTGCCCAGGCTGGAGTGCAGTGGCGTGATCTCAGCTCACTGCTCACTGCAAACTCCGCCTCCCCAGTAGCTGGGAGTACAGGCGCCCGCCACCACTCCCAGCTAATTTTTTGTATTTTTAGTAGAGACGGGGTTTCACCATGTTAGCCAGGATGGTCTCGATCTCCTGATCTCGTGATCCGCCCGCCTCAGCCTCCCAAAGTGCTGGGATTACAGGCGTGAACCACTGCACCTGGCCTATAATTTTTTTTTTTTTTTTTTTGAGACGGAGTCTCGCTCGTCGCCCAGGCTGGAGTGTAGTGGCACAATCTCAGCTCACTGCAAGCTCTGCCTCCCGGGTTCACGCCATTCTCCTGCCTCAGCCTCCCCAGTAGCTGGGACTACAGGTGCCCACCACCACGCCTGGCTAATTTTTTGTATTTTTAGTAGAGAGGGGGTTTCACCACGTTAGCCAGGATGGTCTCGATCTCCTGACCTTGTGATTCGCCCGTCTCGGTCTCCCAAAGTGCTGGGATTACAGGCATGAGCCACCGCGCCCGGCTTAATTTCATTTTTTATAGCAATTTAGGCTCACAACAAAATTGAGCAGAAAGAACAGAGAGTGCTTATGTATCTCCTGCCCCATCCTATGCACGGCCTCCCCCACTGTGCACACCCCACACCAGCGTGCTGCGTTTGTTACAACTGATGAGCCTCACTGGCATGTCATTTCCACCCGAGTCCGTAGCTTACACTGGGGTCTGCTTTTGGTGTTGTACGTTGTATGAATGTCTACAAACATGCCAGGACATGTATCCACCACTGCCGTGTCATTCAGAGTAGTTCCACTGCCCTAAAAGTCCTCTGTGCTCTGCCTATTCATCCTTCACTCCTGTGCTAACTCACAACCACTGATCTTTCTACTGTCTCCACAGTTTTGCATTTTCCAAAATGTCACGTCGGTAGGAATCGCACCGTGGATGCCTTTTCAGCCCGGCTTCTTTCACATAATGCTGCGCATTTTAAGATTCTGTGTCTTTTCATGACTTGATAGCTCATCTCTTTTTAATGCTGAATAACATTCCACTATCTGTATGTACCATTTATTAATCCCCTCATCTTCTGGAGGATGTCTTGGTTATTTCCATGTTTTGACAATTATGAATAAAGCTGCTGTAAATGTCTGTGTACAGGCTTCTGTGTAGTCATAAGCTCTCAGCTCCTTTGAGTAAATGTCAAGGACTGCAATTGCTAGAACAGATGGTTAAAGTACATTTACTTTTAAGAAAACACCAGGCTGGGTGCGGTGGCTCACGCCTATAATCCCAGCACTTTGGGAGGCCGAGGCGGGCGGATCACCTGAGGTTGGGAGTTCGAGACCAACCTGACCAACATGGAGAAACCCCGTCTCTACTAAAAAACAAAAAAAAAAAAAACAAAATTAGCCAGGTGTGGTGGCGCATGCCTGTAATCCCAGGTACTCCCGGGGCCGAGGCAGGAGAATCACTTAAACCGGCGGAGGTTGTGTTGAGCCGAGATCATGCCATTGCACTCCAGCCCGGGTAATAAGAGTGAAATTCCGTCTCAAAAGAGAACAACAAAAAAAGAAAACACCAAACACTTTTCCAAAATGGCTGTACAAATTTGCATTCCCACCAGCAATTAATTAGAATTCCTGTTCCTCCACATCCTGGCCGGCATTTGGTGGTGTCAGTGTTCTGGATTTTGACATTCTGATAGGTGTGTCGTGGTATCTTGGTTTATTTTTTATTTTTTTTTTTGAGATGGAGTCTCGCTCTGTCACCCAGGCTGGAGTGCAGTGGCCGGATTTCAGCTCACTGCAAGCTCCGCCTCCTGGGTTCACACCATTCTCCTGCCTCAGCCTCCCGAGCAGCTGGGACTACAGGCGCCACCACCTCGCCCGACTGATTTTTTTGTATTTTTAGTAGAGACGGGGTTTCACCATGTTAGCCAGGATAGTCTCGACCTCCTGACCTCATGATCTGCCTGCCTCGGCCTCCCAAAGTGCTGGGATTACAGGCGTGAGCCACTGCACCCGGCCGGTATCTTGTTTTAATTTGCATTTCCCTGATGACATGGTGTGGAGCATTTTTTTATATACACATCTGCCAGCTATATAGCTTCACAGATGAGTTGTCTTAAGGTCTTTAGCGTCCACACCTGGCTAATTTTTTCTTAATTTTAGAAATGGGGTCTCCCTATGTTGCCCAGGGAGGTCTGAAACTCCTGAGCTCAAGCAATCCTCCCACCTTAGCCTCCCAATGTGCTGGAATTGCAGGCATGTGCCGCCACATCTGGCCTATTTGTACATTCTTTACTCTATATCACACTCTCCTGATGACTATGGCTCTCCAGAAAGCCTTGAAGATGAACAGTGTCAGTCCTCCAACTTTAAGCTTCCCCTTCAATACTGTGCTGGTAATTTGGGTCTTTTACTTTCTCCATATCAACTTTAGAAGCAGTTTGTCAATATCCATCAAATAACTTGCTGGGATTTTGATTGGGATTGTGTTGAATCTGTAGATCAAGTTGGGAAGAACCGAAGTCTTGACAATATTGAGTCTTCTATCCACGGACAAGGAATAACTCTTTACTTAGTTATTTGATTTCTTCTGCCAGAGTTTTATAATTTTCCTAAGATAGATCTTGTATACATTTTGTTAGATTTATACCTAAATATTTTATTTTAGGGCAGTGCTGCTGTAATTCCACTGTTGTCTAAGAGCATATGATGTATGATATTCTTTTAAACTTGTTAAGGTGTTTTATGCCCCAAAATACAGTCTAGGTTGAGGAATGTTCTGTGTGAGCTTGACAAGAACGTGCTTTCTGCTATTGTTGAAGTTGTCTACAGACATTCATTATTGGGGGTGCTGTTGAATTCAACTCTGTCCTTACTAATGTTCCGCCTGGTTCATCTATTTCTAATAGATGTTTAAGTCTTCAGCTATGATGGTGGATTCATCTGTTTTTTCCTCACAGTTCTAGCAGTTTCTACCTCCTCTGCCTGAAATTAATATATGTGCTCCAGCTTCCTTTTGAATAGTGTTAGCATGATGTATCTTTCTCCATCCCCTTACTTTTAATCTATCTTTAAAGTGGGTTTCTTATAAATCAGGGGTCCCCAGCCGCCAGGCCATGGACCAGTACTGGGCCGCACAGGAGGAAGTGAGTGGCGGGCCAGCAAACAAAACTGAGCTCCATCTCCCGTCGGATCAGCAGAGCATTAGACTCACATAGGAGCCTGAACCACGCTGTGAACTGCGCATGAGAGCCATCTGGGTTGCGTGCTCCTTATGAGAATCTAATGCCTGACGATCTGTCACTGTCACCCGTCACTCCCAGATGAGACTTTCCAGTCATAGGAAAACAAGCTTAGGACTCCCACTGAGTCTACATTGGGGTGGGTATGTAATAATCAAGTGCACAATAAATGCCATGTGCTTGAGCCATCCTGAAAGCATCCAGCCCCCACCCCGTCCATCTGTGGAAAACTGTCTTCCACAAAACCAGGCCAGTGCCAGCAAGGTTGGGGACCGCTATTATAGACAACATATAGTTGGGTCTAGTTTTTTGGTCCATGCTGACAATCTGTTTGTAATTGTAGTCCATCAACTTTTAAAGGGATTGCTGACATAGTTAAATTAATAGCTGACATATTTGTTACTGTTTTCTGTTTGTTGGCCCTGCTTGTTATTCCTTGTTTTGTCTTCCACTCTTTTTCTGCCTTTTTCGGTTTTAATTGCATGTTTTTTTTGTTTTTTTTTTTGTTTTTGTTTTTTTTGAGACGGAGTCTCGCTCTGTCGCCCAGGCTGGAGTGCAGTGGCCGGATCTCAGCTCACTGCAAGCTCCGCCTCCCGGGTTTACGCCATTCTCCTGCCTCAGCCTCCCGAGTAGCTGGGACTACAGGCGCCCGCCACCTCGCCCGGCTAGTTTTTTGTATTTTTTAGTAGAGACGGGGTTTCACCGTGTTCGCCAGGATGGTCTCGATCTCCTGACCTCGTGATCTGCTCGTCTTGGCCTCCCAAAGTGCTGGGATTATAGGCTTGAGCCACCGCGCCCGGCCCTTAATTGCAGGTTTTGTGCAATTTTTTCTCCTTAGCAAGTCAGGTATGCTTCTCTTTCCTTTTTTTTAGTGATGGCCCTAGAGCTATTTGTTTATTTATTTGGCAGGATCTTGCTCTGTCACTCAGGTTGGAATGCAGTGGCACAGTCATGGCTTACTGCAGCCTCAGTCTCCCAGGCTCAAGCCATCCTGTCACCTCAGCTTCCCAAGTCGCTGGTGTCACAGGGTACGTGCCTCTAAGTCTGGCTAATTTTTAAAAACTTTTTGTGGCTGGGCGCGGTGGCTCACGCCTGTAATCCCAGCACTTTGGGAGGCCGAGGCAGGTGGATCACCTGACATCAGTAGTTTGAGACCAGCCTGGCCAACATGGTGAAACCCTGTCTCTACAAAAATACCAAAAAAAATTAGCCGGGCATGATGGTGGATGCCTGTAATCTCAGCTACTCTGGAGACTGATGTGGGAGAATCACTTGGAATCTGAGAGGCAGTGGTTGCAGTGAACTGAGATCGCACCACTGCACTCCAGCCTGGGCGATGAAAGGAGAATCTATCTTAAAAAAAAAAAAACAACAACAACAACTTTGTGTAAAGACAAGGTCTCACTATGTTTCCCAGACTGGTCTTGAACTCCTGGCCTCAAGCAAACCTCCCGCCTCAGCCTCCCAAAGTGCTGGGATTACAGGCATGAGCCACTGCACCTGGCTAGAGTCTTCAGTCTTCAGTATACAGCCAACCCACATCCAGATAACACTATACTGCTTCCCAGGTTGTGAAATATCTTAGAGTAGTTACTCCATATTTCTCCCTCCTTTTCCTTGTATCACTGGTACAATTTCCCTTATATGTAAGATATGGTTATTGAATACAATGCCACTGTTACAACATAAATAAACAATTTGTTATAAGTAACTTAATAACAAAAATAAAGACTTTTATTTTACCTTATTCTTTTTCTGATTTTTTTCTCCCTTTCTTTATGTAGATACAAAGTTCTAACCTCTATAATGTTCTTCTCTCAAAAAACTTGTAACACTTCTTGTAATACCGGTAGGTCTACTGGCTATAAATTCCCCCAATTTTTTTTTTTTTTTTTTTTGGTCTCAAAGTCTTTATTTCTCCTTCAGGTTGAAGAATAGTTTTACAGAATTCTAAGTTGGTGGGGATTTTTCTCTGAACACTTGAAATAATTCCCTCCACTCTCCTTGCTTGCATGGTTTCTGAGGAGAAATTTGATGTCATTCTTGTCGTTGCTCTGTAGGTAGTGTTTTTTCCTCTGGCTTCTTTGGAGATATTTTATCTTTCTTTTTTTCTTTTTTTTTTTTTTTTTGAGATGGAGTGTCTCTCTGTCGCCCAGGCTGGAGTGCAGTGGCATGATCTTGGCTCACTGCAAGCTCTGCCTCCCGGGTTCGGGTTCACACCATTCTCCTGCCTCAGCCTCTCAAGAAGCTGGGACTACAGGTGCCGCCACTTCGTCCGGCTCATTTTTTGTATTTTTAGTAGAGACAGGGTTTCACCGTGTTAGCCAGGATGGTCTTGATCTCCCAACCTGTGATCCACCCACCTCGGCCTCCCAAAGTGCTGGGATGACAGGCGTGAGCCCCCGCGCCCGGCCGTATTTGATCTTTCCAACAGTGTGAATATCATACTCCTGCCTAGGGGCTGTAGCGGTTTTTCTGTTTGTTTCATTTATTGTACTTGGTGTTCTCTGAGGTTCCTGGATCTGTAGTCTAGTATCGGACCTGAATGTATGCTGTTATTTTTACTTCCGATATTTCTTGTGTTCTTCTCCTAGTATTCCACTATGCATGTGTTACACCTTTTGTAATTGTTACACATTTCTTGGATAGTCTGTTTCATTATTGTTCACTCTTTTTTCTTTTCAATAGTTTTTTTTTTGAGATGGAGTTTCACTCTTGTTGTCCAGGCTGGAGTGCAATGGCACGATCTCGGCTCACCACAACCCTCGCCTCCTGAGTTCAAGCGATTCTCCTGCCTCAGCCTCCCGAGTAGCTGGGATGACAGGCGTGAGCCACCACGCCCGGCTAATTTTGCATTTTTAGTAGAGACGGGGTTTCTTCACGTTGGCCAGGCTGGTCTCGAACTCCTGACCTCAGGCGATCTGCCCGCCTTGGCCTCCCACAGTGCTGGGATGACAGGCGTGAGCCCCCGCGCCCGGCCTCGGCCTCCCACAGCGCTGGGATGACAGGCGTGAGCCCCCGCGCCCGGCCCAGAAGATTTTATTACATGTCTTCACGCTCAGAGCCTTTCCTCAGCCACACCCAGTCTGCTCAAGAGTCCGTTCAAGTCATTCTCCGTTCCTGTTCCAGTGCTTTTCATCTCTCCCATTGCCTTTTCATTCTTAGGATTTCCACTTCTTGGCCTATATGGCCTGTGTTTGCATGTTGTCTGCTTTTTCCATTAGCGCCCTTCACCTGTTAATCATACTTGTTTTAAATTCCCAGGCTGATACTTCCAACATGCCTGCCGTATCTGAGGAGTTCGGCTTCGTCTCTTCAAGCTGTGTCTTCCGCCTTTTAGTACGCCTTGTCCTTCTCTCTGGAAAGCTAGACACCATGTACTGGGCGAAAGGCACGGAAGTAAACAGCTTGAGTAGCGCCGTGGTGAGGTGCGGGCAGAGGGCACGGATTCCCTGAGCCTCTGACGAGGTCTCAGGCTTTTAGTGAGCCTGTGCCCCGCGACACTGAACTTCACAAGTGCTTCTCAGTTCTTCCTTCTCCTCTCACTTAGGCGGGACAGGACGAATAGAGGAAGCTGATGTGGGATACTTCTCTTTCCACAGGTCACTTAGACTCTGATGAAACCCTCACAGGTAAGGCTCTGGTAACATAGTTTCTCTTAAGGGAAAGGCCCGGTGAGAAAGAACAGAAATATCTGGCCTATTTCAAAATCATTATTGTTCTCCTCTAGAAGACTGCCCCCCACCCCCACCCCGAGATTCCTCAGACTTGTGCATGCTGTGCCCCCAGGAATTCATCAGTTACAGCTCAGGGTTTCCCAGCTAAGTAATGGCTCCCACAGAGGCTTCTGTTCATGGTTGCGTGTTCTGGTAAGTTGTGACTCCCTGTATCCACCTCTCTGTTCAGTTTGAGGGGGCAGAGCTTGCCCTGTGACATCAGTTCTCTGAAGGATGGAAGAAGAGCTGTTGAGGTTTCAGTTGGTTCAGCTTTTTAATTTACAGTGGAGTAATAACTTCCAAGCTCCTTACATGCTAGACCAAAAACTAAGTCATTTAACTTTTTTTTTTTTTTTTTCTGAGACCGAGTCTCGCTCTGCCGCTCAGGCTGGAGTGCAGTGGCGCAATCTCGGCCCACTGCAAGCTCTGCCTCCTAGGTTCACACCATTCTCCTGCCTCAGCCTCCCGAGTAGAGGTGCCCACCACCTCGCCCGGCTAATTTTTTCTTGTATTTTTAGTAGAGATGGGGTTTCACCATGTTAGCCAGGATGGTCTCGATCTCCTGACCTCATGATCCACTCGCCCTGGCCTCCCAAAGTGCTGGGATTACAGGCATGAGTCGCTGCATCCAGCCATTTAACTTTTAAAAGGAACTGCCAAACTGTTTTCTTAATTGGTGGTACCATTTTACATTCCCACCAGCAATGTGTGAAGATTCCTGTTTCTCCATATCCTTGCCAAAACTTATTTTCCTTTTTAATTTTTTATTTTACCCATCCTAATGGGAGAGAAGTGGTATCTCCTTTTGTTTTGATTTGCATTTCCTTGATGACTAGTTACTGACAATGTTTATTTTTCTTGGAGAAATGTCTGTTCACATCCTTTCCCCACTTGTTGTTGTTGTTGAGACTGAGTCTTGCTCTGTCTCCCAGGCTGGAGTGTAGTGGTGTGATCTCAGCTCACTGCAACCTCCACCTCCTGGGTTCAAGCAATTCTCCCTCCTCAGCCTCCTGAGTAGCTGGGATTACAGGCACCTGCCCCACACCCAGCTAATTTTTGTATTTTTAGTACAGATGGGGTTTCACCATATTGGCCAGGCTGGTCTCAAACTGCTGACCTTATGATCCACCCACCTCAGCCTCCTAAAGTGCTGGGATTACAGGTGTGAGCCACCATGCCCAGCCTCTTTCTTCATATATTCTAGATCCAAGTCCTTTATGAGATGTATGTTAAACCAACTTTGCACTTCTTAGATAAATTCCAGCTAGTTGGCTGGGCGCGGTGGCTCATGCCTGTAATCCCAGTACTTTGGGAGGCCAAGGCGGGTGGATCACCTGAGGTCAGTAGTTCAAGACCAGACTGGCCAAATGACAAAACCTCATCTCTACTAAAAATATAAAAATTAGCTGGGCATGGTGGCAAGCACCTGTAATCCCAGCTACTCTGGAGGCTGAGGCAGGGAGAATCGCTTGAACCCAGGAGGTAGAGGTTGTAGTGAGCCAAGATCGCACCACTGCACTCCAGCCTGGGCAACAGAGTGAGACTCTATCTCAAAAAAAAAAAAAAAAAAAAAAAAAATCCAGCTAGTCATGATGTAGAATTCTTTTCTGTATTACTGAATTTGCTTTGCTAGTATTTTATTGAGGATTTTGGAATCCATAACCAAATAAATATTGGTCTGTAGTTTTATTGTGATGTTTTTATCTGGTTTTGATACCAGGATAATACTCATAAAATGAGTTGGGAATTGCTCCTTTCTTTTGCAACTTTTGTAAAATGTCTTATAAACATTTGGCATTAAATTTCCCTTAAATTTTTGGTAGAATTCAGGGGAGAGGCCCTGAATCGGGCTCAGGCTTTGCATCTTCAGTAGATTTTGATAAATAATTTAGTCTCTTCATTTCTAATAGGTCTATTTGGATTGTCTGTGTCTTTAGTTTCGGTAGTTAAGGTGGTTCTGAGAATGTGTTTATCTATGTTAACTAATGTATTGATGTGTAATTGTTCATACTATTTTTATCATCCTTTGTATTTGTTTAAGGTTGGTAGTAATGTTCACTCATTTCTGGTTCTAATAAGTGAGTCTCTTTTTTCTTGTCAGTCTAGCTAAATCAGTTTTGCTTGATCTTTTCAAACAACTAGCTTTGGTTTCACTGATTTTTCTCTATTGTTTTACTGTTCTCTATTTCATTGATTTGGCTGTAATATTTATTATTTCCTTCCTCCTAGTTGCTTAGGGTTAGTTTTATTTTGCTATTGTCTTGAGGTGGACAAGGTTAGGTTGTTGATTTGCAGTCTTTAGGATAGATATTTATAGCTATTAATTTTCTTTATATAAGTTTTGGTATGTCTTTATTTTCCATCCATCTCTAAGTATTTCCCTTTTGATTTCTCTTTGATCCATTAGTCATGGAAGTGTGTGTAAATATCCACATATTAGTGAAGTTGCCCAATTTTCTGTATAAGTTTCCAATTTCATTTGTCATTCCATGGTGGTCAGAGAATATACTTATCTCTGGGGTTGTTTTGTTCTTTTTTTGAAAACTGACTCTTGCTCTGTCAGTGCTGTGATCACAGCTCACTGCAACTTCTGTCTCCTGGGTTCAAGCAATTCTCATGTCTCAGCCTCCCAAGTAGCTGGGACTACATGTGTGTGCCACCATACCCAGTTAATTTTTGCATTTTTAGTAGAGACAGGGTCTCACTATGTTGCCCAGGCTGGTCTCGAACACCTGAGCTCCAGCAATCCATCTGCCTTGGTCTCCCAAAATGCTGGGATTACAGGTGTGAGTCACCAAGCCCAGCCAATACCTTGTATTTCTATTGTTTAAAATTTGTTGGCCGGGTGGGGTGGCTCACGCCTGTACTCCTAGCACTTTGGGAGGCTGAGGCAGGTGGATCACAAGGTCAGGAGATTGAGACCATCCTGGCTAACACGGTGAAACCCTGTCTCTACTGAAAATACAAAAAATTAGCCAGGCGAGGTGGCGGGTGTCTGTAGTCCCAGCTACTCGGGAGGCTGAGGCAGGAGAATGATGTGAACCCGGGAGGCGGAGCTTGCAGTGAGCCGAGATCTGGCCACTGCACTCCAGCCTGGGCGACGGAGCAAGACTCCATCCCAAAAAAAAAAAAAAAAATTGTTGAGGTTTCTTCTATGGCCTAGCAAAGCGTCTCTTTTACAGCACATTCTTCCTGCACTTGAAAAGAATGCATGTTTTGCTGTTGTTGGGTTGAGTGTTCTGCAGGTATCTGTTATGTCTAAATGACTTACAGTGTTCAATTATTTTATTTCCCTGTATTCCACCTAGATGTTCTATCATTAAAAAGTGGGGTAATAGATGATGCTGTGTTCAACTGAAAAAAAAAAAAGAGTGGGGTATTTATGTTCCAACTGTTATGTTTAACTATCCTTTTTTTTTTTTTTTTTTTTTTTTGGAGACACAGTCTCACTCTCTCTCGCCAGGCTGGAGTGCAGTGGTGCAATCTTGGCTCACTGAAACCTACGCTTCCCAGGTTCAAGTGATTCTCCTGTCTCAGCTTCCTGAGTAGCTGAGACTACAGGTGTGCACCATCACGCCCAGCTAATTTTTGTATTTTTAGTAGAGATGGGGTTTTACCACATTGGCCAGGATGGTCTGGATGTCTTGACATCGTGATCTGCCGGCCTTGTCCTCCCAGAGTGCTGGGATTACAGATGTGAGCCACCGTGCCCAGCCTATTTTTGCCATTTTTTTGCATCATGTATTTTGGTGCTCTGTTTTTAGATGCACATATAATTATAACTTTACAGGGTGGATTGAACCTTTTGTCATTATACAATTTCCTTCTTTACTAACACTTTTTATTTTAATGTTATGTCTGATATTAATATAGCTATTTGCACAATATCTTTTGCTATCTTTTTTAGACAGAGTCTTTGCTCTGACACCCAGGCTGGAGTGCACTGGCGCAATCTTGGCTCACTGCAACCTCCACCTCCTGGGTTCAAGAGATTCTCCTGCCTCAGCCTCCCGAGTAGCTGGGATTACAGGCATAAGCCACCACACCTAGCTAGTTTTTGTATTTTTAGTAGAGACAGAGTTTCACTATGTTGGCTAGACTGGTTTCAAACTCCTGACCTCCAGTGATCTGCCCACCTTGGCCTCCCAAACTGCTGGGATTATAGGCGTGAGCCACCGCACCCAGCCCCATCCTTTACTTTCAATCTGTTTGTATCTTTGGATCAAAAGTGTGTATCTTTTTTTTTTTTTTTTTTGAGACGGAGTCTCGCTCTGCCACCCAGGCTGTAGTGCAGTGGCACAATCTTGGCTCACTACAAGCTCCACCTCCCAGGTTCACGCCATTCTCCTGCCTCAGCTTCCCTAGTAGCTGGGATTCCAGGCGTGAGCCACCGCGCCCGGCTAGTGTGTATCTTATACAGCGCATACAGTTGGACTATGCTTGTTATCCATTCTGACAACCTCTGCCATTTAATTGGGTTCTGTAATTCATTCCCATTTAGTGTTATTACTGAGTTAGACATTCTTATGTTTGCCATCTTACTTTTTGTTTTCTGTGGGTTTTACGCCTTTCTTGTTGCTATACTCCTTTACTACTTTGTTTTTTTGTTTGTTTTGTTTTGTTTTTTGGAGATGGAGTTTTACTCTGTCTCCCAGGCTGGAGTGCAGTGGTGCGATCTCAGCTCACTGCAACCTCCACCTCCTGGGTTCAAGTGATTCTCCTGCCTCAGCCTCCTGAGTAGCTGAGATTACAGGTGCCCGCCACCACACCCAGCTAATTTTGTATTTTTAGCAGAGACGGGGGTTTCTCCATGTTGGTCAGGCCAGTCTCAAACTCCGTACCTCAGGTGATCCACTCACCTCAGCCTCCCAAAGTGCTGGGATTACAGGAGTAAGTCACCATGCCCGACCACTACTTTCATTTTCATTAGGTGTTTTCTGATGAAATCTTTCAGTTGTTTAACTTTTTACTATTTGTTGGTTTCTTTAGGGGTCACTGTATTATACACATGGGGCTTATCAGATGAGCTGCAGGTTTATATTAATTGCTTGATTCCAGTGAGATACAGAAATGCTGCACCTGTGTAGCTCTATTCCTTCCTGCCCCCCAACTTTTAAGGCATTATTAATACATACTACATCCATGAATATTATACACCAAAACAGTGCATTTTAATTAGCACTTTACCATCAATAGTCATGTCCCTTGCCGCCTTTGCTCCCTCTCACTCACCTCCTTTGTGCTGTTATTGGCAAATAGGTAAGTATTCTTACGTGTTATACAGTAACGGTCCTTTACAAACATTTATACAGTTGCTTTTAAAATAATTTAAGAAAATAAAGGGGAAAAAACTGATAGTGTGGCCCAGGGCTCCACGCAGACAAAAACAGGAATTCTTACCTTACATTGTTAGAAGCTCTCTGGCTGGCCTCAGGCCCGTCTATAAAAAGATCCCCTTACTGGGCAGTAGATTCCAAGGACGTACAGTTTTCTCCAGTAGCCGATCGAAGGCTGGTCCGAAAGACCTATGAAATGAGCATCGTTTGGACAACTGAGGCCTGCTGCGTAATGCAGCGTTTCAAATGGAAGAGTTACTTCATTTGCATAGCATCATCTCTCTAGACCCTGCTGGTAGAGGAAGATAAGAACAGTCACGGTAAAAAGGTAGAGATAAGTTCAGACTGATAGTGGTGCTATTAAGTTTATTAGGAAGTGATTGTGAGTAAGTAAAAGATCTAACATTCACGTCACAGAGGAGGTGTTGGGACACCACAGAATCTCGTTTGAATTTATGAATTGAGTCCAGTTCCCAGTACTTTCGGTGTCACCAATCCTCCTGCACACCTATGTGGTTTTTCTTAGGACTCGGTGGTCTTTGAGGATGTGGCTGTGGACTTCACCCTGGAGGAGTGGGCTTTGCTGGATTCTGCTCAGAGGAACCTCTACAGAGAGGTGATGCTGGAGACCTTCCGGAACCTGGCCTCAGTAGGTAAGGATGACATCATTCCTTCACTTGGTTTTTAATGAACTCATTTCTTTCTCATCAATTCTGTTCCAAGATTTGAAATGTGGGAAAGGACTAAGGTGCACATGTTCACAGCCACCATGGACCTAGAATCTCATCATTATTCTCTAACAGTGAAAACGTGTGTGGAACAGATGTTATTTCTGTCTTGGTTTTGTTCACAGCCACCATGGACCTAGAATCTCATCATTATTCTCTAACAGTGAAAACGTGTGTGGAACAGATGTTATTTCTGTCTTGGTTTTGTTCACAGCCACCATGGACCTAGAATCTCATCATTATTCTCTAACAGTGAAAACGTGTGTGGAACAGATGTTATTTCTGTCTTGGTTTTGTTCACAGCCACCATGGACCTAGAATCTCATCATTATTCTCTAACAGTGAAAACGTGTGTGGAACAGATGTTATTTCTGTCTTGGTTTTGTTCACAGCCACCATGGACCTAGAATCTCATCATTATTCTCTAACAGTGAAAACGTGTGTGGAACAGATGTTATTTCTGTCTTGGTTTTGTTCACAGCCACCATGGACCTAGAATCTCATCATTATTCTCTAACAGTGAAAACGTGTGTGGAACAGATGTTATTTCTGTCTTGGTTTTGTTCACAGCCACCATGGACCTAGAATCTCATCATTATTCTCTAACAGTGAAAACGTGTGTGGAACAGATGTTATTTCTGTCTTGGTTTTGTTCACAGCCACCATGGACCTAGAATCTCATCATTATTCTCTAACAGTGAAAACGTGTGTGGAACAGATGTTATTTCTGTCTTGGTTTTGTTCACAGCCACCATGGACCTAGAATCTCATCATTATTCTCTAACAGTGAAAACGTGTGTGGAACAGATGTTATTTCTGTCTTGGTTTTGTTCACAGCCACCATGGACCTAGAATCTCATCATTATTCTCTAACAGTGAAAACGTGTGTGGAACAGATGTTATTTCTGTCTTGGTTTTGTTCACAGCCACCATGGACCTAGAATCTCATCATTATTCTCTAACAGTGAAAACGTGTGTGGAACAGATGTTATTTCTGTCTTGGTTTTGTTCACAGCCACCATGGACCTAGAATCTCATCATTATTCTCTAACAGTGAAAACGTGTGTGGAACAGATGTTATTTCTGTCTTGGTTTAAAGGACTTGAAGTTCCTTTGGTGTAATTAGTATGGGTATAGATTTCATTGGTCATTTAGGATCACAGAGTGTGGTTCCTTGTTTGATACCTGTGACTTACTGTGTTTGTGAAATACCTAACATTTTGACCCCTGATGTCTGTTACTGACGAAGTCCTCAAAATGCTAAACTCCTCAGTGTCTTCCTTTGCTTAATACATGTCTCATTCCTTATGAGATTTGTTCACTTTTTCGTTTCAGATAATAAGACTCAATTTAAAGCCAATGGCTCAGTTTCTCAGCAGGATATGTACGGGGAAGAAAAATCCAAGGAACGGACAGTACCAAACTTCACAAGAAAGAATTCCTGTGCCTACACTTTAGAAAAAACTTGTGAAGGCTATGGCACTGACGACCACCACAAAAATCCGAGGTGAGATGCAACAAAATCCGAGGTGAGATGCAACAAAAATCCGAGGTGAGATGCAACAAAAATCCGAGGTGAGATGCAACAAAAATCCGAGGTGAGATGCAACAAAAATCCGAGGTGAGATGCAACAAAAATCCGAGGTGAGATGCACTCACAAGAGAAATAAGTCGTCCAGGAGAAAATCTCTGTATGCAATTAAATATATATATAAGTATTGCTCCAAATATAAGCATTCCTCCAAATTTTTTTTTTTTTTTTTCTGAGATGGAGTCTTGCTGTGTCTCCCAGACTGGAGTGCAGTGGCACAATCTCGGCTCACTGCAAGCACCACCTCCCAGGTTCACGCCATTCTCCTGCCTCAGCCTCCGGAGTAGCTGGGACTACAGGCACCCGCCACCACGCCCAGCTAATTTTTTGTTATTTTTAGTAGAGACGGAGTTTCACTGTGTTAGCCAGGATGGTCTCGATTTCCTGACCTCGTGATCCACCCGCCTCAGCCTCCCAAAGTGCTGGGATTACAGGCGTGAGCCACCACGCCCAGCCTGCATTGCTCCAAATTTTAACCAAAAAAAATTTGTATTTGATTTAGACATTGAGAATTTTTAACTCAATTGCTAGAAATAATGACAGGGGGCCGGGCGTGGTGGCTCACGCCTGTAATCCCAGCACTTTGGGAGGCCGAGGCAGGCAGATCATGAGGTGAGGAGATCAAGACCATCCTGGCTAACATGGTGAAACCCCGTCTCTACTAAAAATACTAAAAAAAATTAGCTGGGCGAGGTGGCAGGCGCCTGTAGTCCCAGCTGCTCGGGAGGCTGAGGCAGGAGAATGGCCTGAACCCGGGAGGCAGAGCTTGCAGTGAGCTGAGATTGCGCCACTGCACTCCAGCCTAGGCAACAGAGCAAGACTCCGTCTCAAAAAAAAAGACATTACAGGAAAACCCCATATATCATAAATACTGCATTAATAAATATGTCTCTTCAAACAATTCAGAATAGAAAAACTTCATGTACACCAAAATGTAGTTAGAAATGTATTTCTAATACTTGTTAATACATATCAACAAATCATTGCCAAACATACCATAAAAATGTTTCCCATTTTTAACAGAAATCATATGGTGGACAGATTCTGTAATAATAATGAAGGTAATCAATATGGAGAAGCCATCCATCAAATGCCAAATCTTACCCTGTTCAAGGAAATTTCTGCTGGAGAAAAACCGTATGAATGCACCAAGTGTGGGACAGTCTTCACGCATCTTTCTTCTCTTAAAAGGCACGTCAAGTCTCAGTGTGGACGAAAAGCGCCTCCGTGTGAGGAATGTAAGCAGGTCTGCATTTGTCCCTCACACCTACATAGTCATGGAAGAACCAACACTGAGGAGAAGCCCTATAAGTGTCAAGCGTGTGGGCAAACTTTCCAACATCCCCGTTCCCTCTCTCACCACGTGAAGACTCACACAGCAGAGAAAACCTATAAGTGCGAGCAGTGTCAGATGGCATATAATGGGTTTGCAAGTTTCACTAGACATGTGAGAACTCACACAAAAGACAGGCCATATAAATGTCAGGAATGTGGGCGAGCCTTCCTTTATCCCTCGACATTTCAAAGACACATGACAACACACACTGGAGAGAAGCCCTATAAATGTCAGTACTGTGGGAAAGGCTTCAGTTACCCCCAGGCTTTTCAAAGACATGAGACGATGCACACGGGAGAGAAGCCCTATGAGTGCAAGCAGTGTGGGAAAACATTCAGTTGGTCTGAAACCTTGCGAGTACACACGAGGATTCACACTGGGGAGAAACTCTATAAATGTGAACACTGTGGGAAGGCTTTTACCTCTTCCAGATCATTCCAAGGTCATTTGAGGACACATACGGGAGAGAAACCTTATGAGTGTAAACAATGTGGAAAAGCCTTCACTTGGTCCTCAACGTTTAGAGAACATGCGAGAATTCACACACAAGAGCATCTCTATAAATGTGAACACTGTGGGAAGGCTTTTACCTCTTCCAGATCATTCCAAGGTCATTCGAGGACGCACACTGGAGAGAAGCCTTATGAGTGTAAACAATGTGGGAAAACCTTCACTTGGTCCTCCACATTTAGAGAACATGTGAGAATTCACACACAAGAGCAGCTCTACAAATGTGAACACTGTGGGAAGGCCTTTACTTCCTCCAGAGCATTCCAGGGTCATTTGAGGATGCACACTGGAGAGAAGCCTTATGAGTGTAAACAATGTGGGAAAACCTTCACTTGGTCCTCAACCTTACATAATCACGTGAGGATGCACACTGGAGAGAAACCTCACAAATGTAAACAATGTGGGATGTCCTTCAAGTGGCCCTCCTCCTTCCGAAACCATCTGAGGATGCACGCAGGACAGAAATCCCACGAATGTCAGTCATGAAGGCTCAAAAGCCTTCAGTTGTCAAGTTATTCTTTCTAAAACCAGTGAGAGTACACACTGAAGAGAAATTCTGTAACTAAGTAACATGGGGTAACCTCACATTAATTCATGTATAATTTGCCACAAACTTCACACCAGGAGAGAAATCTTACAAGTATGATATTGTCTTTGTCAATACCTCATTTGTAAAACAGAGCCATTAGAGAAAATAATTCTCTAAGTCCTCTTTCAGCTATAATACCTATGTTTTAATAGTTAAGTGTTTTATCTCTTAGAATCCAGCTCTGTCACCCAGGCTGGAGTGCAGGGGTGTGATCTCAGCTCACTGTAACCTCTGCCTCCTGGGTTCATGCCATTCTCCTGCCTCAGCCTCCCAAGTAGCTGGGACTACAGGCGCCCGCCACCACGCCTGGCTAATTTTTTGTATTTTTAGTAGAGAAGGGGTTTCACCGTGTTAGCCAGGATGGTCTCGATCTCCTGACCTTGTGATCTGCCCATCTCGGCCTCCCAAAGTGCTGGGATTACAGGCGTGAGCCACCGCGCCAGGCCTCTTAAATATTTTCATTTCGAACTGTATTAGACCCATGGTGATTTGGAGTGTACTTTGAACATGACAGAATTTTTATAGTTTCTGTATTTTTCTGTATGGCATCATTACAACAATGAAACTTCGGTATTTTTTATTCTTACTGGCCTACTGCTACAGATAGTGGATATCACTTACCTATTTTAAATATTGTACCTTACCAAAACTGTTTGCAAAACCTTGTAAATATGCAAAGTTCTCTATAAAGTATAGTCTCTAATCATCTTGTGCAATTTGTTTTTCCTCATTTGTCACTGGGAATTAGACAGTAGCCTTTGAATTAGGAATGAGGACCTATACAACGAGAATCAATCTACAGATGGTTTTTTTTTTTTTTTTTGAGACGGAGTCTCGCTCTGTCGCCCAGGCTGGAGTGCAGTGGCCGGATCTCAGCTCACTGCAAGCTCCGCCTCCCGGGTTCACGCCATTCTCCTGCCTCAGCCTCCCGAGTAGCTGGGACTACAGGCGCCCGCCAGGTCGCCCGGCTAGTTTTTTGTATTTTTAGTAGAGACAGGGTTTCACTATGTTAGCCAGGATGGTCTTGATCTCCTGACCTCGTGATCCGCCTGTCTCGGCCTCCCAAAGTGCTGGGATTACAGGCTTGAGCCACCGCGCCCGGCCTACAGATGGTTTTGTTATGGATATATGTGTAAGGCTGGGAAAGACATTTCCCTGAATGTCTTTCCTTGATGGCACCAAGTTAAAATCTGCTCGTTTTCTACTTTGCATGAGGTTTGGCAGTTAGGACTAGAGAAATTACCCGCTTTGTAGAGCCGGCATACTCAGAGACATCAAGGTGGCACACAGATGCACCATACACACGGCCTTCTGGATCACTGTATTGATTCCTGCCCGTTAATGAAGAGTATCTCTACAACAGACACCAGCTGCCTAACTTTCAGCCAGACGTCTCCATGAGCTCCCCTAAATGAATACATTTAGTTCGGATTCCTACAACACCTGCCATGTCCACCAGGCCACTGATCCTGACTGTTGGGGTGATCATCTCTGAAGCTCTGACTCCCTCCTTTAGGTCTTACCTTATTTTATTTTTATTTTATTTATTTATTTATTTTTTTGAGACAGTCTCGCTCTGTTGCCCAGGCTGGAGTGCAGTGGCGTGATCTCAGCTCACCTCTGCCTCCTGAATTCAAGAGATTCTCCTGCCTAACCTCCCGAGTAGCTAGGATGATAGGCAAGCACCACCATGCCCGGCTAACTTTTGTATTTTTAGTAGAGACGGGGTTTCACTGCGTTGGCCAGGCTGGTCTCAAACTCCTGACCTTGGGATCTGCCCACCTCGGCCTCCCAAAGTGCTGGGATTACAGGCGTGAGCCACTGCACCCAGCCCAGGTCTTACCTTATTTTTATACTAAACATTTTGTTCTTTTGTTCTCTTAGTACTGCTTATGGTTCTGTGTGCAGACACAACCATGATAGCCAAAAATCACACACACAAACCAAAAATCACACACACAAATGTTTGATCGTGTACAGCATCGCTGAATAACTACTTAGTCCATCCATGTACGAATAGTCACCTCTCTCATATCAGGCAGACTGAGTTTCCTATTACTCAGAGCTGAGTGCAACCCTTCAGTATGTGTTCAATACTATGTTTAATGATATGCTATTAAGAACAAGACACTTTCTGTCAAATTCCTCTGTAGTTGTTTCTTAGATTCTATGAACTATGTTCAGGTACATTGTATACTAACATTTTTACTCTGAAGATATAAATATTCCATTGCAATTATGGAATATGAAATCAACTTTGTAATTTTGTCAATTTAGGCACTATTTATTAGTATTACCGGATGTGTACAGCTCATGCACTCTTCTTAAAGGTCAATTTTTTATATACTCAAAACTTTTAGGCCGGGCACGGTGGCTCGAGCCTGTAATCCCAGCACTTTGGGAGGCCGAGATGGGCGGATCACGAGGTCAGGAGATCGAGACCATCTTGGCTAACACGGTGAAACTCCGTCTCTACTAAAAAATACAAAAAACTAGCCGGGCAAGGTGGCGGGCACTTGTAGTCCCAGCTACTCGGGAGGCTAAGGCAGGAGAATGGCATAAACCCGGGAGGCGGAGCTTGCAGTGAGCTGAGATCCAGCCACAGCACTCCAGCCTGGGCGACAGAGCGAGACTCCGTCTCAAAAAAAAAAAAAAAAGAGATTAAAGACAGACATAGGAAATCACAAGGGTATTGATTGGGGAAGTGATAAGTGTCCCTGAAATCTTCACAATTTATGTTCAGAGATTGCAGTAAAGTCAGACATGAGAAATTATAAAAGTATTAATTTGCGGAACTAATAAATGTCCATGAAATCTTCACAATTTATGTTCTTCTGCCGTGACTTCAGCTGGTCCTTCCGTTCGGGGTCCCTGACTTCCCGCAACAGGAAATGACTCCCCGTAACAATTAACACAGGGGTATGCTTCGGCTTCATTTTTACAGTGGTTGAAACTGTTAGGCCATGTGATATGTGGTCATGAATTTGAACGCGGGCCTTCTGATCAGAGGGTTCCCATGTGATGTGGACCACAGAGCATCTTACCTACACGAGTTGTAAGCTGCGTGTTAGCCTAGCTCCTGCTGTAGCAGATCCCTCTCCAGGCTCTCCTGCATTCCAACCTGGATGTTCCCTGGCAGCTATGATGTTAAAGCGACAAATCCTGAATTTAATACTAGGGGCACATTTGCAATTATTTTAAAAGTGGGGAGGGGGTTTTCATAAAAGCCTTTGTATGGCCAGGCCCAGTGGCTGACGCCTGTAAATCCCAGCACTTTGGGAGGCCAAGGCAGGCAGATCACCTGAGGTCAGGAGTTCGAGATCAGCCTAGCCAACATGGTGAAACCCCATCTTTACTTAAAAAATACAAAAATTAGTCGGGCACGGTGGCTCATGCCTGTAATCCCAGCACTTTGGGAAGCCGAGGTGGGCGTATCACAAGGTCAGGAGATCGAGACCATCCTGGCTAACACGGTGAAATCCCGTCTCTACTAAAAATACAAAAAATTAGCTGGGCGTGGCTGGGCGCCTGTAGTCCCAGCTACTCGGGAGGCTGAGGCAGGAGAATGGCGTGAACCCAGGAGGCGGAGCTTGCAGTGAGCCAAGATCATGCCACTGCACTCCAGCCTGAGCAACAAAGCGAGACTCCATCTCAAAAAAAAAAAAGAAAACATAAAAGCCTTTGTAATACGTGGCTCTTGCATCTGAATATTAAAAATTGACACAAAACATTAGAGTTTGGCAAGGGCATAACCCAGGCACTGTGACCTCTCCACCCATTCCTGACACTGGGCTCTTGACCCCTCCACCTGGGGGATGTCTCACTGCTGATGGCTTGTGTTTGGCTTTCTGGATTCACCACTGTTTGTAACCGTGGATGGACAGTTTGACCCTGCTTCCCTCATCTTCTCCTGGTACACACAGTAAGGCAGTTATCCCTCAGAAACAGGCTGATCTTTTCTGAGCTGCTCACTGAATAAATAATCAGGACAAAAGGGATAGGAGGTTATGTAAAGCCATCTTGAAATTTGTTTGAAAATTTCAGATTTTATCACAACCAATTTTTAAACCTGTGTCTTTGAGTAAATTGTATTAAAAGGTTTTTCTGTGGAAAAACTTTGTTCATATTCCATACAACCCTTCCAGAAGGAAGATCTGGATAACACTAAGGGATGATTTTTTAAATGTGAAATGATTGCCAAATGGGACACAGTGATTTTGTAATAGGAGGAAATATCCAAAAGCATCTGAGGAGGTGGCTGGGGGAGGGCAGAGGCCAGTGTTCATCTTATTTTTCTGAATCTTTCCTGCAACCTCTTCCTTCCTCCTGAAGGAAAACCCTCTGTGCTGCTTTCCAAATTCCCATGAGTTCTTTTCATTTTTTTATTTTTTCTTTTTTGAGACGGAGTCTCACTGTGTCGCCCGGGCTGGAGTGCAGTGGCTGGATCTCAGCTCACTGCAAGCTCTGCCTCCTGGGTTTACGCCATTCTCCTGCCTCAGCCTCCGAGTAGCTGGGACTACAGGCACCCGCCACCTCGCCCGGCTAGTTTTTTGTATTTTTTAGTAGAGACGGGGTTTCACCGTGTTAACCAGGATGGTCTCGATCTCCTGACCTCGTGATCCGCCCATCTCGGCCTCCCAAAGTGCTGGGATGACAGGCTTGAGCCACCGCGTCCGGCTGAGTTCTTTTCATTTTATTTTATTTATTTTTTGAGACAGAGTTTCACTCTTGTCACCCAGGCTGGAGTGCAGTGGCGCAATCTCAGCTCACTGCAACCTCCACCTCCCGGGTTCAAGCGATTCTCCTGCCTTGGCCTTCCAAGTAGCTGGGATTACGGGCGTACGCCACCATCCTCGGCTAATTTTATATTTTCAGTACAGACGGGGTTTCACCATGTTGGTCAGGCTGGTCTCGACCTCCTGACCTCAGGTGATCCACCTGCCTCAACTTCTCAAAGTGCTGGGATTACAGGCGTGAGCCACCGCGCCCGGCCCCCATAAATTCTTTGAATGCGCACTGACTGCTGAGCCTAGACCACCCTGACAGGCTGTGAGGGAGCCCGGCGTGGCTCAGCTGCTATACCTGCCCTGCAGAACAACCTGAGGGCCATACTGGTGAAAGTGATGATCTGTCCTCATAGACAGGTAGACCATGTGGAACTGACTGCCTCAGGCAGTCTCTCTGACATCAGGGACTAAACTCACTTCATGGGACAGAACTGAGAATTCTCCCTACAGGGGGAGGCTGCACTGAGGGTCTGTTAACCTTCACTGCCGACTAATGGATGTCTTGCTTGGGTTGCCCTGAAAATTGTCAACTCAGTTTCCAGCAGTACCTTGTGTGTCCTGTGGGACTGTCATCAGGTGTGGAACCTATCGGGACACTGTCTGAGCTGTGGAAGGCAGTCAGTGCAGCTTCAAATTACTGGCAAGAGTTGTGCTCTACCACACACTTGGTAACTTAGGGCAGGTAAAAAAGGATTAATACATAAGTTTAAGAAGGAAGCCAGGTGACTTTCTAAAATAGACCTTTATTTTAACTAAGTCCAAAACCCCTAAAGGGCATAGCTGGAATCATTACTGCAAGCTCATTCCCCCGTGTCCCCCGCACTGTGACAGTCCTACTGATAATTATTTTGTTGTAAAGCAGGGGCCAATAGGCTGCGCTGCAAAAAATGTAGCAAAGCAGGCCTGAGTGCTATCCCTTGAAAGCCCTGTTTACAAGGTCAGCTGTGTCAAAATTGCACAAGCAATATGGCTTATGCAAAACATCTTTCATTCTGGGCATCTGGAATCTTGGTATTTGCCAAGCAGTGAGTGCTTCATAACCAGCTGGCAATAAAAAAAACCCTGGCAGAGTCTCTATTGAGCTTCTCGGATTGGTAAACAGTCGCACGTGCTGTTACAATTAGTTGCCGGGGCAGTAAAGGCATCTTGTACGACACCAACCAGGGAGGACCCTTAGAAGCTTGTGCCTGGTTTCCTCAACTTCACCCCATGTGCCTCATCCCATTGCTAATATTTGGCTCTGAGTCCTTGCACTGTAATAAATCTTAGCTGTGGGCCGGGCGCAGTGGCTCAAGCCTGTAATCCCAGCACTTTGGGAGGCCGAGACGGGCGGATCACGAGGTCAGGAGATCGAGACCATCCTGGCTAATACGGTGAAACCCCGTTTCTACTAAAAAAATACAAAAAACTAGCCGGGCGATGAGGCGGGCGCCTGTAGTCCCAGCTACTCGGGAGGCTGAGGCAGGAGAATGGCGTGAACCCGGGAGGCGGAGCTTGCAGTGAGCTGAGAGCTGGCCACTGCACTCCAGCCTGGGCGGCAGAGCAAGACTCCGTCTCAAAAATAAATAAATAAATAAATAAATAAATCTTAGCTGTAAGGCTGACCATCCACCAGTTCCCCTCAGTACCCCTAACAAATCCCTGAGCCACTGGGGGTGGCCTTGAGGACCCCTAGCACATCTGACATCCTGAAACTGGGAAGTTTTTAATGCATTTTCATAAGAGTGGATGGAAGCTTTGTGTTTTAATGATCTGCAAAGCCCAAAAAGCCCATTTTGCTTTTCAAAGGTATGATTTTCATAAGTTTGCACTTCCACCAAATGGGATCATAGGAAAGAAAAAAATGTAATAGCTTTCTGTGTGTGTGTGTGGTGGGGGGCGCAGTTTCTTTGTAGAGATGAGGTCTCACTATGTTGCCCAGGCTGGTCTGGAACTCCTGGACTCCAGTAATCCTCCCACCTTACCCTCCCAAAGCGCTGGGATTAAAGTTGAGAGCCACCACCCCCGGCCGATAGTTTTGCATTTTGTTAATGACGAAAGTAAATGAAATTCTGTCAATTTCTCGATGTTACGTACTGCGGAGATTATATCATTTAACATCTCATTGTACCTCCTGTTCCCAGCTTCCCTCCCATCATACAAATGAAGAAAGTGAAGCACAGGGAAAACAGAATCTGAACCTAAACTCCTGTATCTCGATGTAAACGTAGTAATTTAACCTCTCAGTTTTGAAGGCCTGTTATCTGCCATTTCTTTTATTTAGCTCTGTCAAAAGCTTTTGTTGTTTTTTTTTGTTTTTTGTGTTTTGTTTTTTTTTTTTTTTAGACAGAGCTTCGCTCTTGTTGCCCAGGCTGGAGAGAAATGGCGCGATCTCGGCTCATGGCAACCGCAACCTCTGCCTCCCAGGTTCAAGCGATTTTCCTGCCTCAGACTTCCGAGTAGCTGGGATTACAGGCATGCGCCACCACGCCCGGCTAACTTTTCGTGTTTTTAGTAGAGACGGGGTTTCTCCATATTGGTCAGGCTGGTCTCCAACTCCTGACCTCAGATGATCCGCCTGCCTTGGCCTCCCGAAATGCTGGGATGACAGGCGTGAGCCACCGTGCCAGGCCCATCAAAAGTTTTTAAACTGAGAACTCTACAAGACAATAATAGGCTGGGTGCCATGGCTCATGCCTGTAAACACAGCACTTCGGGAGGCCTAACTGGGAGGATTGCTTGAGCTCAGGAGTTCGAGGCCAGTGTGGGCAACACAAGGAGACCTTGTCTCTACTAAAAATTTTTTTTTAATTAGCAAGGCATGGTGCTGCATGCCTGGAGTCCCAGCTACTGGGGAGGCTGAGGTGGGAGGATCACTTAAGCCCAGACGTCTGAGACAGCAGTGAGCTATGACTGTGCCCCTCCCACTCCAGCCTAGGTGACAGGATGTGACCCTTGTCTCTCGATCAATCAATAAATGACAAGTATAATTAGCTAATTTTACAAATATGGCATCGAATTTTACAAACAGGGTTCAAAAAGCTACATGTTTCACATAACATGACGTTCTAGAAAAGGCAAAGATATAGGTAGCTAAAGCAGATCCGTGGTTGGGGTGAAAGGCTGAGTACAGATGGGCAACCCAAGAGTATGTGGGGAGTGACAGAATGTTCTCTATTTTGGTGGTGTAAATGTGCATTTATGAAAACTCATAGAAATACGCTTAGTCTTACTGTGTGTATATTAAAAATAATAAAAAACAACAAACCGCTTTTGCTTCCTAGGAGAAAATGTAAACCCTCCTGAACTGTAATTGAAAATGTGCAACGTGGTTGGGCACAGAGTGGATCACGTCTGTAATCCCAGCACTTTGGGAGGCCGATGCGGGCGGATCACCTGAGGTCAGGAGTTCAAGACCAGCCTGACGAACATGGGGAAACCCTGTCTCTACAAAAAATTAGCCGGGAGTGGTGGCAGGTGCCTGTAATCCCAGCTACTCGGGAGGCTGAGGCAGGAGAATCGCTTGAACCCAAGAGACGGAGGTTGCGGCGAGCCAAGATAGCGCCACTGCACTCCAGCCTGGGCAACAACAGCAAAACTCCGTCTCAAAAAAAAAAGAAAAAGAAAAGGAAACGTGCAACGTTTCTTTTACCACCTTTGGATACTTAGGAAGCACTGAAGGTCTGAGGAAGGAGGACTCATGCCCCAAACTTGCCTGTACTGACGTTAGGAAATGCCATTGCGGGCCGCACCTGCCAAGAGCGCTTCTGTGAGAGTTGAGTTTATTCAGGTCCCCAGGGTCAGATCTTTGGAGATGCTGTGGTTTTGAAACCTAAAGGCGCACTCCAGTTCTCCCAAAGGGGACTCTACCTAGTTGGGGGGCGGGGGGGGGCGCCGTCCTAATTCTCAGGCATCAGCTGAGGACGTGGCTTGAGGCCGGTTTCGACTCTCAGCTCCCGTAACAACCCAGTTCCATGGCTTCTTCTCCGTAAGCCTCATTAAAGACCCGCACCTGCACCCTCTCGGGAGCACAGTTGCAGCTGCGAGGGGAAAGCGCCGGAAAAAGAGTGGCTGGGTCCATGTTCCACGGCCACCCGCGACTACAGCCACAGGCACCCCACAGCCTTGTAGCCACCTCGGCGCCCCAGGACAACCGCAACCACCAACCTCAAAGGCGCCCCACCACAGCCAGCGCAGATGCACCCACGCCCACTCTAGGTTCCCCCGACCCACTGCCTCTCTGTCCCCGACGTCTGCAGGCGCACCCACACCCACCCTCGGTTCCCCCACACCGGCAGGCGCACCCAAATGCACTGCCCCTCGGTCCCCCACACCCACAGGCGCACCCACACCCACTGCCCTCGGTCCCTCACGCCCACCCGCACCCACCGCCCCTCGGTCCTTCACACCCACAGGCCCACCCACAGCCGCCACCCCTCGGTCCCTCATGTCCACAGGCCCAACCGCACCCACCGCCCCTCGGTCCCTCACACCAGCAGGCCCACCCGCACCCATTGCCCCTCCGTTTCGCAATCACCGAGGGCGGAGGGCCTGCGCCTGCACAGCCGCACCAGACCCGGAAGCTCACCGCAGCACCCGCGCAGTTCCAGCCAGACAACCGCGCCTGCGAGGCCCCTGCCCCGGGGGCTTGTGGGAAATAGCGACCTCAAACGGAGGCTGAGCAGTCGCTCAAAACCCCTTCCGTCAGGCTTCTCCCGGCATGCAGCGCGCTCTGCCGCTTAAGCCGCGTGCCGCGGGGCCCCCTGTGATTACGGAAGCCGCGGGCTAAGCTCCCAGCTTCTGCGAGGGCCGCTGCTGTGGTTTTTCCAAGCGACAGAAAAGGGGACTCAGAGACAGGGCGAGGTGGGAGATTACGGACACCCTGAACCCCTGCCCCGCGTTGCAGTAGCTTGCGGTCATCTTCTGGGTCTGGGGAGTGGCATCTCTGTGGCGGGGCCCCCACCCACGATGGACGATGCTCTGGGTATGGAGGTGACAGATGGCAGAGATTGTGGAGGGACCGGGGGGGGAGTGTGGGGCTGAAGAGTGGGGGGGGGGGGCGATGATTTGTGTGTGTTCCCACAAACACTCCACTTTGGGAGGCTGAGGCGGGCGGATCACAAGGTCAGGAGATCGAGACCATCCTGGCCAACATGGTGAAACCCCATCTCTACTAAAAATACAAAAATTAGCTGGGCATGATGGCACACACCTGTAATCTCAGCTACTCAGGAGGCTGAGGCAGGAGAATCACTTGAAGCCAGGAGGTGGAGACTGCAGTGAGCCAAGATCTTGCCACTGCACTCCAGCCTGGGTGAAGCAGCAAGACTCCATCTCAAAAAAAAAAAAGAAAAGAAAAGGAAAGAAAAGAAAAAAGGAAAAGAGAAAATAGAGGCCAAGCACGCTGGCTCATGCCTGTAATGGTAGCACTTTGGGAGGCCAAGGTGGGTGGATCCCTTTAACTCAGGAGTTCAAGACCACCCTGGGCAACATGGTGAAACTCTGTCTCTATTTTTTTTTTTTTTTTTTTTTTTTTAATAATTGAAGACCAGACATGGTGGCTCATGCCTGTAATCCTAGCACTTTGGGAGGCCGAGCCAGGTGGATCGCTTGAGGTCAGAAGTTTGAGACCAGCTTGACCAACATGACGAAACCCCATCTCTACTAAAAATACAAAAAAATAGCTGAGTGTGGTGGTGCACTCCTGTAATTTCAGCTACTCAGGAGGTTGAGGCAGGAGAATCGCTTGAACCCGGGAAGTGGAGGTTGCAGTGAGCCGAGATTGTGCCATTGCACTCCAGCCTGAGCAACAGAGTGAGACTTTGTCTCAAACATAAATAAATAAATAGGCCGGGTGTGGTGACTCACACCCGTAATCCCAGCACTTTGGGAGGCTGAAGTGGGCAGGTCACTTGAGGTCAGGAGTTCGAGACCAGCCTGGCCAACATGGTGAAACCCTGTCTCTCCTAAAAATACAAAAATTGGCTGGGTGTGGTGGCTCATGCCTGAAGTCCCAGCTACTTGGGGGGCTGAGGCAGGAGAATGGCTTGAACTCAGGAGGCAGAGGTTGCAGTGAGCCAAAATCGCACCATTGTAGTCCAGCCTGGGTGACAGAGCGAGACACTGTCTCAAAAAAATAAATAGATAAACACAAATACAGAAAAGCCGGGTGTGGTGGTGTGCACCTGTAGTCCCAGCTCCTCAGGAGGCTGAGGCAGGAAAATCACTTGAACCTGGGAAGCAGAGGTTGCAGTGAGCCAAGATCGTGCCATTGCACTCCAGCCTGGGCAACAGAATGAGACTATCAAAAAGGAAAAGAAAGGGTGGGTGCGGTGGCTCATGCCTGTAATCCCAGCACTTTTGGAGGCCAAGGCAGGTGGATCACCTGAGGTCAGGAGCTCAAGACCAGCCTGAGCAACATGGTGAAACCCTGTCTCTACTAAAAATACAAAAAAAATTAGGTGTGGTGGCGCACACCTGTAATCCCAGCTACTCAGGAGGCTGAGGCAGGAGAATCGCTTGAACCCAGGAGATGGAGGTTGCAGTGAGCTGAGATCGTGCCATGGCACTCTAGCCTGGGTAACAAGAGCGAAAATTGTCTCGAGAAAAAAAAGAAAGAAAGAAAATGGAGGCTCAGTGGTCACGCCGCCACTCAACATCAACAACGCGATGCATTCTTGGCTGCAACATTAAAACTGTCAGGGTGGAGTGAGGAAACAGGTTACGATTAAGGAACAAGATGCTTACTACGGAAATCATGTAACTATGAGAAGAGTCGGAGATAAAGGGGTTCACAGGAAGAGAGATCACTAAATGCAATAGCCTGGAATGGCCTGATGAAAACCAGAGGGATGGTGAAATCCAAGGATCTCTGTGTACCTGAATCCTAAAGAGGGTCCCTGGTGGGGATGCTTGTGGAAAAGTCTGTGGAGTGTGCTAAGAGGAAACTAAAGTCCAATGTCATGTTGGCTTTGGGAGCTGTTCTAGACTAGCAGAGCCAGGTCAGAAAAAAATGTATTGTAGTTGGATGCGGTGGTTCACACCTGTAATCCCAGCACTTTGGGAGGCCAAGGCGGGCGGATCATGAGGTCAAGAGATGCAGACCATTTTGGCTAACGTGGTGAAACCCATCTCTACTAAAAAAAAAGAAAAAAGAAAAAGAAAAAAAATTAGCTGGGTGTGGGTGGTGGGGGCCTGTAGTCCCAGCTACTCAGGAGGCTGAAGCGGGATAACTGTTTGAACCTGAGAGGTGAGGGTTGCAGTGAGCCGAGATCGTGCTGCTGCACTCCAATCTGGGTGACAGAGCAAGACTCCATCTCAAAAAAAAAAAAAAAAAAAAAAATGTGTTGCAACATAGGTCCATAAGGTTGCCACGTATTTGTTTCTGGGTAGGCTATTAGAACTGAGAATAATGCCTTCTTCACTTCACTTTTCAAAACTGATGTGCCTTCACCTTCTCATGAACTTTAACTCAGAACCATAAACAGAAGGGACTCTGGGATATCTAGTTTCCAGCCTTATTAGGGCTGACAGGACAATCAAGTAGAACAAGCTATACACTAACTTTCATCTTCATGTCAAAAGGTCTTTCCTCTTAATGCAGTTTGTCCAATTTCCAACCAAGATCAAGGACAGTGAGCAAGCAAATAGGGCTGGGTGTGGTAGCTCACGCCTGTAATTCAAAATATGACCAGAAACCATTAAGAATGATGTCTGTCGGCCGGGCGCGGTGGCTCAAGCCTGTAATCCCAGCACTTTGGGAGGCCAAGACAGGCGGATCATGAGGTCAGGAGATCGAGACCATCCTGGCTAACACGGTGAAACCCCGTCTCTACTAAAAAATACAAAAAAAAAAACTAGCCGGGCGAGGTGGCAGGCGCCTGTAGTCCCAGCTGCTCGGGAGGCTGAGGCAGGAGAATGGCGTGAACCCGGGAGGCGGAGCTTGCAGTGAGCTGAGATCCGGCCACTGCACTCCAGCCTGAGTTTTTTTGAGACTCCGTCTCAAAAAAAAAAAAAAAAAAAAAAGAATGATGTCTGTCAAGAGTCTTCTGACTCTGTATCTGCGTTACACCAAGTGGTATCCACAAGGAACAAACAAATGTGGAAGACCCATCTTTAAGTAATAAAGACTGAAGGACACTGGGAATGCAGACTCATGCCTGTAATCCCAGCACTTTGAGAGGCCGAGGCGAGGGGACTGCTTGAGCCCAGGAGTTCGATACTAGCTTGGGCAACATAGCAAGATACTATCTCTATAAAATAAAACTTTTAATTAAAAAAATATGATTGAAGGGAAAGGTAGAGTGACAGCAAATTCCAGTACCTGCAATAGTGGACTGGAAAAGAAGTAACAGTCTCATGATCACACACTGGAAATATAGCGGAAAGTAGAAATCAGGCCAGGCACAGTGGCCACATCTGTAATCCCAACACTTTGGGAGGCTAAGGCGGGCAAATCACCTGATGTCAGGAGTTCGAGACCAGGCTGGCCAACATGGCAAAACCTCCACATCTACTAAAAATACAAAAATTAGCTGGACATGATGGCACGTGCTTGTAGTCCCAGCTACTCGGGAGGCTGAGGCAGGAGAATTGGTTGAACCAGGGAGGTGGAGGTTGCTGTGAGCCAAGATCATGCCTCTGCACTCCAGCCTGGGCAACACAGCAAGACTCTGTCTCAAAAAAAAAAAAGAAGGAATCAAAAACGTTTCATCTAAACTCACACCAAGTTGTGCATGAAAACAAAAAAACAATCACCCCCCAGGTCCAAAAGACATTGCAATGGAAATGAGACAAATTTTATATAACTACAATTACTTAAAGTCCTAAATGACAAAATATACATAGTATAGCTGAAAGCGTACAAAACAGTATTTATTAAGTTTACATCACAAACAAACTAGGAATTTATACACAAGGAGTCACTATTAAGGCCGAGGCATGTAAAGGCAATACCATATTAATCATAATTAAGAGGTTTCTCTCCTACTCGGAGTTTTCAGGTACAAAATAAGCGCTATCCCAGAAGGTTTTCCTACATGCTCTACATAAATAAGGTTTCTTGCCAGTGTTTTCTCGCATTTACAACAAGGTTTTAGGGTTGAACACTCCCCCAGGTCCACTGTATTCATGGATTCACGTTCCAGCATGTGTTCTCACGTGTGCTTGCAGCGATGCGAGATACCTGAAGGTTTTCCCACACTGCTTGCATTCATACGGTCTCTCTCCAGTGTGTGTTCTCACGTGCACACGAAGGGACGAGGAACAACTGTAGGCTTTCCCACATTTAGGACATTCGTAGGGTTTGACTCCACTGTGTGATCTCACATGCTTTTGAAAGTACTGAGCATGGCTGAAGGCTTTCCCACACTGATTACATTCATACGGCTTCTCCCCGCTGTGGGTTCGCACATGTTCTCGAAGGGAGGAGTGACAGCTGAAGGCTTTCCCACAATGCTTACACTCAAAGGGCTTCTCTCCAGTATGCGTCCTCACGTGGATTCGAAGGGAGGAGGAAAAACTGTAGGCTTTCCCACACTCCTTACATTCATAGGGCTTCACTCCGCTGTGTGTTTTCACATGTCTTCTAAAGTAAGTGGGACATCCGAAGGCCTTCCCACACTGCTTGCACACATAGGGCTTCTCTCCGGTGTGCATTCTCACGTGTGCTCGCAGAGAGGAGGGGTACCTGAAGGCTTTGCTGCATTCCTTACATTCATAGGGTTTCTCGCCACTGTGCGTTCTCCCGTGTTCTCGAAGAGATGAGTAACAAGTGAACGCTTTTCCGCAATGTTTACACTGACAGGGTTTCTCTCCAGTGTGCGTCCTCACGTGATCTCTAAAGGAGGAGTAACAGCTGAATGATTTTCCACAATGCTTACATTCATATGGTTTCTCTCCAGTGTGTGTTCTGACATGTTCTCGAAAGTATGAGGGACAGCTGAAGGCTTTCCCACACTCCTTACACTCATAGGGTTTCTCGCCTGTGTGAGTTCTTACATGCCGTGTAAGGTAGGAATAATACATAAAGGTCTTCCCACATACTTTACATGCATGGGTTTTCTGCCCATGGTGACTATTCACATGTCCCCTGAAAGAGGAGCGACAAGTGAAAGCTTTTCCACATTTCTTACATTCATAAGACTTTTGACTGCTGAGACTTTTCATATATGTCGCGGATGCTCTCCCTGAGTCCCAGCCATTACAGGGTTTCTCTACAGTCTGCGTTTTCGCAGCAGGGCTTTGGCAGGAGAGGCAGCTACAGGCTTGCCCACATTCCTTACACAGTCTCTGTCTGGTGTGAGATCTCTGCTGATTTTCGAAGGCTTTGCCACACTTAGTGCACTCAGAGGGCTGAGCTTCGGCAGGGCAACTCTTGTGCACAGGAAGGTTCGCCGTCTGGCTCCAGGTCTCTCCACATGGATGAACTTCATTACTTTCACAGAGCCTCCCCAGTTGACTTCTGTTCAAAATGGGAAGCACACTCCTAGTCATTAATGATTATAAGTGATTAACTGATAAATGGTTTTTAGTGATTATTTTGATTACATATTTTCCAATTTCACTGAATGGGTCTATTTTCAGCACGGTCTGCCTGGTGTCTACCAGGCAGAATTAAGAACAAGCTTAATTCTCCAGCTGAAGGCTCGACTGCAGCCATAAATTTCACGGTGTTTCTTTTTTTCTTTTTTTTTTTTGAGAAAGAGTCTCGCTCTGTCGCCCAGGCTGGAGTGCAGTGGCGACATCTTGGCTCACTGCAAGCTCCACCTCCCGGGTTCACGCCATTCTCCTGCCTCAGCCTCCCGAGTAGCTGGGACTACAGGCGCCCACCACCACGCCCGGCTAATTTTTTTTATTTTAGTAGAGACGAGGTTTTACCATGTTAGCCAGGATGGTCTCGATCTCCTGACCTCGTGATCTGCCCACTTCAGCCTCCCAAAGTACTGGGATTACAGGCGTGAGCCACCATGCCTGGCCTTTTTCTTTTTTCTTTTTTTTTTTGAGACGGAGTTTTGCTCTTGTTGCCCAGGCTGGAGTGCAATGGCACAATCTTGGCTCACCACAACCTCCACCTCCTCCACCTCCCGGGTTCAAGTGATACTCCTGCCTCACCCTCCCGAGTGGCTGGGATTACAGGCATGCACCACCACACCTGGCTAATTCTTTTTTGTATTTTTTTTTTTTTTTTTTTAGTAGAGATGGGGTTTCCCCATGTTGGTCAGGCTGGTCTCGAACTCCTGACCTCAGGTGATCCACCTGCCTCGGCCTCCCAAAGTGCTGGGATTACAGGCGTGAGCCACTGTGCCCCGCCCACGGTGTTTCTCATGGATGAGGTTTCCTGATATTGTTTCTAACTGTTTCAGACATGTGACGTCAACATCACATTTATGAAAATATTCTCTTAGGTACAGTCTCGGCCAGGTACAGTGGATCACACCTGTAATCCAAGCACTTTGGGAGGCCGAGACGGGTGAACTGCTGAGTCCAGGAGTTTGATACCAGTCTAGGTAGCATGGTGAAACTCCGTCTCTACAAAAACACAAAAATTAGCCAGGTGTGGTGGTGTGTGCCTGTGGTCCCAGCTACTGGGGAGGATGAGATGGGAGGATTGCTTGAGCCCAGGAGGCGAAGGTTGCAGTGAGCCAAGATCTGTGCCACTGCACTTCAGCCTGAGTGACAGAGTGAATCCCCATCTCAAAAATAAATTAAAAAATAAAATTTAAAAAAAAAGTAATTATTAAAATATATTTTTAAAAAGAGAAAATAAAGAAAAAGAAAAAAGTCTCCATGAGTCTACAATTGTGTAGCTGGTTTATACTTTTTTTTTTTTTTTTTTTTTGAGATGGAGCTTTGCTCTCATCGCCCAGGCTGGAGTGCAGTGGCGTGATCTCGGCTTACCACAACCTCCGCCTCCCAGGTTCAGGCGATTCTCCTGCCTCAATCTCCTGAGTAGCTGGGATTACAGGCATGGGCCACCACGCCCAGCTAAGTTTTGTATTTTTAGTAGAGACAGGGTTTCTCCATATTGGCCAGGCTGGTTTCGAACTATTGACCTCAGGTGATCCGACCGCCTCAGCCTCCCAAAGTGCTGGGATTACAGGCGTGAGCCCCCCCACCCGGCTGATACTTTTCGTTTAATTGCAAGTTAGTTTGACACTCTGTGGAGAGGCCCATCCCTCTGATTGTGAGCCACTCACCTCAAATGCCTCTCTGGGATTTGGTGCTGATCTCCAATGTTATCAAATCTCCAATTTTCTCCAAAAATAGACCAGTAATCACTTGTGAACTTTACAATTTCTTCATCATTGGATATTCCATTCCCCAAAACATCACTCTGAGAACTTGATCCACTGGTTCTAACATAAATGCAACAATCTGCAACAATCAATTACACAATTTCTTAGGGGAAATATGTTGGGATAAAGGAAAGAAAATAGACCACATATGGATTTCTTTTCATATACTAATCCAAAAATGTAACCACAGTTTATAAGGAAGAATAGACATGCTATCAAAGTGAGACTCTGTTGACCTCATCTATTTGAGAATTTGGCAATAATAAAAAACAGATGAGCCGGGTGCAGTGGCTCATGCCTGTAACCCCAAAGCACTGGGGGGCCAAGGTAGGAGAATTGCTTGATCCCAGGAGTTCAAGAGGAGCCTGGGCAACGTAGAAAAATAAGGAGACCTCATCTCTGAACAACAACAAAAAATTTAAATTAGCCACGCGTGGTGTTGGTGTTGTGTGCCTATAATCCCAGCTCCTTGGGAGGCCAAGGAGGGAGGATCACTTGAGCCCAGGAAGTCAAAGCTGCAGTAGGCCATGATTGCACCACGGCACTCCAGCCTGGGTGACAGAGTGAGATCCTGTCTCAAAAAAAGAATAGTGCCGGGCGGGGGAGCTCACGCCTGTAATCCCAGAACTTTGGGAGGCCAAACCGGGTGGATCACCTGAGGTCACGAGTTCAAAACCAGCCTGACCAACATGGTTAAACCCTGTCTCTACTAAAAATACAAAAAATTAGCCGGGCATAGTGGCACGTGCCTGTAATCCCAGCTACTTGGGAGGCTGAGGCAGAAGAATCACTTGTACCTGGGAGGTGGCGGTTGCAGTGAACCAAGATTGTGCCATTGCACTCTAGCCTGGGCAATAAAACTCTGTCTCAAAAAAAAAAGAAGAAGAGATGAACATGGCAGCCTGTTTACTAAGAAACAGAATAGTTCCAAAGAGATGGAGACTGATGTCAAGTAAAATATTATCAGAAAAGGAAAGTACAAAGTTGGTGGGCAAAATGCACATGCACAAATGCTCCTTTTATATGAGGAAATACAGAGGCTTTCCCCTGCGAAGGAGGATGGTGCAGGAGGATGGAGGAAAAGCCACACAGGGCAGCTGAGAGAGGACACACCTCCTCCTTCTCAGAGAAGGGTTTGTGTTTCTAACCCACACTGCCAAATAGAACCTTCTTATCCAGAACCCACTCTGCCTGAGGGCTGCTTACTGCTCTCCTGGTGCTCACAGGCACAGGGCCCTTACAGGAGTCCTTCCTCTCGGCTGTGCCTGGCTGCCCTCAGGTGTGGGCGCCGCCCACTCCTTGAGAATCACATGATGAGGAAGGATTGTGAAGGGCAACAAATGTTCCCCGAGACAGGCCAACACTTATGACCTCCCAGACCACCGATGATGACTGAGAGTTTTAACTGCAGCAAAATGACCATGTCAAACATGGATTACTCACCGTGTAACTTTGATTTACTTTATCACAGTGTACTTTGATTTTCCCAGTACAGTTACTCTGTGTGGTGAACCACAGAGCTGCCTCCGTTGCCCCAACGTGACACAGAATACTCTGCCCACACTTATAACCTGTGAGCAGCCAAAAGACTGGTGATCAAGAAAACCTAAATATCAATAATACACAAAACTTTGTTTTCAGGGAGAAGCGTTTTGACTCCATGTTCCATGGGGGTTGGGATCATGTCTATCTCTTTTCCAACATATTTCAATTTCTGAGCTCAAATCAAAAGAAAAACAAGGTATCTCTGCTCTCCAGGGACGCAGGGAAGGAATGATGCCAATCTTACCTAAGGAGGCCAGGTTCCTGCAGGTCTCCAGCATCACATCTCTGTACAGGCTCCTCTGAGCATGATCCAGCAACGCCCACTCTTCTGGGGTGAAGTTCACAGCCACTTCCTCAAAGACCAGGGAGTCCTAAAACATTCCACACATCCCACTTCAGCAAGGCACCATCCTCCCCAATGTGCACAGGAAGAGGGGTGAGGCCGACAGCCTGGGGAACTGAGCCACACAGAGCTTATGTTCTTGTGAGAGGTGACAGACAATATGAAAAAGTGCGGTACACGCAATGCTGTGAGTACCTTCCCAATAGGAAGCAAAGCGTGATGGTGGCCTCTGCGGGAGACTTACAAGGAATTACTGAGAAATGGCAGATCTCAGATCTGCAGGGCAGAGGAAACACTAAAAAATGTGAAAGCATCATTAAGCTAAGGCTGGTGGCTCGTGCCTGTAATCCTAGTACTTTGAGAGGCTGAGGTGGGAGGATTGCTTAGGGCCAGGAGTTGGAGACCAGCCTGGGCTACATACCGAGATCCCGTCTCTACAAAAAAAATAAAATATGATAAATTAACCAGCCATGGTGGCACACACCTGTAGTCCCAGCTACTTAGGAGGGTGAGGAGGGACGATCGCTTGAGCCCAGGGGTTCAAGGCTGCGGTGAACTGTGATTGTGCCACTGCACTCCAGCCTGGGCAACAGAGTGAGACCCAATCTCAAAAAAATAAAATAAGGCCGAGGCAGGCAGATCACGAGGTCAGGAGGTCGAGACTATCCTGGCTAACACGGTGAAACCCTGTCTCTAATAAAAATACAAAAAAAAAAAAAAAAAAGAAAAGAAAAATTAGCTGGGTGTGGTGGCAGGCGCCTATAGTCCCAGCTACTCGGGAAGCTGAGGCAGGAGAATGGTGTGAACCCAGGAGGTGGAGCTTGCAGTGAGCCCAGATCACACCACTGCACTCCAGGCTGGGCAACAGAGCGAGACTCCATCTCAAAAAAAAAAAAAGAAAGAGAAGAGACTCTATCCTTATAATTTAGGATACTGGCCAGGTGTGGTGGTTCACGCCTGTAGTTCCAACACTTTGGGAGGCTGAGGCAGACAGATCACTTGAGCTCAGGAGTTCGAGACCAGCCGAGGCAACACGGTAAAACCCGTCTCTAACAACAACAACAAAAAAAACCTAAAAGAATTTAGGATATTGGCCTGACCTGGAGGGAGAAGCCTACCATTATGTATCATTTCAAATGAGATGCCAAGGGCTGGCTGTCATTACACACGGTTCACTTTAGGATGGTTCAGCTGATTCTGTAATTGTCTTACAAAACTTTTCTACATGTGTTCTATTCTACAATAAAATGCTGTCAGCAGCTGGGCTTGGTGGCTCATGCCTACAATCCCAGAACTTTGGGAGACTGAGATGGGAGGACTGTTTGAGCCCAGAAGTTCGAGACCAACCTGGACAATATGGTGAAACCCTGTCTCTACAAAAAATACAAAAATTAGCCAGGCATGGTGGTGTGCACCTGGAGTCCCAGCTACTCAGGAGGCTGAGGTGGGAGGATCATTTGAGCCCAGGGGGTTGAGGCTGCAGTGAGACAAGATGTTGCCACTGCACTCCAGCATGGGTGACACAGTGATACCCTATCTCAAAAAAAAAAAAAAAAAAAAAAAAAAGGCCGGGAAAGGTGGCTCACAACTGTAATTGTAATCCCAGCACTTTGGGAGACCGAGGCCGGCAGATCACTTGAGGTCAGGAGTTCATGAGCAGCCTCGCCAACATGATAAAACCCCATCTCTACTAAAAATACAAAAATTAGCCAGGCGCGGTGGCTCACGCCTGTAATCCTAGCACTTTGGGAGGCCAAGGCAGGTGAATCACCTGAGGTCAGGAGTTCAAGACCAGCCTGTCCAACATGATGAAACTCCATCTCTACTAAAAATACAAAAAAAAAGTAACCGGGTGTGGTGGCGGATGCCTGTAATCCCAGCTACCTGGGAGGCTGAGGCAAGAGAATCGCTTTAATCTGGGAGGCAGAGGTTGCAGTGAGCTGAGATTGCACCACTGCAATCCAGCCTGGGCAACGAAAGCAAAACTCCGTCTCAAAAAAGAAAAAAAAAATTAGCCAGGCATGGTGGCAGGCGCCTGTAGTTCCAGCTACTCAGGAGGCTGAGGCAGGAGAATCACTTAAACCCGGGAGGCGGAGCTTGCAGTGAGCCAAGATCGCACCACTGCACTCCAGCCTGGGCAACAGAGTGAGATTCCAGCTCAAAAAAAAAGGTATGAACTCATAATTCACATTAAAGGAAAACTGCCAAGTCATCTTCATAGATGCCCCAAACAAGCGGTTTATTCTATCCACCATCCAGCCGTATCCAAAAATCTGAGAAGTATCAGGTGGGAATCTGCATCGCAAAGCGGTGTTCATCCACGGATACACGAATGGCATGAAGCACACTGGTCCCGCCTCAGGTGCCACACCCGCTTCAACCAAAGTCCCTTAACCTGGGCCTGAATACAAACGCAGCTGAGGCTGGGCACGGTGGCTCATGCCTGTAACCCCAGCCCTTTGGGAGGCTGAGGCAGGTGGATCACTTGAGGTCAGGAGTTCAAGACCAGCCTGGCCAACGTGGTGAAAGCCCGTTGTTAGGGACAAACTGCCTCAAAAAAGCTTCTTGGCGCGCCCACCCCTCCCCCAGATGCTCTGCAACTCTTCTCTGTGCCCACCCTTCCCTCAAGCCTCTTTACATTTTTTTTTTTTTTTTTTGAGACGCAGTCTCGCTCTGTCGCCCAAGCTGGAGTGCAGTGGCCAGATCTCAGCTCACTGCAAGCTCCGCCTCCCGGGTTCACGCCATTCCCCTGCCTCAGCCTCCTGAGTAGCTGGGACTACAGGCGCCGCCACCTCATCCAGCTAATTTTTTGTATTTTTAGTAGAGACGGGGTTTCACCATGGTCTCGATCTCGTGACTTCGTGATCTGCCTGCCTCGGCCTCCCAAAGTGCTGGGATTACAGGCTTGAGCCACCGCGCCCGGCCGCCTCTTTACATTTCTAAGCCCTTATCTGGGCACCAGAGTGAAGCCAGTGAAGCTTCTCACCGCAGTGATCAAGACTCCTCACTGATCAGACCTTGCTGCGATAAGCAAACCCCAATTACAAACCATCCGGACCGCACAGGGGGAGGTCATGGGAAGCATAAACAAACTTGACCTACACCCTCCCCTAATAAATGTCACAAGGTAATATGCGGCAAAATTAACCAGCAAACAACCCCAGGGTCTTTCTCCCCCATAGAAACCCCTCATTTTGTAAGCTCAGGCTTGCCTCCTCTCTCTCTAGTGGAGCAGCCGGTAGGTTCAGTAAACTTCCTCGCCTGACCTTGGGTCTCTCTCTCATCCTTTCTCTCGGCTAACCTTATACCCGTCTCTACTAAAAATACAAAAATTAGCTGGGCATGGTGGCGCGCCTGTAATCTCAGCTACTCAGGAGACTGAGGCAGGAGAATTGCTTGAACCCAGGAGGTGGAGGTTGCAGTGAGCTGAGATCAAACCACTGCACTCCAGCCTGGGAGACAGAGCGAGACTGTCTCAAAAAAAATAAAAATAAAAACGCAGCCAAATCACCACTTTCAGTGTTAAAGGACAAAGGGGTGAGTGCTGGATTCTAAAAGACTAATCTAGGCCGGGCGCGGTGGCTCAAGCCTGTAATCCCAGCACTTTGGGAGGCCGAGACGGGCGGATCACGAGGTCAGGAGATCAAGACCATCCTGGCTAACACGGTGAAACCCCGTCTCTACTAAAAATACAAAAAACTAGCCGGGCGACCTGGCGGGCGCCTGTAGTCCCAGCTCCTCGGGAGCCTGAGGCAGGAGAATGGCGTGAACCCGGGAGGCGGAGCTTGCAGTGAGCTGAGATCCGGCCACTGCACTCCAGCCTGGGCGACAGAGCGAGACTCCGTCTCAAAAAAAAAAAAAAAAAAGACTAATCTAGAAGGTTTTTTTTTTTTTTTTTTTTTTTTGAGACGGAGTCTCGCTCTGTCGCCCAGGCTGGAGTGCAGTGGCACGATCTCAGCTCACTGCAAGCTCCGCCTCCCGGGTTCACGCCATTCTCCTGCCTCAGCCTCCCGAGTAGCTGGGACTACAGGCGCCCGCCACCTCGCCCGGCTAGTTTTTTGTATTTTTTAGTAGAGACGGGGTTTCACAGTGTTAGCCAGGATGGTCTTGATCTCCTGACCTCGTGATCCGCCCGTCTCGGCCTCCCAAAGTGCTGGGATTACAGGCTTGAGCCACCGCGCCCGGCCTCTAGAAGGTTTTTTATCCCACAACGGGTCCCGTGCAGAAAACAGGTATGATGAGTTCATGATTATCCTCATGATAAATTGTTTGTCAATCCCCTAACTGGAATTGCCACTTCTCTGTACTGTGGGTCTCAGCACTGTGGGTCGCATTTTACAGAATGTGCATCCATCTGATGCGCAGATACTAACAGGAGACGGAGCAGGGTCACACGTTGTCACAAACTCTGCACCCTGCCTAAGTCGGTGCTAGTTTCATGAATGTTTTCAATCCACACCTTCGCCCACTTCACAATAAGGCGTGGGGCTGTGTGTGCGCCTTTCCCCTCGTCCTAATGGAAGAAGCAACATTTTCCAAGTTTGAGAGTTTTCCACAGCAGCCTTCTCAGGCTAAGCCACAGAATAACACCAGGCAGTGGCAGAAGGCAAAGAACACATCTGAGACACTACTGACTGCCCTCACTAAGGACAAGAAAAAAAGACAAAAAGCATTTATTCTTTATTTTTTTTTTTTTTGAGACAGGGTCTAGCTCTGTTACCCAGGCTGGAGTGCAGTGACGCAATCTCAGCTCACTGCAACGTCCGCCTCCTGGGTTCAAGCGATTCTCCTGCCTCAGCCTCCCAAGTAGCTGGGATTACAGGCACGCAACACCACGCCCAGCTAATTTTTGTATTTTTAGTAGAGATGAGGTTTCACCATGTCGGTCAGGGTGGTCTTGAACTTCTGACCTTGTGATCTGCCCACCTCAGCCTCCCAAAGTGCTGGGGTTACAGGTGTGAGCCACCGCACCCGGCTCTTTTTTTTTTTTTTTTTTTCTGAGACAGGGTCTAGCTCTGTTGCCCAGGCTGGAGTGCAGTGGTGCAGCCTCAAACTCGTGAGCTCAAGTGATTCTGCTCCCTGAGCCTCTCAAGTGGCTGGAACCACAGGTGCGCATCCCCAGTCTCATTATTTTACATTTATTAAAACCTGGGGCTGAAATAGGAACAATACCAGTGCTGAGCCGGACACAGACGAGGCTGTTTGCAGCTGTCAGGTGACAATGTTGAACTGACTTCAGTTCTGTGCTCCTGCAAACCAGCAAAGGTGAGCCCCATCCTGCTGTGCTCTGGAATTGGGCACAGCCAGGACCCTCCCTTCCCATATGACTTAGGTAAGATTAATGCAGATGACAAGGCCAGATTCAGACCCTCCGAAGTCCCATTCTTTGTCTCAGAAATGATTCGCTAGGTTAGGAGCAGTGGCTCACGCCTGTAATCCCAGCACTTTGGGAGACCGAGGCGGGCGGATCACGAGGTCAGGAGTTCGAGACCAGCCTGACCAACACAGTGAAACCCTGTCTCTAATAAAAATACAAACATCGGCCGGGCACGTTAGCTCAGGCCTGTAATCTCAGCACTTTGGGAGGCCAAGGCGGGCAGATCACCTGAGGTCTGGAGTTCAAGACCAGCCTGACCAACATGGAAAAACCCCGTCTCTACTGAAAATACAAAAATTAGCCATACGTGGTGGTCCATGCCTGTAATCCCAGCTACTCGGGAGGCTGAGGCAGGAGAATCGCTTGAACCTGGGAGGCAGAGGTTGCGGTGAGCCGAGATCGGGCCATTGCACTCCAGCCTGGGCAACGAGAGTGAAGCTGTATCTCAAAAAAAAATAAAAATGCAAAAATACAAAAATTAGCTGGGCATGGTAGCCCACACCTGTAATCCCAGCTACTTGGGAGGCTGAGGAAGGAGAATCTCTTGAGCCCAGGAGGCAGAGGTTGCAATGAGCTGAGATCGCGCCACAGCACTCAGCATGGGCAATAGAGCTAGACTCCATCTCAAAAACAAAACAAAACAGAAAACTGCTTCAAGACCAGGTGCTCACGCCTGTAATCCCATCCCATTAGCAGGCCGAGGGGAAAGGATCAGTGGAGCCCAGGAGTTCAAGACCAGTCTGGGCAACATATTTTTCTCTACAGGAGAAGAAAAAAATTGACCAGGTTGGCCGGGCACGGTGGCTCAAGCCTGTAATCCCAGCACTTTGGGAGGCCGAGACGGGCGGATCACGAGGTCAGGAGATCGAGACCATCCTGGCTAACACGGTGAAACCCCGTCTCTACTAAAAATACAAAAAAACTAGCCGGGCGAAGTGGCGGGCGCCTGTAGTCCCAGCTGCTCAGGAGGCTGAGGCAGGAGAACGGCGTAAACTCGGGAGGCGGAGCTTGCAGTGAGCTGAGATCCGGCCACTGCACTCCAGCCCTGGCGACAGAGTGAGACTCTGCCTCAAAAAAAAAAAAAAAAATTGACCAGGTCTCACTAGATGGCCCAGGCTGGTCTCAAACTTCTGGTCTCAAGCATCATCCTGGCTCGGCTTCCCAAAGTTCTGTGATGACAGGTGTGAGCCACCACACCTGGCCGTTAAAACATTTTTGTTAAGAATTAGCGGGGTGTAGTGGGGCATGCACAGTCCCAGCTACTCAGGAGGCTGAGGCAGGAGGCCTGCCTGAGTCCAGAAGGTTGAAGCTGCAGTAAGCCATGATCGCACCACTGCATTCCAGCCTGGGCAACAGACTGAGACCTGACTAAAAGAAAGAAAGAAAAGAAAAACCTTTTTATTTTTCTTTTTGAAACGGAGTCTCGCTCTGTCGCCCAAACTGGAGTGCAGTGGCCAGATCTCTGCTCACTGCAAACTCCGCCCTTCAGGTTCACGCCATTCTCCTGCCTCAGCCTCCCGAGTAGCTGGGACTACAGGCGCCCGCCACTTCGCCCAGCTAGTTTTTTGTAATTTTTAGTAGAGACGGGGTTTCACCAGGTTAACCAGGATGGTCTCGATCTCCTGACCTTGTGATCCGCCTGTCTCGGCCTCCCAAAGTGCTGGGATTACAGGCTTGAGCCACCGCGCCCGGCCGAAAAGAAAAACTTCTTTTAGCAAACTCTTTCTTTTTTTTCAGATGGAGTCTCACTCTGTGGCCCAGGCTGGAGTGCAGTGGTGTGATCACGGCTCACTGCAACCTCCGCCTCCTGGATTCAAGCAATTCTCCCTGCCTCAGCCCGCCAAGCAGCTGGGATTACAGGCGCACACTACCACGCCAGCTAATTTTTGTATTTTTTAGTAGAGATGGGATTTCACCATGTTGGCCAGGCTGGTCTTGAACTCCCGACCTCAGGTGACCCACCTGCCTCAGCCTCCCAAAGTGCTGGGAGTACAGGCATGAGCCACTGTGCCAGGCCTAGCCAACTCTTCAGATGCCTGCATACTTGATGGTCACAGAGCTCTCCCCCTGCAGCTGTCTCCCTGTGCCCATGGCATTAGTCCCCCAGCCCAATCATCAACTGTCCCCATGTCCCTGTTGCTTATACCCCCACCCCACTGCAAGAGAACCCCAAGCCTCTGGCATGACTCCCCTTCCCCTAATCCAAGTAACCCTTCTCCCTATTCCAACAGCCCCTTCTCCCCCTCCCCCAATACCTTGCAATAATCCTTTTTCATAAAAGTTTCCTTACTATGTTTGGGTTGACACAGGCTTAACCACAGCGTCCCGTTTCTTCCCCAAACTTTACTCAGCCTTCTGTCCTCTCCACAGGTCCCTGAACTTTGAGTGGCCGCCCTGAGTCTGAGCAAGCAATAAGTGTGGAGCCCCCCCATTACCTCCCCTGAGCGAGCTGACCACGAGGAGGTACATTTACTGTCAATCCACTTTCTGCTTGTCCCCTAAAAAGTTCCTCCAAACCCTTTTTTGTTTATGAAAGTAAAGCCTTTTCCTGGTTGATTTTGAGAGCAGGCAGGTTTCTGAGGCTGGGGCTTATCCCTATTTTTCTCTCTCCTTCTCTAGCCACGATTTTTTTTTTTTGTTTTTGTTTTTGTTTTTGTTTTTTGAGACGGAGTCTCGCTCTGTCGCCAGGTTGGAGTGCAGTGGCCGGATCTCGGCTCACTGCAAGCTCCGCCGCCCGGGTTCACGCCATTCTCCTGCCTCAGCCTCCCAAGTAGCTGGGACTACAGACGCTGCGACCACGCCCCGCTAACTTTTGTATTTTTAGTACAGACGGGGTTTCGCCATGTTGGACAGGCTGGTCTGGAACTTCTGACCTCAGGTGATCCACCCGCCTCGGCCTCCCAAAGTGCTGGGATTACAGGCGTGAGCCATCGCGCCCGGCCCAGAATTTTATTTTTGTTTGACAGGCTCCAGGACAGGGCACCACCTCCTCCTTGGCAGACCTTCCCAAACTGACCGCCAAGCCCCTGACGGCCCCTGCCCTCTCCTCAAACTCTCCCCGAGCCCCTGACTGCCTCTACTGTCCCCCCAAACTGCCCTCAAGCCCCTGACCGCCTCTACTGACCCCCAAAGTGCCCGAGCCCCTGACCGCTTCTGCTGTCCCCTCGAGCTGCCCCCAATCTCCCGACTGCAACTATTGTCCCCCTAAACTGCCTTCAAGCCCCTGATCACCTCTGTTCCCCAAAACTGCCCCCTTCAAACACATGACGGCCTCTACTGCCCCCCAAACTGCCCCCGACTTCCTGACCGCTGCTGTTGGCCCCCTAATCTGCCCTTGAGCCTGACTCCCCTCTACTGAGCTCCCAAAGTGCCGCCGAGCCCCTGAACAAGTCTGTTCCCGCAAACTGCCCCTCCCCTCCTCCACTCTCCCAAAACTGCCCTTGAGTCCCTGGCCGCCTCTACTGTCCCCGCAAACTGCCCCAGCGCCCCTTAAACCTCTACTGTCCCCGCAAACTGCCCCAGCGCCCCTTAAACCTCTACTGTCCCCGCAAACTGCCCCAGCGCCCCTTAAACCTCTACTGTCCACTTAAACTGCTCCAAGCCCCTGACCACCTCTGCTGTCCCCACAAGCTCCCCCCAAACTCCTGACCTCTACTGTCCCCAGAAACTACCCCTCCAGTCCCTGACCGCCCCTGCTGTCTCCCCAGACTGCCCCAGCACTACCGGTCGGCCGCTGTGACCGCGTTCCCGGGGCCCAGGCGCTCGTCCTGCGCCGCCCCGCGCGTCCCTCAGCTTCCTCCGGCCGCGAACACGGGCGGACGCCGGTTTCTGCCGCCCCACCTCGCCCTGGGCCCGGGCTCGGCTCGCGCCCCGCACTCACCATGTCCCGCCCGCTCCTGGGCTCTCCGGGGCAAGCGCCCCGCGGTCCAGCGGCCGGCGCTGGTGAGTACCACAGTCCACCTGAGCCGCTCGGGGGTAGGCGGGGAAGCGCACAGGGCAGAGGGGAACTGGGCTTTCCGTCCCCAGGGCCTGATTGGACAGATCTCGGGAAGTCGCGACTCTGATTGGACAATACTGTCAACTCCGCACCCCTGATTGGAGAGTTCCCCAGTCGGTCCCCCTAGCGCCCTTGATTGGTCAGGGCTCCATTTTTTTTTTGGCTTAACGTCTCTGATTGGACAGTTCCCTGGGCCCCGCCCCTGCCTATCCTGATTGGCTAGTTCTTCCCTGAGTGACGGGCGCGTCGAGAACACGCGTGGCTGACCCTCCAGCCAGGGACACGCGGATCTGGGCGAACTCACTCCAGTCCGGGGAGGGCGCGGCGTCCTCCTCCGACTGCGCGGGAACTCCAGACTCAGTTTCCCCTCGGAGCGGCCTCTCGTGGGAGGAGAAGGGGAAGGGCGAGGAGTCCCATGGGGCAGAGTCCTGCGTGGGGACGGGACCCGCGTGTGTGACGTCACCGTGCTGTCCCGCGTGGGCGCGGACGCCTGGGGTCCAGAGACCTGTAGATCCGGAGACCAGGCGCCGAGGCCTCAGGAGGCCGGACCCCACCAGGCGCGCCCTGTGTTCTTTAAAACTCTCCGCCGGGCGCGTTTGCTCACGCCTGTAATCCCACCACCATGAGAGGCGGAGACAGGCGGATCACTAGAGGTCAGGAGTTCAAGACCAGCTTGACCAACATGGCGAAAACCACTTCTCTACTAAAAATACAAAAATTAGTCGGGAACCGTGGCGGGCGCCTGTAATCCCAGCTACTCGGGAGGCTGAGGCAGAAGAATCGCTTGAACCCAGGAGGCGGAGATTGCAGTGAGCCGAGATCAGGACACTGCACTCCAACCTGGGCAGCAGACTCTATCTCCAAAAAAAAGAAAAGAAAGAAAGAAAGCTCTCAAGTGTACACTTGGCCTTGGGGGAGCGGACACTTTTAGGTCCGAGTTTGAGTGTGTTCCTAGATAATTTTTAGAAACCTTGTCTCTACTAAAAATAAAAAATTAGCCAGGTGTGATGGCACATATCTGTAATCCCAGCTACTCTGGAGGCTGAGGCAGCAGAATGGCTTGAACCCAGGAGGCAGAGGCTGCGGTGAGCCAAGATCAGGACATTGCACTCCAGCCTGGGCGACAAGAGCGAAACTGAGTCTCAAAAAAAAAAAAAAAAAAAAAAAGCCGCCCTCCCACAAATAGAACCAGGCAAGGTCATTAAGAGAGGGTTCTCACATTTATATGCTTAATAACAAAAAAGACTCTACAAAAACCACAGACTTAAACAAAAAATACTTTTACAGAGACACTCACTGGTGTGACCCTTGTTACTGATCTTTGCAGACAAGGATAATTATTTCTGAACAATGACGTAATCCTCACTTTTTTTTTTTTTTAATTTTTTTTCCTTTATAAACCTTTGTCCCAGTCTGGGCAACATGGCAAAACCCCATATATACAAAATATACAAAAATAAGCTGGGAATAAAGGAGTGTGCGCCTATGGTCCCAGCGACTTGGTAGGTTGAAGCAGGAGGATCTCTGGAGCCCGCGGCGGTGGAGGCTGCAGTGAGCTGTGATGTCACCATTGTACTCCAGCCTGGGCAACAGAGACCCTGTCTCAAAAAAACGAAAAACCAAAAACAACCTTTGTCTTCCTTTACCTCCCTGAATAAGCACATAGTTTGCTATGCCGCGCATATTCCCATTGCAATGCACTGTTACCATCGTTTTTACACAGCCTGTTATTTAGACTGACACCATAAAAACATGAATTATGACAATTACATTCATACATAAAATGGCAAGCGATATAGAGTTTATACTCTCTCAGTAGAGTTTATACTCTCTCAAGCTGGAAGGTCTTTTCGGAGATGAGCAATCGTGTTTCAGGCTTTAGGTATGGTGGCACAACTGAATAAAAGTATTCCATTTTCACATCCAGTTCAAATTTATTTAAACTTCTATGATTATTTTCTCAAATGAGTTAAAATAAGAATTCAATTGCCATAGGAACAGTACAGCTTTTACTTTAAAAAATTCTCTAGGGCCACGCCCGGTGGCTCACACCTATAATCCAAGCACTTCAGGAGGCCAAGGCAGGTGGATCACCTGAGGTCAGGAGTTTGAGACCAGCCTGGCCAACATGGCAAAACCTCATCTCTACTAAAAATACAACAATTAGCCGGGCGTGTGCGCCTGTAATCCCACCTACTCGAGAGGCTGAGGCAGGAGAATCACTTGAGCCCAGGAGGCGGGGATTGCAGTGAGCCGAGATCAGGCCGCTGCACTCCAGCCTGGGCGACAGAGACTGCATCTTAAAAAAAAAAAAAAAGCCATTTGAACAACACGTTTTGTTTCCCCCCACTTTACTACTTTTTAAAAGTACTATGGTGGCCAGGCACGCTGGCTCATGCCTGTCATCTCAGCATTTTGGGAGGCCGAGGCGGGCGGATCACGAGGTCAGGAGATGGAGACCATCCTGGCTAACACGGTGAAACCCCGTCTCTACTAAAAGCACAAAAAACAGCCAGGCGTGGTGGCAGGCGCCTGTAGTTCCAGCTACTCGGGAGGCTGAGGCAGGAGAATGGCGTCAATCAGGGAGGCGGAGCTTGCAGTGAGCCGAGATCGTGCCACTGCACTCCAGCCTGGGTGACAGAGCAAGACACCGTTTCAAAAAAAAAAAAAGTACCACGGTGCATACATTGCATTACAATTGTTTTTCTGGCTCAATGAAAAAAATAAATCCTCAGCTCTCTTCATCTTAATAGGTGACTACCTTACTCCTTACAAATGTGTATAAGATGATAGATGATATAAGTTGATGTAACAAGTTCTCTCTAAATAGACAGCGAGGCAGCGGACTCGTTTCCAATCTTTAGCTACTCAAAGCTTGTCTTATGTTGGGCCACCACGCCTGGCTGATTTTTGTATTTTTTGGTAGAGATGGGGTTTCACAATGTTGGCCAAGTTGGTCTCAAACTCCTGACGTCAAGTTATCTGCTTGCCTCGGCCTTCATCAGTGGGTATTAATGAAGCTTAGGATACTCACATTGTGTCGAAGATGAGAGGCAAGGAAACCACAAAGAAATTGGAAGTGATAGGAAAAGAATGGAATAAGAATAACTGTCAGAGAGGAAGTAGTGGGAACAAAAGAGAGGAAAGAAAAACATGCCTATTAGCAGAGTCCCTGAAGAAGGAAACAGTAGTACAGCCTTTCATGTTAAATCATTAAGAAACACACAAATAGGACAGGTGCGGTGGCTCACGCCTGTAATCCCAGCACTTTGGGAGGCCAAGGTGGGCAGATCACCTGAGGTCCGGAGTCGAAGAACAGCCTGACCAACATGGAGAAACTCCCATCTCCACTAAAAATACAAAAATTAGCTGGGCGTGGTGGCACATGCCTGTAACCCCAGCTACTCGGGAGGCTGAGGCAGAAGGGTCACTTGAACCTGGGAGGTGAAGGTTGTGGTGAGCTGAGATCCTGCCATTGCACTCCAGTCTGGGCAGCAAGAGTGAAACTCCGTCTCAAAAAAAAAAAAAAGAAAGAAAAGAAAAGAAAAAGAAACACATAAATACTATAGTAAATGTAGCAATGTACCTTGCAGAAGATCCAAAGGTTGCTTGTGGAATTTGGCAAGGGAATCTACATTTCCAGAGTTAGTATGCAGTGGTGGAGAGTTGTTGGAAATCTAATGGCAAGTTTTAAAACACAGGAGACAGGTGTGACTTGGTATTTGAGGTGTGTATGCACATTTTCTGTTTTCCTACCAGGCTCTCTTCAGTTATGTGCAATTTCCTCTGTTCACCTAGTGTTTCTTGAGGATGAAACTTAACATAAACAAATATGAAATTCGTGTTATACTCACATTACTCAACATATCAGGTATCCTGTGAAGATAGAGAGCCTGTATTTCCAAATCAATTGTTCTAGCCGACTGACAGCCTGTGTGTACTCACTATCCACATAGAATTATTTCAAAGTCAATTGAGTGGCCGGGTGCCGTGGCTCACGCCTGTAATCCCAGCGCTTTGGGAGGCCAAGGCGGGCAGATCACGAGGTCAGGAAATGGAGACCATCCTGGCTAACACGGTGAAACCCATCTCTACTAAAAATACAAAAAAATTAGCCGGGCATGGTGGGCGGGTACCTGTAGTCCTAGCCACTAGGGAGGCTGAGGCAGGAGAATGGCTTGAACCCGGGAGGCGGAGCCTGCAGTGAGTGGAGATGGTGCCACTGCACTCCAGCCTGGGCAACAGAGCAAGACTCCATCGCAAAAAAAAAAAAAAAAAAGTAAATTGAGGACACTGTAACACTCTGCTCTTAAATAGTTCCCAATGCTATTTTAGAGAAAAATCTAATTTTTATATAAAAGTCCACACTTCATATTCACACTTAACATACTTAACAATCCTTCCTTTATACCTAGCCCATAATCATATTTCCTTCAATTATACCCAAACTGTTCTTTATAGCTGGTCCTCCGAAGATCCAACCCCAAACCAGGTATTGCATCTTCTTTTATTTTGTAGTATTAAATGGTCAAGTTGAATTCTTCTGAGGTGTATTCTACGAATTTTTGTGTATGTATAGTGTTAAGGGGTGAATCGCGTCCCCACAAATCCATAAGGTGAAGGCCTAACCCACAGTACCTCAGAAGGTATTTGGAGATAGGCCTTTAAAGAGGTAATTAAAATGAGATCATTAAGGTGGGCTCAAATCCAAAATGACTGACATCCTCCAGTGTCCCCCAGGCGTAACACTTCTCCTCCCCTCTTTGATAATCACTGCTTTAGACTCTATTTGGCCTTAGAGTCTTTTCTCCAAAGTCCATCATTTTATCCGCTGTAACCCTGCTGTCTTCATTTAAGGGGTCCAAGACGTTTACAGGAGGGTGATAATGGTGATGATGCGCTGCCAATAATCATCCACACACAGCACTCATTATTTGACAAGTGCTGGTCATGTCATGTACTTTCATTTTACAGATGTGGAAACTGAGGCACTGAGGGGCTTGGCAACTTGCCTAATATCACCCGAGAGCTCATTAAGGCTTGGGGCCACGACTGGAACCCCAGGACGAAGCCCAGCTGAGCAGAAAACCTCTGTGCACAGGATGTAGCGATCAAGATAATAAAAATCAACTCCGGCCGGGCGCGGTGGTTCACGCCTGTAATCCCAGCACTTTGGGAGACCGAGACGGGTGGATCACGAGGTCAAGAGATCGAGACCATCCTGGTTAACACGGTGAAACCCTGTCTCTACTAAAAAAAATACAAAAAAATTAGCCGGGCGTGGTGGCGGGCGCCTGTAGTCCCAGCTACTCGGGAGGCTGAGGCAGAATGCCGTGAACCCGGGAGGCGGAGTTTGCAGTGAGCCGAGATGGCGTCCCTGCACTCCAGCCTGGGCGACAGAGCGAGACTCCGCCTCAAAAAATAAATAAATGAATGAAAATAAAAATCAACTCCGACTGAGAAAGTATCTGCCTACACATTCATCAGGCTGGGAAGATAGACCCAGATAATATCAGCTGGAAAATTAACAGAAAAAAATATTTCTGCCAAGGACACCTTTTTCTGAGCCATCAATGTCTTCTAGCTCGCTAAATACCATGCCCATTACAATCATACACAGTGATTGACATTTTATCAGTAAGAATGAACTTCCCTTCTCTGCCCGGAGGGTCCGATTTCCTTGACAGAGAATCGGGCTACATTTCCAACCCAGGTGCAGGGCTCTGATAAGGGGTTTCCGGGCATAACAATCTACAGCGGTCTTATCTTGTGGTTCCCAAGGAAACAGGACCCAGCAGCACTTCGCAGCCCAGACCCGAGAGTGACCCCTTTAAAGGCTTGCTCTGAGCCAAATGGAAACCACGCTGTATTTACATTACATCTAAACCCCACCCTTCTCTCCAAATCCGATGGGTCCTCAGGCCTAGCGGGTCAAAACGCCCCGCATCCCAAACCAAGACCCCCGAAGCCCAGCGGGGTTCCAATGGCCTCCAGAGCCTCCTCCCTGGGGCGCGGTGCCAGGAATTCGCCATTAAACGAGCCAGCCCTCTGCCCTTTGAACTCCGCTCCCATCCTTTGACCCAAAACACCCACGCCCCTCCACCGGAGCGCCCTCGCTTGGCCTCTGCCACCAAGAGATACAGGGCCAGGTCCATCAGTGAAAGGAGGAGAAACCGCTCTCACGTGAGGCGCTGCGGCCAGTAAGAGAGACGGCCGCCCCGGAACCGGAAACTAAGGCATCCATCTGGGACCAGCGGCGGCCGGGGGCGGAAAAGTGGGCTAGTAGTGAGCTTGGGATTGGTGAAGCCTCAAAGGTGGGAGGGACGACCTGCGTCCTCCAATCGCTGGGCAGGAAAAGCTAGTTCCCGCCCTTCGGGTGGTGATTGGCCTTGTTGGCAGATCCGCCCCTCGAGGGAAAGTCTCCGGTCAGAATCGCGCTGTAGGAACGACTTGTATTGGATCCGCCCCGGGGCGTGGCTAAAACTAGACCAAGGTCCCGGGAGGAGGCTGGGGGCGTGGTCTTTCGCGCAATCCTCCAACGCTCGATTACCCTGAACAATAAACGCTAAAATAAGTAATAAACGCTCATTTCCTGCAGCCAACACATTCCTCGTGCTAACATACTCCTGTACGAAGATATTCCCATCGTTGGGATTTTTCTTCCTTGAATGTCTCTTATTTCTTCCAGAAATAAGGTCATTTTTATGCATTTACATCTGGCTTTTCTTATTAATGAGTGTGTTGTGATGTTCCCTTCTGGCCACTAGACGGCCACGTAGCTCACATTTTCAAATTTGCGGATATTTTGTTGTGTTGCTTTGGACATAGGTGTCCAATCTTTTGGCTTTTTGGCCACATTGGAAGAATTATCTTGGGCCACACATAAAATACAGAAACACTAACCATAGCTGATGAGCTAAAACAAAACAAAAATAGAAAAATAATCTCATAATGCTTTTTTTTTTTTTTGAGACCAAGTCTCACTCTGTCGTCCAGGCTGGAGTGCAGTGGCCAGATCTCAGCTCACTGCAAGCTCCGCCTCCCGGGTTCACGCCATTCTCCTGCCTCAGCCTCCCGAGTAGCTGGAACTACAGGCGCCCCCCAGGTCGCCCGGCTAGTTTTTTGTATTTTTAGTAGAGACGGGGTTTCACCATGTTAGCCAGGATGGTCTTGATCTCCTGACCTCGTGATCCGCCGGTCTCGGCCTCCCAAAGTGCCGGGATTACAGGCTTGAGCCACCGCGGCCGGCCAATAATCTAATAATGTTTTAAGAAAGTTTACAGTAAGCAGTCCTAAAGGATACCAGCAGACCGCCAGGTGGGTTACAAGTTCCTCTTACCCGGTACAGCCCGCGAAAGAGAACAAAAGTCCCTTATTCCTGTTGTAGCTTCCCCAATCTCCAGCCAATCAACATCAAAAAGCCCAAGAAGCTATTAGCTACAAATTCCTGCGTTAAAAGGCACCAGGGAATTCTTCCAGGTCCCACATGTGCAGCTAGAGTCAAGGTTTAGCTAATAGTAACTTTTCCTCATTTTATTTTATTTTTTTGAGATGGAATCTCACCCTGTTGCCCACGCTGGACTGCAGTAGAATAATCATGGCTCACTGCAGCCTCCACCTCCTGGGTCCAAGCGATTCTCCTGCCTCAAACTCCCAAGTAGCTGGGACTACCAGCGCCTGCCAACACACCTGGCTAATTTTTGTATTTTTAGTAGAGACGGGTTTCACCATGTTGGCCAGATTGGTCTCAAACACCTGACCTCAGGTGATCTGCCCACCTCAGCCTCCCAAAGTGTTGGGATTACAGGCATGAGTCACCGCACCCAGTCAACCTTTTCCTCATTTTAATAGTTAAAAAAAAACCCAAGGCTGAGGCAGGAGAATTGCTTGAGCCCAGGAGGCGGAGGTTGCAATGAGCCGAGATCGCACCACTGCACTCCAGCCTGGGTGACAGAGCAAGACTCCATCTCAAACAAAAACAAAAACAAAACCCACCCCTAGGTGGAGATTTTGTACGCTATTGATACATGCGATGTGTGTTACAGCATGCAGATACTGAGTCCAACCGTAGGTCCACCTTTGCACACCTGACCTCACCAGTATTTTCTGACTATGTACGTACAGCCTCCAAAAAAGCAATTTCTCTTAAGCCACTAGCTGCTGCCTCTCCCTGTGAACAGCCTGCTCTGCCTCTCAGAGAGTACTTTCTTTTTGCAATAAATTTCTTTGCTTACTCACACTTTGGACTTGCTCTCAAATTATTTGTGCAGTGAAGCCAAGAACCTGCCCAGCCCACCAGCAACAGTTGTAACTGCCCGACAGGTTCTTCCTGCTCACTGCACAAACAAAATTGATTCGCAAAGACCATGGCATTGCAGTAAAGAGAGTTTAGTTGGCCTGAGGCTGGCTATGCCATGCAGGAAACAGAGTCATTACTCAAACCAAGCTCCCCCAAGGCTCTCTCGCCCAGGTTAGAGTGCAGTGGTGCAATCTCGGCTCATTGCAACCTCCGCCTCCCGAGTTCAAGCGATTCTCCTGCTTCAGCCGCCTGAGTAGCTGGTATTATAGGCGCCCGCCACCACGCCTGGCTAATTTTTGTACTTTTTTTTTTTTTTTTTGAGACGGAGTCTCGCTCTGTCGCCCAAACTGGAGTGCAGTGGCCAGATCTCAGCTCACTGCAAGCTCCACCTCCCAGGTTTACGCCATTCTCCTGCCTCAGCCTCCCGAGTAGCTGGGACTACAGGCGCCCGCCACATCACCCGGCTAGTTTTTTTTTTTTTTTTTTTTTTTTGTATTTTTTTAGTAGAGACGGGGTTTCACCGTGTTAGCCAGGATGGTCTCGATCTCTTGACCTTGTGATCTGCCCGTCTCAGCCTCCCAAAGTGCTGGGATTACAGCCTTGAGCCACCACGCCCGGCCTAATTTTTGTACTTTTAGTAGAGATAGGGTTTTGCCACGTTGGCCAGGCTGGTCTTGAACTCCTACTTAAAAGGGATCCACCAGCCTCAGCCTCTCAAACTGCTGGGATTACAGGTGTGAGCCACTGCACCCAGGCAGGGGTTTTTCAAAGATAGTTTGGTGGCCAGGAGGCTAGGGTCTGGGTGCTGCTGGCTGGTTGGGGATACAATCATAGGGATACGGAACAGGGCCCTCATGCCCTGAGTCCACTGCTGGGTGGAGGCCACAGGATGGGCTGGGGGGATCCATCTGGTTGTCAGAAATGCAAAAGCCTGGCCGGGTGCAGTGCCTGACGCCTGTAATCCCAGGACTTTGGGAGGCCGAGGCAGATGGATCACTTGAGGCCAGGAGTTCAAGATCAGCCTGGCCAACATGGTGAAACCCCATCTCCACTAAAAATACAAAAAAAATTATCTGGGCATGGAGGTGCACGCCTGTAATTTCCAGCTACTCAGGAGGCTGAGGCAGGAAAATCGCTTCAACCCAGGGGGCAGAGGTTGCAGTGAGCTGAGATCATGCCACCGCACACCAGCCTGGGCAACAAAGTAAAACTCCGGCTCAAAAAAAAAAAAAAGGCCGGGCGTGGTGTCTCAAGCCTGTAATCCCAGCACTCTGGGAGGCCGAGACGGGCGGATCACAAGGTCAGGAGATCAAGACCATCCTGGCTAACCCGGTGAAACCCCGTCTCTACTAAAAAATACAAAAAAAAAAAAAAAAAAAAACTAGCCGGGCGAAGTGGCAGGTGCCTGTAGTCCCAGCCACTCGGGAGGCTGAGGCAGGAGAATGGCGTAAACCCGGGAGGCGGAGCTTGCAGTGAGCTGAGATCCGGTCACTGCACTCCAGCCTGGGCGTCTGAGCAAGACTCCGTCTCAAAGAAAAAAAAAAAAAAAACCAGAGCAACTCCATCTTGAATAGGGGCTGGGTAAAAGGAGGCTGAGACCCCCTGGGCCACATTCCCAGGAGGTCAGGCATTCTTAGTCACAGGAGGAGACAGGAGGTTGGCAGGACGGTATCACAAGACACAGGTCAGGAAGACCCTGCTGTTAAAACAGGATGCGATAAAGAAGCCACCAAATCTCACCAAAACCAAGATGGTGAAGAAAGTGACCTCTGGTTGTACTCCCTGCTCATTATATGCTAATTATAATGCATTAGCATGCTAAGAGACACTCCCACCAGTGCCATGACAGTTCACAAACCCCATGGCAATGTCCGGAAGTTACCTTATATGGTCTAAAAAGGGGAGGAGGCTGAGGCGGGCGGATCACCTGAGGGTGGGAGTTCGAGACCAGCCTGACCAGCATGGAGAAATCCCGTCTCTACTAAAAATACAAAATTACCCAGGTGTGGTGGCGTATGCCTGTAGTCCCAGCTACTTGAGAGGCTGAGGCAGGAGAATCGCTTGAACCGGGGAGGCAGAGGTTGTGGTGAGCAGAGATCACGCCATTGCATTTCAGCCTGGGCAACAAGAGTGAAACTCCGCCTCTAAATAAATCAATTAACTAAATAAAAAAAAAAAAGAGGAGGAACCCTCGGCTCCGGGAATTGCTGACCCCTTTCCCGGAAAACTCATGAATAATCCACCCATTGTTTAGCATATGATCTAAAATTAACCATAAAAATAGCCAGTCAGCAGTCCTGGGGGCTGCCCTGCCTATGGAGTAGCCATTATTATTTTTTTTTTTTTTCTCTTTGAGACAGAGGAGTCTCACTCTGTCGCCCAGGCTGGAGTGCAGTGGCGCAATCTCAGCTCATTGCAAGCTCTGCCTCCCGGGTTCACACCATTCTCCTGCCTCACAGCCTCCCGAGTAGCTGGGACTAGAGGCACCCGCCACCACACCCGGCCAAGTTTTGTATTTTTTTTTTTTTTTTTTTTTTTGAGACGGAGTCTCGCTCTGTCGCCCAGGCTGGAGTGCAGTGGCCAGATCTCAGCTCACTGCAAGCTCCGCCTCCCGGGTTCCCGCCATTCTCCCGCCTCAGCCTCCGAGTAGCTGGGACTACAGGCGCCCGCCACCTCGCCCGGCTAGTTTTTTTTTTTGTATTTTTAGTAGAGATGGGGTTTCACTGTGTTAGCCAGGAGGGTCTCGATCTCCTGACCTCGTGATCCACCCGCCTCGGCCTCCCAAAGTGCTGGGATTACAGGCTTGAGCCACCGCGCCCGGCCAATTTTTGTATTTTTAGTACAGACAGGGTTTCACCATGTTAGCCAGGATGGTCTCGATCTCCTGACCTCATGATCTGCCCACCACAGCCTCCCAAAGTGCTGGGATTATAAGAGTAAGCCACCATGCCCAGCCGCCATTCTTTTATTCCTTTACTCTCTTAATAAACTTGCTTTCAGCCGGGCGCGGTGGCTCAAGCCTGTAATCCCAGCACTTTGGGAGGCTGAGACGGGCGGATCATGAGGTCAGGAGATCGAGACCATCCTGGCTAACACGGTGAAACCCCGTCTCTACTAAAAAATACAAAAAACTAGCCGGGCGAGGTGGCGGGCGCCTGTAGTCCCAGGTACTCGGGAGGCTGAGGCAGGAGAATGGCGTGAACCCGGGAGGCGGAGCTTGCAGTGAGCTGAGCTCCGGCCACTGCACTCCAGCCTGGGCGACCAAGCGAGACTCCGTCTCAAAATAAAATAAAATAAAATAAAATAAACTTGCTTTCACTCTACGCTGTGGACGCACCCCAAATTCTTTCTTGCGTGAGATCCAAGAATCCTCTCTTGGGATCTGGATGGAGACCCCTTTCCAATAACAGTTTTACCACCTCTCTCGCCCCATCCCCAGAGACAAGCCCTGTCTGGTGATTACCTTGGATACCACCTTCCAAAGCTGTTGTGTGTGGCCGGGTGCAGTGGCTCATGCCTGTAATCCCAGCACATTGGGAGGCTGAGGTGGGCAGATCACTTGAGGTCAGGAGTTCGAGACCAGCCTGGCCAAAATGGTGAAACCCTCTCTCTACAAAAATATAAGGATTAGCCAGATGTGGTGGCACATGCCTTTAATCCCAGCTACTTGGGAGACTGAGGCATGAGAATCGCTTAAAACTGGAAGGCAGAGGTTGCGGTGAGCCGAGATTGCAGCATTGCACTCCAGCCTGGGCAACAAGAATGAAACTCTTGTCTCAAAAGAAAAAAAAAAGAAAAGGAAAAAAAGACATTGTGTGTATGCATGCAAAAATGTGTGCCTATTATCTAATAAATACTCATAAAGCATCTCCTATGTCCCAGACTCCATTTTCTGCACTGGGAAACACAGCAGTAACACCACAGATATCCTTCTCAATATCCTTTAGATTCCAGTAGAGAGGGACAGAAAGTCAACCATATTGATAAACAGCATATATAATAAAATATATCCCAGTCGGGTGTAGTGGCTCACACCTGTAATCCTAGCATTTTGGGAGGCCAAGGAGGGCAGATCACCTGAGGTCAGTTCGAGACCAGCCTGGCCAACACGGCGAAACACCGTCTCTACTAAAAAAATATAAGGCCAGGCGTGGTGGCTCACTCCTGTAATCCCAACACTTTGGGAGGCCGAGGTGGGCAGATCAACTGAGGTCAGGAGTTTGAGACCAGCCCGGCCAACAACAGTGAAACCCCGTCTCTACTAAAAATACAAAAAATTAGCCAGGCATGGTGGTGTGCACCTGTAATCCCAGCTACTTGGGAGGTTGAGGCAGAAGAATCGCTTGAACCCGGGAGGTAGAGGTTGTAGTGAGCCAAGATCGCACCACTGCACTCCAGCCCGGGAGACAGTCTGAGACTCTGTCTCAAAAAAATAAAAAAACAAAAACAAAAAGAAAATGCCGGATGTGGTGGCGCATGCCTGTAATCCCAGTTACTCGGGAGGCTGAAACAGGAGAATTGCTTGAACTCAGGAGGCAGAGGTTTGCAGAGAGATCGCACCACTGCACTCTAGCCTGGGTGACAGAGCAGGACTCCACCCCCAAAAAATAAAAAAAGTAAAACAAATAAATAAATAATTAATTAAATTTTTATATATATTATGTATAACTTATATATATTTTATATAATATATAAATGACATATTATATATTATTTGTAAATTATATATATTATATATTTTTTATATATTGGGGTACATATATATACACCCCAATGCAGTGGTGCATGCTAAGGGGACAGTAAGCAAGTAAAAGACAGAAGAGCCGGGGGCGGTGGCTCACGCCTATAATCCCAGCACTTTGGGAGGCCGAGGTGGGCGGATCACGAGTTCAGGAGATCAAGACCATCCTGGCGAACACGGTGAACAGGAGATTGAGACCATCCTGGCTAATACGATGAAACCCCGTCTCTACTAAAAATACAAAAAAATCAGTCGGGCGAGGTGGTGGCGCCTGTAGTCCCAGCTGCTTGGGAAGCTGAGGCAGGAGAATGGCGTGAACCCGGGAGGCGGAGGTTGCAGTGAGCCGAGATCACGCCACTGCACTCCTGCCTGGGCGACAGAGCAAGACTCTGTCTCTCAAAAAAAAAAAAAAAAAAAAGAAAAAATATTTGTGAAATGTATACATGCAGTTTTTCCTCCATATCTGCAGGAGATTGCAAGATCCCTGCAGATATCAAAGTCAGTGGATGCTCAAGTCCCTGATATAAAATGGTGCAGTAACCGGCCACGGTGGCTCAAGCCTGTAATCCCAGCACTTTGGGAGGCCGAGACGGGCGGATCACGAGGTCAGAAGATCGAGACCATCCTGGCTAACATGGTGAAACCCCGTCTCTACTAAAAAATACAAAAAGCTAGTCGGGCGAGGTGGTGGGCTCCTGTAGTCCCAGCTACTCAGGAGGCTGAGGCATGAGAATGGCGTGAACGGAGAGTGAGCTGAGATCCAGCCACTGCACCCCAGTTTGGGTGACAGAGCGAGACTCCATCTCAAAAAAACAAACAAACAAACAAACAAAAAAACACGGTGCAGTAACCGGGCACAGTGGCTCACACCTACATTCCCAGTTCTTTCAGAGGCCGAGGTGGGGGGATTGCTTAAGCTCAGGAGTTTGAGACCAGCTTGTCCAACAGAGTGAGACCTCATCTCTACAAAAAATACAAATATTAACTGAGTGTGGTGGCTGGGGCCTGTGGTCCCAGCTACTCCAGATGCTAATGTGAGAGGATCACTTAAGCCCAGGAGGCCAAGGCTGCAATGAGCTGAGATCACACCATTCCTTCCTACCCTGAGCAACAGAGTGAGATCTGTCTCACTCAGAGTGTCTCAAAAAAATAAAATAAAAAATGAAATAAAATGATGCAGCTGGGTGCGGTGGCTCACGTCTGTAATCCCAGCATTTTGGGAGGCTGACGTGGGTGGATTACCTGAGGTCAGGAGTTCGAGACCAGCCTGGCCAACATGGTGAAACCCCCGTCTCTACTAAAAATACAAACATCAGCTGGGCGCGGTGGCTCACACCTGTAATCCCAGCACTTTGGGAGGCCGAGGCCGGTGGATCACAGGGTCAGGAGTTCAAGACCAGCCTGGCCAAGATAGTGAAACCCCGTCTCTACTAAAAATACAAACATCAGCTGGGCGTGGTGGCGTGCACCTGTAATCCCAGCTACTCGGGAGGCTGAGGCAGGAGAATCACTTGAACCGAGGAGGCAGAGGTTGCAGTGAGCTGAAATCGTGCCATTGCACTCTAGCCTGGGCGGCAAGAGCAAGATTCCGTCTTAAACAAAATTAATTAATTCACTAAAATAAAATAAAATGGTGCAGTATTTGTATATAATCTTCACACACCCTGCCACATACTGTAGATCAGCTCTAAGTTACTTATAATAACTAATGCAACATCAACACTACGTAAACAGTTGTTATACTGTCTTTTAAATTTTGCACTATTTTTCTTGTTGTATTGTTATTTTTATTGCTTTTTTTCAAATGCTTTCTTCTTTGATTTCTCCTCTTCTTTCTAATTTTTTATTTTGAGACATGGTCTTGCCCTGTCACCCAGGCTGCAGTGTAGTGGTGGGATGGCGGTTCACTGCAGCCTCGAATTCCTGGGCTCAAGCAATCCTCCTGCCTCAGCCTCCCGAGGAGCTGGGACCACAGGTGCAGCCACCATGCCTGGCTTCAAATATTTTTGATTCTGCTGAATCCACGGGTACAGAACCAGCAAATACAGAACCCGAGGACAAGGAACTCGCAGACACCAAGAATCAATTATACTAATTGTATCCAGAATATATAATTACTTCAATGGAAAAATTGCATGACCACCAGAGGGCGCGCCCTTTACTCCCAAAACGTCCCTCTGCTGTTTTTTTTGTTTTGTTTTGTTTTGTTTTGTTTTTGTGTGTGTTTTTTTTTTTTTTTTTTTTTTTTTTTTTTTTTTTTTTTTTTTTTTTTTGAGACAGAGTTTCACTCTTTTTGCCCAGGCTGGAGTGCAGTGGCGCTATCTCGGCTCACCACAACTTCCGCCTCCCAGGTTCAAGTGATTCTCCTGCCTCAGCCTCCCGAGTAGCTGGGATTACAGGCACGCACCACCACGCCCAGCTAATTTTGTTTTTTAGTAGAGATGGGGTTTCTCCATGTTGGTCAGGCTGGTCTCGAACTCCCGACCTCGGGTGATCCGCCCGCCTCGACCTCCCAAAGTGCTGGGATTACAGGTGTGAGCCACCGTGCCCAGCCCACCACTTTACTGTTCTTCGGAAATGTTCACAGAAGGCAAAGAATGCTATTTGCTCTGAGTTAAGTGGGGGAAGATGCATATATTAAACACGCATGTCCATACACACAGAGAGAAGGATAAAGCAACAGAGGGCACAAAATAGCATGGGGGAAGGACAGGGAAAGATGCATTCAGGAGTTCTTGGTACTATTCTTCCAACTTTTCTGTAAGTGTGAAGTCATATTAAAGTAAAAAGTTGGGCTGGATGCAATGGGTCACACCTGTAATCCCAGTACTTTGGGAGGCTAAGGCAGGAGGATAGCCTGAGCCCAGGAGTTTGAGATCTGCCTGGACAACATAGCCAGACCCCATCTTTACAAAAAAAAAAGAAAATTAGGCCGGGCGCGGTGGCTCACGCCTGTAATCCCAGCAGTTTGGGAGGCCGAGGCGGGCGGATCAGGAGGTCAGGAGATCGAGACCATACTGGCTAACACGGTGAAACCCCGTCTCTACTAAAAAATACAAAAAACTAGCCGGGCGTGGTGGCGGGCGCCTGTAGTCCCAGCTACTCGGGAGGCTGAGGCAGGAGAATGGCGTGAACCCGGGAGGCGGAGCTTGCAGTGAGCGGAGATCGTGCCACTGCACTCCAGCCTGGGTGACTGAGTAAGACTCTGTCTCAAAAAAAAAAAAAAAAAAAGAAGAAAAGAAAATTAGCAAATTAGCAAGAATGGCAGCATGCACGTGCAGCCTCATAGCCCACTACAGCCTTGACCTCATGGGCTCAAGTGATCCTCCCACCTCAGCCTCCTGAGAATCTGGGACTACAGGCACACGCCATCACGCCTGGCTAATTTTTCTTTTTTTTCTTTTTTCTTTCTTTCTTTTTTTTTTTTTTGAGATGGAGTCTCCCTCTGTTGCCCAGTCTGAAGTGCAGTGGCACGATCTTGGCTCAATGTAACCTCTGCCTCCCAGGTTCAAGCAAGTCTCTGCCTCAGCCTCCCGAGTAGCTGGGATTGCAGGCGCCGGCCACCACGCCCAGCTAATTTTTTTGTATTTTTCATAGAGACGGGGTTTCACCGTGTTAGCCAGGATGGCTTCAATCTCCTGACCTCGTGACCCACCCACCTCGGCCTCCCAAAGTGCTGGGATTACAGGCGTGAGCCACCACGCCTGGCCTGGTGATGGAAATGTTCTAAAATTGGATTGTGGTTAGGGCTGTGCAATTGGACACATTTACTAAAAGTCATTGAACGATATGCTTTAAATGTATGACCTCATCTTATGTAAATTACGTCAATGAAGCGCTCATATAATGTTTGACCTGTAGAGGGTAGCAGAGACCATGAGTTCATTTCAGAACAGCCCCTCCCTTCCTTGGGGGGGGTCTCACTGGGATGAAGCCATCCCTTTCACTTAGCAGTCGTGATCGGAATGAGGAATTGGCCAGCTGGGAATTTCTCCTCAACAGTCTAAAATACCTTGTTTAACTAACTGTGGCCACACTTAGTTCTAAATTTACACCAATTGGCTGGGAGGTCGAGTCTCTTGACCACGGAACCAGGATAAACCACATCCCCCTCAGCCTCCCAAGTAGCTGGGACTACAGGTGCGTGCCACCGCACCTGGGTAATTTTTGTACATTTTGGTAGAGATGGGGGTTTCGCCATAATGCCCAGGCTGGTCTTGAACTCCCGACCTCAAGTGATCTACCTGCCTTGGCCTCCCAAAGTGCTGGTATTACAGGTGTGAGCCACCATGCCCAGCTGGAAGATTGTTTTTTAAATTCATTTTTTTTTTTTTTTTTTTGAGACGGAGTCTCGCTCTGTCGCCCGGGCTGGAGTGCAGTGGCCGGATCTCAGCTCACTGCAAGCTCCGCCTCCCGGGTTTACGCCATTCTCCTGCCTCAGCCTCCCGAGTAGCTGGGACTACAGGCGCCCGCCACCTCACCCGGCTAGTTTTTTGTATTTTTTAGTAGAGACGGGGTTTCACCATGTTAGCCAGGATGGTCTCGATCTTCTGACCTCGTGATCCGCCCGTCTCGGCCTCCCAAAGCGCTGGGATTACAGGCTTGAGCCACCGCGCCCGGCCATTCATTTTTTTTTTAACCACTTGATAAAGAGACGGAGTTTCTCTCTTGTTGACCAGGCTGGAGTGCAGTGGCGTGATCTCAGCTCACCACTGTCAGGCCTCTGAGCCTAAGCTCAGCCTTCATAACCCCAGCGACCTGCACGAATACATCCAGATGGCCTGAAGCAACTGAAGATCCATAGAAGTGAAAATAGCTTAACTGACATTCCACCATTGTGATTTGTTTCTGCCCCACCTTAACTGATCAATGTTCTTTATAATCTCCCCCACCCTTAAGAAGTTTCTTTGTAATTCTCCCCACCCTTGAGAATGTACTTTGTGAGATCCACTGCCTATCCCAAAACCTATAAGAACTAATGATAATCCCACCACCCTTTGCTGACTCTCTTTTTGGACTCAGCCCGCCTGCACCCAGGTGAAATAAACAGCCACATTCCTAAAAAAAACAAAAAAAACAAAAAAAAACCACATCCCCTCTCCAAGTCTGGAAGAGTTGGTTCTCTTCTTTTTTTTTTTTGAGACGGAGTCTCGCTCTGTCACCCAGGCTGGAGTGCAGTGGCCGGATCTCAGCTCACTGCAAGCTCCGCCTCCCGGGTTCACACCATTCTCCTGCCTCAGCCTCCCGAGTAGCTGGGACTACAGGCGCCGCCACGTCGCCCGGCTAGTTTTTTGTAGTTTTTAGTAGAGACAGGGTTTCACCGTGTTAGCCAGGATGGTCTCGATCTCCTGACCTCCTGATCCGCCCGTCTCGGCCTCCCAAAGTGCTGGGATTACAGGCTTGAGCCACCGTGCCCGGCTTTTTTTTTTTTTTTTTTGAGACAGAGTCTCACTCCATCGCCCAGGCTGGTGTACAGTGGCGTGATCTTGGCTCACTGCAACCTCCGCCTCCTGGGTTCAAGCAGTTCCCTGTCTCAGCCTCCCGAGTGGCTGGGACTACAGGTGCCTGCTACCACACCGGCTAATTTTTGTATTTTTAGTAGAGACAGGGTTTCAACTTGTTGGTCAGGCTGGTCTTGAACTCCTGACCTCAAGTGATCCACCCACTTCAGCCTCCCAAAGTGCTGGGATGACAGGCATGAGCCACCACGCCTGGCCTTTTTTTTTTTTTTTTTTTTTTTTTTTGAGATGGAGTCTCACTCTGTCACCCAGGCTGGAGTGTGGTGGTGCGATCTCGGCTCACTGCAACCTCCACCTTCCAAGTTCAATCGATTCTCCTGCCTCACCCTCCCAAGGAGCTTGGATTATAGACGTGCACCACCATGCCTGACTCACTTTTATATTTTTACTAGAGACAGGGTTTCACCATGTTGCCCAGGCTGGTCTCGAACTTCCGACCTCAGGTGATTTGCACGCCTCAGCCTCCCAAAGTGCTGGGATTACAGGCGTGAGCCACCGCACCTGACCTAAGGGGATGGTGCTTCCAGGGTAAAATATAAACTAGGATCCACAGCTTGATCTTCAAGACTCCAATCCTATTCTTTCTTTCTTTCCTTTTCCCTTTTCTTTTCTCTTTCTTTCTTCCTTCCTTCCTTCCTTCCTTCTTTCTTTCTTTTTCTCCTTCCTTCCTTTCTTCCTTCCTTTCTTTCTTCCTTTCTTTCTTCCTTTCTTTCCTTCTTTCCTTCTTTTCTTCTTTCTTTTTTTCTTTCTTTCATTCCTTCCCTCCCTCCCTCCCTCTCTCTTTCTTTTTCTTTCTTTCTTCCTTGAGATAGGATCTTGCTATGTTGTCCAGGCTGCTCTCGAACTCCTAGGCTCAAGCAAGCCTCCTGCCACAACCTCCAGAGTAGCTGGGACTGAGGGTGTGAGCTACCATGCCTGGCCTTGATGGGAACCAGTGTCAAGAGGAAGTGCAGGACCCCATCAGGCCCAGGCATGCCATAGCGGCAAAGCTAGAGTAGACCCTCCCAGCTGAGACATCTAAGGAAAGCAGACACCAAAAACCATGCATATGGGTGGGTTAAAGTGCTCCCCACTCTGGCCAGGCACGGTGGTTCACTCCTATAATCTCAGTACTTTGGGAGGCTGAGGCAGGCGGATCACTTGAAGTCAGGAGTTTGAGACCAGCCTGGCCAACATGACAAACCCCGTCTCTACTAAAAATACAAAAATTAGCCCAGTGTGGTGGTGTGCACCTGTAATCTCAGCTACTCAGGAGGTTGAGGCAGGAGAATTAATCGCTTGAACCTGGGAGGTGGAGACTGCAGTGAGCCAAGATCACACCACCACACTCCAGCCTGGGCAACAGAGTGAGACTCCACCTTAAAAAAAAAAAAAAAAAGGCCAGGCGCAGTGGCTCACGCCTGTCATCCCAGCACTTTGGGAGGCCGAGGCGGGTGGATCGCAAGGTCAGGAGATCGAGACCATCCTGGCTAACACGGTGAAACCCCATCTCTACTAAAAATACAAAAAATTAGCCAGCATAGTGGCAGGTGCCTGTAGTCCCAGCTACTCGGGAGGCTGTGGCAGGAGAATGGCGTGAACTCAGGAGACGGAGGTTGCAGTGAACCGAGATCGTGGCCACTACACTCCAGCCTGGGTGACAGAGCGAGACTGTCTCAAACAAACAAACAAAAAAAGTACTCCCCACTCAGTCATCTCCTTCCAGCAATAATTTATGCAGCCTGCCCAAGACAGACAAGGAAGATGGAAACAAACAAGAAAATATCACAGGGTGGTGGGACGATTAGGAAAATTTCGGAAAGAGTGATTTAAATCAGAGAAGTGTCTGCCAGGTGCAATGGCTCACACCTCTAATCCCAGCACTTTGGGAGGCCGAGGCAGGGGGATCACCTGAGGTCAGGAGTTTGAGACCAGCCTGGCCAACATGGCAAAACCTCATCTCTACTAAAAAAAAAAAAAAAAAAAAAAAATAGGCCAGACGCGGTGGCTTATGCCTGTAATCCCAGCACTTTGGGAGGCCGAGGCGGGCAGATCATGAGGTCAGGAGATTGAGACCGTCCTGGCTAATACAATGAAACCCCGTCTCTACTAAAAATACAAAAAAAAAAAAAATTAGCCGGTCGTGGTGGCCGGCACCTGTAGTCCCAGCTACTTGGGAGGCTGAGGCAGGAGAATGGTGTGAACCTGGGAGGCGGAGCTTGCAGTGAGCCGAGATCACACCACTGCACTCCAGCCTGGGTGACAGAGCGAGACTCCGTCTCAAAAAACATAAATAAATAAAATAAAATAAAATAACACAACAAAAATTAGCTGGGCGTGGTGATGGGCCCCTGTAATCCCAGCTACTCAGGAGATGGAGGCAGGAGAATTGTTTGAACCTGTGAAACAGAGGTTGCAGTGAGCCAAGATCATGCCACTGCACTGCAGCCTGGGCAACAGAGTGAGACCCTGGGTCTCAAAAATATATAAATAGGCCGGGCACGGTGGCTCAAGCCTGTAATCCCAGCACTTTGGGAGGCCGAGACGGGCGGATCACGAGGTCAGGAGATAGAGACCATCCTGGCTAACATGGTGAAACCCCATCTCTACTAAAAATACAAAAAACTAGCCGGGCAAGGTGGCGGGCGCCTGTAGTCCCAGCTACTCGGGAGGCTGAGGCAGGAGAATGGCGTGAACCCGGGAGGCGGAGCTTGCAGTGAGCTGAGATCCGGCCACTGCACTCCAGCCTGGGCGACAGAGCGAGACTCCGTCTCAAAAAAAAAAATAAATAAATAAATAAATAAATAAAGTAAGAAAAGCATCACTGAGAAGAGATTTGTTACTTGAATTCTGGATGACAGAGGGTGTTCGATTGAAGAGCGGATAAAGAAAGGCTCAAACACCCAGGAGTTCAAGACCAGCTTGTGCAATATAGGGAGATCCTCTCTCTACAAAAACAAACAAACAAACAAACAAAAATTACCTGGGCATGGTGGTAGGGGACTATAATTCCAGTTACTCAGGAGGCTGAGGCCAGAGGATTGCTTCGGCCTTGGAGTTTGGAGGCTGCAGTTAGCTGTGATCACCCCACTTCACTGAGCCTGTGAGTCTGAGACCCTGTCTCAAAAAAAAAAAAAAAAAAAAAAATAGAGGCTGGACCATGAATAATTATTCATCAGTGACCCTATGTTGAACCAACAAAGCTGCTCCCTGATTCTGGACCATCAAAAACTGTGAGATAATAAATCTTCCTTGTTTCAACAATTCATGTAAATGGCCCAGCAAGTTTAGGGGCAATTTGTTACACAGCAATAGCTAACTAATATCTCTGGATTTCTTTTGAGGTTTCAAGCCAGGTGCAAGAGACTCAAAACTCCACTTTTTTGTTGTTGTTGTTTTGAGATGCAGTCTCCCTCTGTCACCCAGGCTGGAGTGCAGTGGCAGGGGCTCTGCTCACTGCAACCTCTGCCTCCTGGTTAAGTGATTCTCCTGCCTCAGCCTCCTGAGTAGCTGGGATTACAGGCACGCGCCGCTACACCCAGCTAGTTTTTTCATTTTTAGTAGAGACGAGGTTTCATCATGTTGGCCAGGCTGATCTTGAAATCCTGACCTCAGGTGATCCGCGCACCTTGGCCTCTCAAAGTGCTGGGATCACAGGCATGAGCCACTGTGCCCAGTCCTCAAAACCCACTTTTGGAGTGGATGTAGATGCCCCTTTCTCCAAGCTCGGGTTCATGGAGAGGTCCAATCTAATGCCACTACCTGAGCAGATCCTAACTGGATTCTGTATGATGGTGTAAGGGTTATGGGAATGTCTCCTGGAGCGAGACTGCCTGGGATAAAATCCTAAGTTTACTTAGCAACTGTGTGGTCCTACGTAGGTCACTTAACTTCTCTGGGACTCAGTTTCCTCCTATGTAAAATGGGATTTAGCGGTTGATGAAAGCACTAAGTGAGTTGTTATAGTTACTCAAGTGAAACTCGTCAGAATCAGGCCGGGCGCCGTGGCTCACACCTGTCATCCCAGCACTTTGGGAGGTCGAGGTGGGTGGAGCAGCATGAGGTCAAGAGATCGAGACCATCCTGACTAACATGGTGAAACCCCGTCTCTACTGAAAATACAAAAATTGACCTGGCACGGTGTCTCATGCCTATAATCCCAGCACTTTGGGAGCCTGAGGAGGGCGGATCACGAGGTCAGGAGATCGAGACCACCCTGGCTAACACAGTGAAACCCCATCTCTACTAAAACTACAAAAAATTAGCCGGGTGAGGTGGCGGGCGCCTGTAGTCCCAGCTACTCGGGAGGCTGAGGCAGGAGAATGGGGTGAACCCAGGAGGCGGAGCTTGCAGTGAGCCGAGATCGCGCCACGGCACTCCAGCCTGGGCGGCAGAGCGAGACTCCGTCTCAAAACAACAACAACAACAAAAATTAGCCGGGCATGGTGGCGGGCACCTCTAGTCCCAGCTACTTGGGAAGTTGAGGCAGGAGAATCGCTTGAACCCGGGAGGTGGAAGTTGCAGTGAGCTGCGATCGTGCCATTGCACTCCAGCCTGGGAGACAGACCGAGACTCTGTGTGAAAGAAAAAAGAAAACAGAGAGGAAGTTGTCAGATTCAGAATGGAGTGACTTGTGTTTAAAAAAAAAAAAAAAATGACACGAGGCGTGGTGACTCACGTCTGTAATCCTAGCACTTTGGGAGGCCCAGATGGGCGGATTGCCTGAGCTCAGGAGTTCAAGACCAGCCCGGGCAACGTGGTAAAACCCCGTCTTTACTGAGATACAAAAAAAAAAAAAAATCAACTGGGCATGGTGGTGGGCGCCTGTAATCTCAGCTGTGCAGGAGACTGAGGGACAAGAATTGCTTGAACCCAGGAGGCGGAGGTTGCAGTGAGCTGAGACGGCACCACTGCACTCCAGCTTGGGCAACAAGGTGAAACTGTCTCAAGAAAAAAAAAAGTGATAGAGTCAGGGACAGCTTTGAAGAGTGGGTTCTCATGCATCAATGCCCGATAACAAAAAACAGTCACAAAAGACTGCATGGCCGGGCACAGGGCTCACACCTATAATCCCAGCACTTTGGGAGGCCAAGACAGGAGGATCACTCTAACGTAGGAGTTTGAGGCTAACCTGAGCAACATAGCCAGACACTGCCTCTACAAAAAAAAAAAAAAAAAAAAAAAGCCAGGCGTGGTGGCACATACCTGTAGTTCCAGCTACTCAGGAGGCTAAGGTGGGAGGATGACTTAAGCCTTGTAGGTTGAGGCAACAGTGAGCCATGATTGTGCCACGGCACTCCAGCCTGAGCAGTAACATGAGGCTTTGTCTCAAAAAAAAAAAAAAAAAGACTGCAAACCCCACAAATTTGCATCAAACTTTCCATCACAACCTTATTCTACAGGACATCTTTACAGCAAGACCAGCTTTCTCCTTGTTTTTTTGTTTGTTTTTGTTTGTTTGAGACAGGATCTCACTCTGTCATCCAGACTGGAGTGCAGTGGTGTGATCTCGGCTCAGTGTAACCTCCGCTTCCTGGGTTCAAGTAATTCTCCTGCCTCAGCCTCCCAAGTAGCTGGGATTACAGGCACACACCACCATGCCTGGTTAATTTTTGTATTTTTAGTAGAGATGGGGTTTCTCCATGTTGGCCAGGATGGTCTTGAACTCCTGGCCTCAGGTGATCCACCCACCTCAACCTCCCAAAATACTGGGATTACACGGGTTGCCACCGTGCCTGGCCTACCCTTGTTATTGATCCTTGTAGCCAAGGATAATTATCTCAAAATAGTTATGTCATCCTCCTCAATTCTACTTTAAAAATTTTTGTCTTCTATTAGCCTCCTCAATATGCACATAGCTAACTTACTATAGCCTCTTTTTTCCACTGCAAAGCCCTATTTCCAAATAAATATCCTTTTGTTTTAGAGAGCTTCTCCTTGTGTGTTATTTAGGTTGACAGTTTCTTTTTTGAGCCTTGTAGTGGGTAGAACTTTGTCCCCCAAAAATATTTGTTGAAGTCCATAAGCCCCCTCCATGCCCTGTACCTGGGAATGTGACCTTATTTGGAAATAGGGTCATTGCAGATATGATTAGTTATGGCTGAATGCAGTGGCTCACACCTGTACTCCCAGCATTTTGGGAGGCCAAGGTGGGTGGATCACGTGAGGCCAGGAGTTTGAGACCAGACTGGGCAACATGCCAAAACTCCCCTCTACAAAAAAATACAAAAATCAGCCAGGCATGGTGGTACACACTTGTAGTCCCAGCTACTTGTGAGGCTGAGGTAAGAGGATTACTTGAGCCTGGCAGGTAGATGTTACAGTCAGCCTAGATCGCGCTACTGCACTCCAACCTGGGTAACAGAGCTAGACCCTGTCTCAAAAAAAAAAAAAAAAAAAAAAAAATCTGGGCAAAAGTCTGGGAGTGGTGGTTCACACCTGTAATCCCAGCACTTTAGGAGGCCAAGGCGGGCAGATCACGAGGGCAAGAGATAAAGACCATCCTGGTCAACATAGTGAAACCCCATCTCTACTAAAAATACAAAAATTAGCTGGGCGTGGTGGTGGCATGCCTGTAGTCCCAGCTACTTGGGAGGTTGAGGCAGGAGAATTGCTTGAACCTAGGAGACGGAGGGTGCAGTGAGCCAAGATCACATGACTGCACTCCAGCCTGGTGACAGAGCAAGACTCCGAGTCAAAAAAAAAAAAAAAGATTAGTTAAGATGAGGTCACATTGCATTAAGGCAGCTCCTAAATCTTTTTTTTTTTTTTTTTTTGAGGCAGGGTCTCACTCCGTCACCCAGGCTGGAGGGTAGTGATGCCATCTCGGCTCACTGCTACCTTGGCCTCCCAGGTTCAAGCGATTCTCGACGCAGCCCCTAAATCTAATGACTGGCGTTCTTATCAGGAGAGGGAAATTTGGACACAGACACAGAGACAAACAGGGAAGAAAGCCATGCAGGGATGGAAGCAGAAACTGGAGTAAAGCCAAGTCACACCGAAGCCTGCTGGCCACCACCAGAAGCTGGAAGAGGCAGGGAGGACCCTCCCCTGGAGCCCTCAGAGGCAGCACACTGGCCCTGCCCACACCTCCATTCTGGCCTCCGTCATGGTGCAAAAGTACATTTCTGTCGTCTGAAGCCACCTGGTTTGTGGTCATCTGTTACAGCAGTTACAGAAAACAAATATCAGCTTCTTTCTACCAGGTGGCAGGAGGCGAACCTCATCAATCCTAGCCACTTCCAGAAACGCAGTCTTCCTGCGCCAGGCGATTGGTGTGGAGCCTGAGGGTGGGGGTGACGCTGTCCTCACAGGGTTAACAAGAATTCTGGACAGACATATAGTTATAAGTAAGCATTAGGCTGGACACGGTGGCTCACGCCTGTAATCTTACTACTTTGGGAGGCCAAGGCAGGTGGATCACCTGAGGTCAGGAGTTCGAGACCACCCTGACCCCGTCCTTACTGAAAATACAGAAAATTAGCGGCCGGGTGCGGTGGCTCACGCCTGTAATCCCAGCACTTTGGGAGGCCAAGGCGGGCGGCTCACGAGGTCAGGAGATGGAGACTCTCCTGGCTAACATGGTGAAACCCCATCTCAACTAAAAATACAAAAAATTAGGCCGGGCGCGGTGGCTCAAGCCTGTAATCCCAGCACTTTGGGAGGCCGAGACGGGTGGATCATGAGGTCAGGAGATCGAGACCATCCTGGCTAACACTGTGAAACCTCGTCTCTACTAAAAAATACAAAAAACTAGCCGGGCGAGGTGGCGGGTGCCTGTAGTCTCAGCTACTCGGGAGGCTGAGGCAGGAGAATGGCGTAAACCCGGGAGGCAGAGCTTGCAGTGAGCTGAGATCCGGCCACTGCAGTCCAGCCTGGGCGACAGAGCGAGACTCCGTCTCAAAAAAAAAAAAAAAAAAAAAAAATTAGCCGGGCATGGTAGTGGGCGCCTGCAGTCCCAGCTATTCGGGAGGCTGAGGCAGGAGAATGGCGTGAACCCGGGAGGCAGAGCTTGCAGTGAGCCGAGATCGCACCACTGCACTCCAGCCTGGGTGAGAAAGCGAGACTTCATCTCAATAAATAAATAAATAAATAAATAAATAAATAAGCTGAGCATGGTGGTGCACGCCTACAGTCCTAGCTACCTAGCTACTCGGGAGGCTGAGGCAGTAGAATCACTTGAACCCAGGAGGTGGAGGTTGCAGTGAGTCAAGATTGCGCCATTGCACTCCAGCCTGGGCGACAAGAGCAAAGCTCCAGCTCAAAAAAATTAAAAAAAATAAAATTGGCCAGGTGCAGTGGCTCACGCCTATAATCCCAGCACTTTGGGATCCACCCGAGGCGGGTGGATCACGCGGTCAGGAGATCACGACCATCCTGGCTAACACGGTGAAACCCCATCTCTACTAAAAATACAAAAACTTAGCCAAGGCCGGGCGCGGTGGCTCACGCCTGTAATCCCAGCACTTTGGGAGGCCGAGACGGGCGGATCACGAGGTCAGGAGATCGAGACCATCCTGGCTAACATGGTGAAACCCCGTCTCTACTAAAAAATACAAAAAAAAAAACTAGCCGGGCGAGGTGGCGGCGCCTGTAGTCCCAGCTACTCCGGAGGCTGAGGCAGGAGAATGGCGTAAAACCTGGGAAGCGGAGCTTGCAGTGAGCTGAGATCCGGCCACTGTACTCCAGCCCGGGCGACAGAGCAAGACTCCGTCTCAAAAAAAAAAAAAAAAAAAAAAAAATTTAGCCAAGCATGGTGGTGGGCGCCTGTAGTCCCAGCTACTCAAGAGGCTGAAGCAGGAGAAAGGCGTGAACCCAGAAAGCAGAGCATGCAGTGTGAGCTCAGATCACGCCACTGCACTCCAGCCTGGGCAACAAGAGTGAAACTCCATGTGAAAAAAATTTTAAAAAAAATTAAAATTAAAATGAAGCATTAATCTGGCTGCACTCTGACCTGCTTCCTTGTAACAGAAAAGCACATTGCACTAGACACTGACCATTTGCACCACATAGATACAATCTCTGACGTTAGAAGCAAAAGATTTCTGTTTAAGAATTGCTTAAGCAGGCCAGGCTCATTCCTGTAATGCCAACATTTTGGGAGGCCCTGGCAGGAGGATTGCTTGAGCCCAGGTGTATGAGACCACTTTGGGCAACATAGCCAGACCTCATCTCTAATTTAAAAATTAGCCAGGCATGGTGGTGGATGCCTGTAGTCCCAGCTACTCAAGAGGCTGAGATGGCAGGATCGCTTGAACCGAGGAGGTCATGGCTGCAGTGAGCTGTGATTGCACCACTGCATTCCAGCCAGAGCAACAGAGCAAGACTCTGTCTCTAAAAAAACAGTAACAGGCTGGGTGCGGTGGCCTACGGCTGTAATCCCAGCACTTTGGGAGGCCAAGGCGGGTGGATCACCTGAGGTCAGGAGTTCGAGACCAGCCTGGCCAACATTGGAAAACCCCGTCTCTACTAAAAACACAAAAATTAGCCGGATATGGTGGCCGGCACCTGTAACCCCAGCTACTTGGGAGGCTGAAGCAGGAGAATCACTTGAATCTGGGAGATGAAGGTTGCACTGAGCCAAGATCACACCACTGCACTCCAGCCTAGGTGACAGAGAGAAACTCTCTCAAAAAAAAAAAAAAAAAAGGCCGAGGACGGTGGCTCATGCCTACAATCCTAGCACTTTGGGAGGCTGAGGCAGGCAGATCACCTGAGGTCAGGAGTTTGAGACCAGCCTGGCCAACACGGTGAGACCCTCCCCACCCCTCCTACCTACTAAAAATACAAAAATTAGTCGGGCATGGTGGCAGATGCCTGTAATCCCAGCTACTCGGGAGGCTGAGGCAGGAAAATCGCTTCAACCCGGGAGGCGGAGGTTGCAGCGAACTGAGACTGTGCCGCTACACTCCAGCCTGGGCAACAGAATGAAACTCTGTCCCAAACAAACAAACTAACAAAAAAAGTTTTGCAGTGTGGCGCCTGTTTATGGGTTGAAGAGTGCAGGGTGAAGTCCTGGGACAGGGGAGGGAGAAGCTAGGTTCTCATGCTCATCCTGCTCCTCTGTGGGGGCCTTCAAACTAGCTGGTGTCAGCTGTTCTGCTGGAATTCAGGATCTACTCAAGCAATTCTCTCTTTTTATTTTCCTTCCCAGGCTGGAATGCAGTGACGCGATCTTGGCTCACTGCAACTCCGCCTCCCGGGTTCAAGAGATTCTCCGGCCTCAGCCTCCCGAGTAGTTGGCATTACAGGCATGCACCATCATGCCCGGCTAATTTTTGTGTTTTTAGTAGAGATGAGGTTTTGCCATGTTGGCCAGGCTGGTCTCAGACTCCTGACCTCAGGTGATCCACCCGCCTCGGCCTCCCAAAGTGCTGGGATTACAGGTGTGAGCCACCGCCCCCGGCTGCAATTCTCTTTTTTTGACACAGGGTCTTGCTCTGTTGCCCAGGCTGGAGTGCAGTGGTGCAGTCACGGTTCAGAGCAGGCTCCACTTCCTGGGTTCAAGTCATCCTCCCACCGCAGCCTCCCGAGCAACTGGACAACAGGTGTGTGCCACCGTGCCTGTCTAAATTTTTATTATTCATAGAAATGGGGGTCACATTTTCTTACCCAGGCTGGTCTTGAAGTCGCAGGCTCAAGCCTCAGCCTCCCAAAGTGCTGGCATTACAGACGTGAGCCACAGCACCCAGCGAGGTAGTTTACTTGTGTAAAACAAAAAGTCCAAAGTATTTGGAATGCAAATGCCTTTTGTCTCAAACCTTCCAGACCTTGAGTTTCCAAGTCAACCAAACAACTCGAAAGCCAAGAACAAGGAGGAAATATTGGCTTCCTCCCTTCCTGTCTGCTGTGTCCTCGGTGTCCTCCCTGAGGGGTCAGGGGAAGTTGCTCCCTGCTGGCCAGGCGGGAGTGGCCAGGGCACAGCCATAGGGAAGAACCCAGGGTGGCCGCACTCCAAGGAATTCCCTTCAACCCCACCCACGGGGGTGTTAAAACAGGGAGAAACGGGCCACGCCCAGTGGCTCACGCCTGTACTCCCAGCACTTTGGGAGGCTGAGGTGGGTGGATCACAAGGTCAGGAGTTCAAGACCAGCCTGGCCAAGATGGTGACACCCTATCTCTACTAAAAATACAAAAAAATTGGCCGGGTGCGGTAGCTCAAGCCTGTAATCCCAGCACTTTGGGAGGCCGAGACGGGCGGATCACGAGGTCAGGAGATCGAGACCATCCTGGCTAACACGGTGAAACCCCGTCTCTACTAAACAATACAAAAAACTAGCCGGGTGAGGTGGCGGACGCCTGTAGTCCCAGCTACTCCGGAGGCTGAGGCAGGAGAATGGCGTAAACCCAGGAGGCAGAGCTTGCAGTGAGCTGAGATCCGGCCACTGTGCTCCAGGCTGGGCAACAGAGCGAGACTCCGTCTCACAAAAAAAAAAAAAAAAAAAAAATTACCCAGGACTGGTGGCACGCACCTGTAGTCCCCGTTACCTCAGGAGGCTGAGGCAGAATTGCCTGAACCTGGGAGGCGGAGGCTGCAGTGAGCCGAGATCACACCACTGCACCCCAGCCTGGGCAACAGAGCAAAACTCCACCTCGGAAAAAAAAAAAAAACAACGGAGAAACAGAACGGACCAGTCTCTGTGGCTCACCCCTGTAACCCCAGCACTTTAGGAGGCTGAGACGGGAGAACTGCTGGAGCCCAGGAGTTCAAAACCAGCCTGGGCAACACAGCAAGACCCTGTCTCTACAAAATACAATTAGCTGGGTACGGTGGGTGGCAGGCACCTGTGGTCCCAGCTATTTGGGAGGCTGAGATGGGAGGACTCCTTGAGCCCAGGAGGTTGAGACTGCAGGGAGCCAAGATTGTGCCACTGCACTCTAGCCTGAGCAAAAGTGAGATCCTGTCTCAAAAAAAAAAAAAAAAAAAGGTGAGCATGGTGCCTCACGCCTGTAATCCCAACACTTTGGGAGAAAGAGGTGAGCAGATCACCTAAAGTCAGGAATTCAAGACCAGCCTGGCCAACATGATGAAACCCCATCTCTACTAAAAATACAAAAATTAGCCAAGTGTGGTGGCTGGCGCCTGTAATACCAGACACTCAGGAGGCTGAGGCAGGAGAATCACTTGAACCCGGGAAGTGGAGGTTGCAGTGAGCTGAGGTTGTGCCATTGCACTCCAGCCTGGGTGACAGAGTGAGACTCTATCTCAAAAAAAAAAAAAAAAAGTAGAAATGGAACGACTACTGAAAATGCTTCCGATTTCTACATGGACCCTGGAGGAATTTCTGTTTCCTAGGAGCCTCCAATCAGTGCTGTCCACTGGGACTTTCCGTGATGACAGAATGTTCTAGATCTTCGCTGTCCAGTACGGTGATCCCCAGACCCCAGTGACGACTAAGCGCCTGATGTGCGGGCAGTGTGCCTGAGGAATGGAATTTTAAATTGTATTTCATTTTAATTAATTGTAACTTAAATAGCCACTGCTTAGTGGATACCCTGTGAGACAACAGAGTTTTGGATAAAGTAACGTGCCCAGCTGAAAGTCCACAATCAGAGGAAGGGGAAAAAGCAAAGACCATATTAGGAGGCTGGACCACAAATAAAACACACTTTAATTATGGGGCCGGGCGCGGTGGCTCACACCTGTAATCCCAGCACTTTGGGAGGCCGAGACGGGCAGATCACGAGGTCAGGAGATCGAGACCATCCTGGCTAACACCGTGAAACCCCATCTCTACTAAAAAATACAAAAAACTAGCCGGGTGAGGTGGCGGGCACCTGTAGTCCCAGCTACTCAGGAGGCTGAGGCAAGAGAATGGTGTAAACCCAGGAGGCAGAGCTTGCAGTGAGCTGAGATCCGGCCACTGCACTCCAGCCTGGGCGACAGAGCGAGACTTCGTCTCAAAAAAAAAAAAAAAAGAAAAAAAAAAAAAAGATCAGCCTGTCCAACATGGAGAAATCCCGTCTCTACTAAAAATACAAAATTAGCTGGAGGTGGTAGTGGGTGCCTGTAATCCCAGTTACTCAGGAGGCTGAGACAGAAGAATCACTTGAACCCAGGAGGTGGAGGTTGCAGTGAGCTGAGATCGTGCCGTTGCACTCCAGCCTAGGCGACAGAGAAAGACTCTGTCACACACACACACAAAATAATAGGCCGGGCGCGGTGGCTCAAGCCTGGAATCCCAGCCCTTTGGGAGGCCGAGGCGGGCAGATCACGAGGTCAGGAGATCGAGACCATCCTGGCTAACATGGTGAAACTCTGTCTCTACTAAAAATACAAAAAATTAGCCGGGCAAGGTGGTGGGCTCCTGTAGTCCCAGCTACTCGGGAGGCTGAGGCAGGAGAATGGCGTGAACCCGGGAGGCGGAGCTTGCAGTGAGTGGAGATCGCACCACTGCACTCCAGCCTGGGCGACAGAGCAAGACACTGTCTCAGTAATAATAATAATAATAATAGCCAGGCACAGTGGCTCACACCTGTAATCCCAGCACTTTGGGAGGCCAAGGCAGGCAGATCACAAGATCAGGAGTTTGAGACCAACTTGGCCAATATGGTGAAACTCCATCTCTTTTAAAAATACAAAAAATTAGCCGGGCATAGTGACGGGCACCTGTAGTCCCAGCTACTTGGGAGGCTGAGGCAGGAGAATGGCATGAACCCGGGAGGCAGAGCATGCAGTGGGCCTAGATCGCACCTCTGCACTCCAGCCTGGGCAACAGAGCAAGACTCTGTCTCAATAATAATAATAATAGCCAGGCACAGTGGCTCACACCTGTAATCTCAGCACTTCGGGAGGCCAAGGCAGACAGATCACAAGATCAGGAGTTTGAGACCAACTTAGCCAACATGGTGAAACTCCATCTCTATTAAAAATACAAAAAATTAGCCGAGCATGGTGGTGGGCGCCTGTAGTCCCAGCTACTTGGGAGGCTGAGGCAGGAGACTCGCTTTTGAACCCAGGAGGTGGAGGTCGCAGTGAACTGAGATCGCGCCACTGCACTCCAGCCTGGGCGACAGAGCAAGACTCTGTCGCAAAAAAAAAAAATAAATAATAAACATTTAAAAATAATAATAATTATGGGACAGTGGAGGGTTCATGGATGGGAACCTTTCCTGCAGCTCTTTCATGTCAGCTCCTCCCTTTGTCCTCCATGGACCAGCTGCAAAACCCAAGTTATGTGTGCACATCACCTGACCTTTGGGGGCCACTTGTCCCAGCACTAAAACCCTCAGTTCCCCGCAGTGAGACAGCCTTGAACAGAAAACAGCGAAGTTTCTCTGGCTGGGTGTGGATCTGAAGTCAGCAGACCTATCGGGTGTTTGTGTCACATGGGGAGGTCAGAGGACGGAAGGCGTCTCTGCAGGAGAATCCTGACAGCATTCTCTGCATTTAGAACACCCAGGGTTTAGAGCTAACGTGGGAGGCTCCCCGCCACAGGAGCCACTGAGATTACAAGATTAGCTGCTATCCAAACCACATTTGGAGAAAAATAAAATAAGAAAAGGAGATACAGGCCTGGTGGCGGCACAGTGGCTCATGCCTATAATCCCTAGTACTTTGGGAGGTGGAGGTGGGAGGATCACTTGGGGTCAGGAGTTCAAGACCAGCCGGGGCAACCTACTGAGACTCCCCTCCCCCTCGCCCTGTCGTTAAAAAAAAAAAAGAAAGGGAGATATAGGAAAGGGAAGGGAGGGTTGGGTGGTCTCTTCGATGAGATGATTCCTTCCTTCCTTCCTTCCTTCCTTCTTTCCTTCCTTCCTTCCTTCCTTCCTTCCTCCCTTCCTCCCTTCCTCCCTTCCTCCCTTCCTTCCTTTTTTTTGAAACAGAGTTTCACTCTTGTCGCCCAGGCTGGAATGCAAGGGCACGATCCTGGCTCACTGCAACCTCTACCTCCCGGGTTCAAGCGATTCTCCTGTGTCAGCCTTCCAAGTAGCTGGGATTACAGGCGTCTGCCATCACACCCAGCTGATTTTTGTTTTTGTTTTTGTTTTTTTTTTTGAGACGGAGTCTCACTCTGTCACCCAGGCTGGAGTACGGTGGCGCGATCTCGGCTCACTGCAAGCTCCGCCTCCCGGGTTCACACCATTCTCCTGCCTCAGCCTCCCGAGTAGCTGGGACTACAGGCGCCCGCCACCTCGCCCGGCTAGTTTTTTGTATTTTTTTTTTAGTAGAGACGGGGTTTCACCGTGTTAGCCAGGATGGTCTCTATCTCCTGACCTCGCGATCCCTCCGTCTCGGCCTCCCAACGTGCTGGGATTACAGGCTTGAGCCACCGCGTCCGGCCGATTTTTGTATTTTTAATAGAGACAGGGTTTTGCCATGTTGGCCACGTTGGTCACGAACTCTTTTTGTTCTTTTGGGGCAGAGTACTGTGTCGCCCAGGCTGGAGTGCAATGGCATCATCTCGGCTCACTGCAACCTCCACCTCCCGGGTTCAATTAGCTGGGATTACAGGTGTGTGTCACCATACCCAGCTCATTTTTGTATTTTTAGTAGAGATAGGGTTTCAGTATGTTGGCCAGGCTGGTCTGGAACTCCTGACCTCAAGTGATCCTCCCGCCTCGGCCTCTAAAAGTGCTGGGATTACAGGCCTGAGCCACCACGCCTGGCCTGATGTGGTGATTTTTTTTTTTTTTTTTTTCTAAGACAGAGTCTCACTGTGTCACCCTGGCTGGAGTGCAGTGGCACGATCTCGACTCACTGCAGCCTCTGCCTCCCAGATTCAAGTGATTCTTCTGCCTCAGCCTCCTGATTAGCTGGGACTACAGGTGCCTACCACCATACCCGGCTAATTTTTGTATTTTAGTAGAGCTACGGTTTCACCATGTTGGCCAGGCTGGTCTCGAACTCCTGACCTCAGGTGATCCACCCAACTCTGCCTCCCAAAGTGATGGGATTACAGGCGTGCACCACTGCGCCCGGCCTAATGTGGTGATTTCTAAGTAGGGAGCTGAGGGAGTAAGGAGCCAGCCAGTGGCTGTCTGAGGGAGACAGAACGAACTGCTAATGCCAGTACCAGGTCCTGGGTCAAACAGAAAGAATCTTGGGCTCTCACTACATATATATACTTCATATGTATACTTTATATATATATTATATATGCTTTATATATGTATAACATATACTTTATATGTAATATATATGCTTTATATATGTATAACATATACTGTATATATTATATATACATTATACATGTATAACATATACTTTATATATACTTTATATATGTATAACATATACTTTATATATTATATACACTTTATATATGTATAACATGCTTTATATATAATATATACTTTATATATGTATAACATACTTTATTATATATTCTTTATATATGTATAACATATACTTTATATAATATATGCTTTATGTATGTATTGTATATGCAATATGTATGTTGGTTTTTATTTTTGAGGTGGGGTCTTGCTCTGTTGCTCAGACTGGAATGTGGGCTTACGCAATCCTCCTGCCTCAGCCTCCCCAGTAGCTGAGACTACAGGTGCATGACCACCACACTTGGCTAATTTTTAAATGTTTTTGTAGAGACGGGGTGTCACTGTATTGCCCAGACTGGTCTCCAACTCCTGGCCTCAAGCAATCCTCCCACCTCAGCCTTCGAAAGTGCTGGGATCACAGGTGTGAGCCATGGTGCCTTGCCTTCGTATTTTGAATAGGCCAAAACAGAACTCCGGAATCCCCTACCCCTATCCCCACCACCCCACATAGCAGGTTTCTCTCGCTCTGTAGCAACCCACTTACCTCTCTGAAATCATCCCAGGCCTGTTCGAGTGCACGCAGCCCCGTTAGCCTCCCTGTCTTCTCCTGTAACCAGCCCAGCTCTGCCTGAGAGCTTCCACTATTCCCTCCATCTGGAATACCCAGCAATGTCTCCCACCCCGGGCTTGGATCTGGCGATACAGTACCAGCCTCAGGGCCTCTGCCGTCCGGCTTTCTGCCCTCAGAGCCTTTGTCACTGGGCAGGGAGCTCCAATACGATAAATGCATAGCCCGGGACTAGGACCATCAAGGGAACCCAGTAAGTTGGCTCCAGAAAAAGGACTAGAAGCTTCGTTTGCATTGCGCGTTATTTAATATTGAAGAAAATATAACTAGCCCGTTTCTAAGAATTGGGGTGAGAGCGCTAAAGATTGACCCCACCCACCTCCCACTCCTCACCTCCAGCCATAAGCCACTTCCAGACAAGGGTAAAAATGCATAAAACAATGCAACTACTCGCCACCTATCCCTCCCCAAGTTCCACCCTCCGAGCCTTAAGCCCCACGCCCTCCTAAATATCCCCGCCCCTCGCTGGGACCCCAAATTGCCTAGAGCTCTGCAATTCCGCCCTTCCCGACAGCGGGACCGAAAGGGTTAAGCGGAGGCTCCCAGCTCGCTGAGTGACGGCTTGGCCGGCAGCCGGGGAGAGTTGACCAATCAGGGAGGGCGTACGCGACCCACGTGCGCAAACGGCCTTGCGATTGGCCAGTGCTGCCAGATGCCTGCCCACCCCGAGCCTGGACCCACGTGCAGCTACTGCGCCTTCATTGATCCGCTTCGCGGTCCAGGTGGCGGCTGGGTGGGGCCTGGGCGGGACGGGGCGGGGACAGGGCGGGACGAGGCGGGGCCCGATGGGTCAAATGGCCCCCCGGTGGGGGGGGAAGGAGGAGTTTCCTTTTGGCCTGAACTTGGTTGACCTCGGCAGCTTCCGCCCTGTGAGGGACGTGAGTTGCCAGGCGTTTTCCTGGGGGTTGGGGGGACTCCAAGATTCCCGGGCCGGGGAAGGGGCTGCAGGGGCGTGGAAGGGCAGGACTGAGGCAAGGAAGGAGCTTGGTGCTGCAGCTGGGATGCAGGTGGAGGGAGGTCGTTTCTTCTGTCGGATGAATTCCGCCTAATGCACCTGGCTAACTCCTATTCATCCTTCAAAACCCCTTTCTGGTGGTCTCCCTGCGCTTTAGGAAATTGTTTCAAAACTAAGGTTGAGCTTTGGCGACCTTCCCTGGGCTCCCCCATCCCAGACTGCCCCCAGCAGGGAGTGTATGTGCACCATCCACCCCAACCTCCTAGAGTGAGGCCTGGGAGGCAGGGCTCAGTTCTTTCTGGGTTCCCGGCCCCATGAATCTGGGCAGCTGGAGGTATTGATAAGTGAGGACGGGACCTAGGGAACGCATGGGGTAAACGCAGGCCTGGGTCCCTGGAGACTTACCAAACTGGGAGGTGCAGGTGGGGTAAGGGGTGACTTCCCTCCCTGGCACTGCCTTATTTTCTGTCCTTCAAGACCTTCCATCTCCTTGTTTTAGACTCTGGCTAAAGTCCTGGAGGCTACTGCCTGAAGATGACCTCTAGGGACCAGCCTAGCCCCGAGGGCCCTCCGAAAGGCACTTCGGTGAGGAGGGCATGGGGTGGGATCAGCCCTCAAGGGAAACCCAGGCCGGCCCAATGAGGTTCTGCCCCTTTCTCATCCTGTATCCACCTGTGACCTGGGCTGGCCCCGTCCAGGCCTCGCAGCTGAAGACAATACCGGTCACTGCTACACTCAAGACAGGTGCCAAGGAGCCATTTAAAAAAAAAATTAAGTGTGGGGCCGGGCGCGGTGGCTCAAGCCTGTAATCCCAGCACTTTGGGAGGCCGAGACGGGTGGATCACAAGGTCAGGAGATCGAGACCATCCTGGTCTACACGGTGAAACCCCGCCTCTACTAAAAAATACAAAAAACTAGCCAGGCGAGGTGGCAGGCGCCTGTAGTCCCAGCTACTCGGGAGGCTGAGGCAGGAGAATGGCGTAAACCCGGGAGGCGGAGCTTGCAGTGAGCCGAGATTGCGCCACTGCACTCCAGCCCAGGTGACAGAGCTAGACTCCGTCTCAAAAAAAAAAAAAAAATTAAGTGTAGGCTGGACACAGTGGCTCATAACTGTGATCTCAACATTTTGGGAGGCCAAGGCAGGAGGATCATTTGAGCCCAGGAGTTGGAGACCAGCCTGGACAACGTAATGAGACCCCGTCTCTACAAAAAAATTAAAAGAATCAGCTGGGCCTAGTGACATGGGCCTGCCTGTAGTTGTAGCTACCCAGGAGGCTGCGGCAGAGGCTTCGCTTGAGCCCAAGGAGTTTGAGGCACTGCACTCCAGCCTTGGTGACAAAGTGAGACCCCATCTTTAAAAAAATGTAGCTTCTGCCGGGCGCGGTGGCTCACGCCTGTAATCCCAGCACTTTGGGAGGCCGAGACGGGCGGATCACGAGGTCAGGAGATCGAGACCATCCTGACTAACACGGTGAAACCCTGTCTCTACTAAAAATACAAAAATTAGCCGGGCGCGGTGGCCGGCGCCTGTAGTCCCAGCTACAGGGGAGGCTGAGGCAGGAGAATGGCGTGAACCCGGGAGGCGGAGCTTGCAGTGAGTGGAGATCACACCATGGCACTCCAGCCTGGGTGACAGAGCGAGACTCCGTCTCAAAAAAAAAAAAAAAAAAATGTAGCTTCTAATCACATACGTAATAAAAAATACAGGAACACAGCACGTATTTGGTTAATATTTTACAAGCAATCCCGGCTCCCTGTACTTTATGTCCCAGAGATGACCATTTGTAAATTTAGGCTCTCAGGGCTGAGCAAACTCTCTTTTTTGTAAAGGGGTCAGATGAGAGATATTTTGTTTTGAGACTTGATGACTATTATTTTTGAGACGGAGTCTCACACTGTCACCTCGGCTGGAGTGCAATGGCGCAATCTCGGCTCACCGCAACCTCTGCCTCCTGGGTTCAAGTGATTCTCCTGCCTCACCTCCCGAGTAGCTGGGACTACAGGCACCTGCCACCATGACCACCAATTTTTTTTTTTTATTTTTAGTAGAGATGGGGTTTCACCATGTTGGCCAGGCTGGTCTCAAGCTCCTGACCTCGTGATCTGCCCGCCTCAGCCTCCCAAAGTGCTGGGATTACAGGTGTGAGCCACCGCACCTGGCCAAGAGACTTTATTTTATTGAGTCTTGCTCTTGTCGCCCAGGCTGGAGTGCAGTGGCACGATCTTGGCTCACTGCAACCTCTACCTCCCAGGTTCAAATGATTCTCCTGCCTCAACCTCCCGAGTAGCTGGGATTGCAGGTGTGTGCCACCATGCCTGGCTAATTTTTGTATTTTTAGTAGAGACAGGGTTTTGCTGAGTTGCCTCGACTTGTCTCAAACTCCTGACCTCAGGTGATCTGCTCACCTCGGCCTCCCAAAGTGCTGGGATTACAGGCATGAGCCACCTTGCCTGGCCTTTTATTTTTAAAAATATTTTGTGCTTCTATTTTTATCACAAGAATGTGGTGAATATTTTAGACTTTATGCCAAAGTGCAAAATGGAAGATGCTCTTTTAGGTACTGAAATAAGAGAGGCTGGGAGCAGTGGTTCATGCCTGTAATTCTAGCACTTTGGGAGGCCGAGGCGGGTGGATCACGAGGTCAGGAGGTTGAGATCAGCCTGGCCAAGATGGTGCAACCCCATCTCTACTGAAAATACAAAAATTAGCCAGGCATGGTGGGAGCCGTCTGTAATCCCAGCTACTCAGAAGGCCGAGGCAGGAGAATCACTTGAACCTGGGAGGCAGAGGTTGCAGTGAGCTGAGATTGTGCCCCTGCACTCTAGCCTGGGTGACAGAGCACGACTTGGTTTCAAAAAAAAAAAAAACAAAAAAAAAACGCAATTACTTTTGCACCAACCTAATACCTATACTCTGGTTGAGATGGAGACCTGGGGTCTTGAGTGTTTGGGGCATTGTAAGTTTTTGTTTTTTTTTTTTTTTTTTTTTTTTTTTTTGAGATGGAATCTCGCTCTGTGGCCCAGGCTGGAGTGCAGTGGCGCGATCTGGGCTCACTGCAAGCTCTGCCTCCCGGTTTCACGCCATTCTCCTGCTTCAGCCTCCCAAGTAGCTGGGACTACAGGCACCCGCCACCTCGCCCGGCTAGTTTTTGTATTTTTTTTTTTAGTAGAGACGGGGTTTCACCGTGTGTGCCAGGATGGTCTCGATGTCCTGACCTCGTGATCTGCCTGTCTCGGCCTCCCAAAGTGCTGGGATTCCAGGCGTGAGCCACCGCACTAGCTGGGACTACAGGCGCCCGCCACCTTGCCCGGCTAGTGTTTGTATTTTTTTTTTTTTAGTAGAGACGGGGTTTCACCGTGTGTGCCAGGATGGTCTCGATCTCCTGACCTCGTGATCCGCCTGTCTCGGCCTCCCAAAGTGCTGGGATTACAGGCGTGAGCCACCGCACTAGCTGGGACTACAGGCGCCCGCCACCTCGCCCGGCTAGTTTTTGTATTTTTTTTTTTTTTAGTAGAGACGGGGTTTCACCGTGTGTGCCAGGATGGTCTCGATCTTCTGACCTCGTGATCTGCCTGTCTCGGCCTCCCAAAGTGCTGGGATTACCGGCGTGAGCCACCGCACCCGGCCGGGGCATTGTAAATTTTATGTAACCTTGCTCTGACCTTTCCAGCCCCATCCTGGGATCTGGAACTCGGAGAGCGCTCCACCACTGAATTATCAAGGCGTTCTCAATCGGCTCAAGCAATTCCCCAGGTGAGAGCAATTCCAGGGGCGCTAGCGGTCCCACGCTGGGAAGGATTCCCACCTGGCCTCTCTCCTTGCGGTCCTAGTGAGTGGTCTAGAAACTGCTGGCCCAAGAGACAGGCTCAGGAACAGGAAGCCATGCGGATACCCAGCATGAAGAACCCAGCAATACCCATCCCAGCTTTTGTTTAATAGGTTGATTTTCCTGTGTGACATGGATTTGTTGGCATTCAATTTTATTGTTGAAAAATACTGCAATGGCTGGGTGTGGTGGCTCGCACCTGTAATCCCAGTGCTTTGGGAGGCAGAGGCAGGCAGATCACTTGAGGTCCGGAGTTCGAGATCAACCTGGCCAATGTGGTGAAACCCCATCTCTACAAAAAATACAAAAATGAGCCAGGCGTGGTGGCAGGTGCCTGTAATCCCAGCTGAGGCAGGAGAATCTCTTGAACCCAGGAGGCGGAGGATTGCAGTGAGCCGGGTTCACACCATTGCACTCCAGCCTAGACTACAGAGTGAGACTCCGTCTCAAAAAAAAAAAAAAAAAAAAAAAAATACTGCATGGGCTGGGTGCAGTGGTTTGCACCTGTAATCCCACCACTTTGGGAGGCAGAGGCAGGAGGATCGCTTGAGCCCAGAGTTCAATACCAGCCTTGGCAACATAGTGAGACACCATCTCTTAAAAAATAAAAAAAATCTAGCTGAGTGTGGTGGTGCATACCTGTAGTCCCAGCTACTCAGGAGACTGAGGCAGGAAGATCATCTGAGCCCAGGAATTGGAGGCTGCAGTGAGCCATGATTGTACCACTGCACCCTAGCCCGAGCAACAGGGTGGGACGCGGTGGCTCATGCCTGTAATCCCAGCACTTTGGGAGTCCAAGGTGAGCGATCAGCTGGGGTCAGGAGTTTGAGACCAGCCTGGCCACCATGGTGAAACACTTTCACCATGAAAAATAAAAAATTAGCTGGGCTTGGTGGTGGGTGCCTATAATCCCAGCTACTCAGGAGGCTGAGGTAGGAGAATCTCTTGAACCCAGGAGGCAGAAGTTGCAGTGAGCCGAGACTGTGCCACTACACTCCAGCCTGGGTAACAAGAGTGAGACTGTCTCAAAAAAAAAAAAAAGAAAAAAAAGAAAAGGAAGAAAAAGAATATACTGCATTAAAATCTTTATTGAACTTCTTGACACTGCCTTAAATTTGGCTTTGGGAGCCAATGCCTTCCAGCTTCATTGAGACCCTCCCTAGGGGTTGAGGGCGGGGCTTACTCTGGGGAAGGGGTCCTGAAGTTACAGGTCTTCCAGCCTCTCCTCCTTCCCCCTCAGGTTTTCTCCTCTTTTTGCTGCGGAGTTGGAGAGCATTTACTACTCGGTGAGCCAGACCCAGGCAGCCCCAACCAAGGAGGGCCCCACTGGGACAAGCCAAGGCAGTGGTTTCACAGCCCTGCCTCCTGAGTGCCCCCAGAGAGGCTCTTTTCAGCCAGGCACTGTGCCTCATGCCTGTAATCCCAGCACTTTGGGAGGCCAAGGCGTGTGGATCACCTGAGGTCAAGAGTTCGAGACCAGCCTGGCCAACATAGTAGAGACCCTGTCTGTACTAAAAATACAAAAATTAGCCAGGCATGGTGGTGGGTGCCTGTAATACTGGCTACTCGGGAAGATGAGGCAGGAGAATCGTTTGAGCCCGGGAGGCAGAGGTTGCAGTGAACTGAGATCACACTGTACTCCAGCCCAGGCGACAGAGCAAGACTCCCTCTCAGAAAAAAAAGGAGGGACCATACATCAGCATAGTATGAAAGTAAAAGAGAAAACAAAGTGAAAACAAAAATGTCTTTAAGGTGGGGACAGGGGTGGAGTAGGGATCAGAGAGGTAGAGCAACTTGCCCAGGGTCACACAGCATTCACACCCGGACCACCTCCTGATGGGATCCCTGTTTTCCCTTTGCAGCTGCACAAGATCCAGCAGGATGTGGCAGAACATCACAAGCAGGTGGGTGACCAGGAGCTCAGGGGTGCGGCTGCCCCTCCGTGAAAGGCATGAGAAAGGACAGAGGTGGGGCCAGGCACAGTGGCTCATGCCTGTAATCCCAGCACTTTGGAAGGCTGAGGAGGGCAGATCACTTGAGGTCAGGAGTTCGAGACCAGCCTGGCCAACATGGTGAAACCCCGTCTCTACTAAAAATACAAAAATTAGCCGGGTGTGGTGGCGGGCGCCTCTAATCCCAGATACTTGGGAGGCTGAGGCAGGAGAATAGCTTGGACCCAGAAGGTGGCGATTGCAGTGAGGCGAGATTGTGACACTGCACTCCAGCCTGGGTGACAGAGCGAGACTCTGTCTCAAAAAAGAAAAAGGGGGGGGATGGTGAAGATAGGGAGGGGACAGGGGCAGGTCATGCAGAGCCTTGTGAGCCGTGGGAAAGACTTGGGCTTTGACCCCAAGGAAGGTGGGAGCCACAGAGGACTGCGGGCAGAGGAGGGACATACCCTGACTTGGAATCTCTCATGGTATCAGCGGAGGCCCCGTATCTTGGGGAGCATCTCCAGTCCTGTCTGAGCTTCTTCCAAGAGAGGATCAGTCCAGCTCCCTCCGCTCCCTGGGCCCCTGCACGACCTAGATGCCAGTCAGTTGCTTTGGATAGAGAGCGCCTGTGATGGGGCAGGCACCCGCTGTGTTCCTCTGTGTGTCTGAGTGTTCAATGAGGGGCAATAGAACATGAGAGCGAGGGAAGCTCTGCGTGGGGAGGGGGTGCCCAGGCTCCCACCTGCCAACCCAGGGCACCTAGCCCAAGCTGAAGTACGCCTTCCAGCCCTGCCCGTTCTCCCGCCACCTGGCCTTTTCTCCCAGGCACTGGCAGGATTTTCCGCCTGTGCCAGATGTAACTGGCAGGGGCCCAGGGCCGTGTCTGCAACTTAGCAGGGCCTGGGAGGAGGGGGGCAGCGGAGGGAACAGGGTGAGGGGGGCCAGGAAGCAACCAAAACATGGTTATTCATTCAACAGATATTTATCCGTCACCTCCTTGCCAAATACTATTGTAGAAGCCAGGAAAATAGCAAAGAACAAGGCAGAGCTTCCCACCCTTGGGGCGAGTGGAGCCTGGTAGATGGAGTGTTAGAGGGTGAGGACTGGGCAAGGTGGCGAGTGGAAGAGAGCAGCCCCAAGGGGACTGGGGAGGCCAGGGTGGGTGAAGGGTGCAATTCAGGGTGGTTGGGGAAGGCATGCGAGAAGGTGATATCTGAGCGGATGCTTAAAGAACATCAAAGAGGACGTGTGGCTGTCTGGGGTGGGAGGGATATTTCAGGCAAAGGGCACAGCCTGTGCGAAGGCCCTGAGGCAGGACGGCAGCGCCTGTCCTGTTGGTGCTGAAGGCACCGCGAGGGGACCCGAGTGGCTGGAGCAGAGTGAGAGAAGGAGGAGGGGTGGAGGGAGGGGGCAGGGCAGGCCACACGGTGCCCTGTGAGCTTCAGGGAGGACTTGGACTTGAACCCCAAGGGAGGGAGGTGGGAACCATGGAGGGCTGCAGACAGGACAGGCCCTGGCTATTGCGGAGAGGACGGAAGGGGAGGGATGAGGGTAGAAGCCCAGGAACCAGTTAGGACAGTCCAGGTGTGGAATGCTGGTTGCTTAGTGATGAGAAATAATTGAATAATTGTGGACGCGTTTTGGGAGGAACCTGACCACAACTGCGGAGCATCGGGATAGGCAGGGGATGAGGGCCCCAAAGGAGCCACTTAGGATGGAGCCAGACCCAGAAGGGTCCTTGCCTAGCCCCCACTGCAGGAGGCCCCAGGATCCCTGGCAGCCCAGTCTGGCCTGTGGTCTGGGGCAACCCGCTTCCCCCACCCCCTGCTTCCAGTTCCGGGCTTTGCCAGCCTCCTTGCTGTGCTTTTAAAATCCCCATCAGCGCACAGCCCCCTCCTCCGCCAGCCCGCCTGCCACTCTCCCACGGGAGGACCTGCTAGCAGGCAGAAGGGAGCCACACTTTTCATGCTGAGCGCATTAAAGTGCCGGTAAATTGCGCATTAACGAGGCGGGGTGAATTGCAGAGGGCTCCCCTGGGCTTTGCTGCTGCCGGGCGGGCTCAGCTGGGGAATCCATCACTGGCTGCCCCAGCAGGCAGCAGCCTGGAGCGCCCCGCAGGGCTCCGATGGAGGATCTCCCCTCCCCGCCCCTCCCTCCGCCTTCCTACTAAGGAAACAGGTAGCCTGTTTGTAGAGAAAACTTACGGGATCACTCACCTTGCTTTCTTTTTTTATTGTTGTTTTGACGGATCATGCTCTGTCTCCCAGGCTGGAGTGCAGTGGCAGGATCTGAGCTCACTGCAACCTCTGCCTCCTGGGTTCTACCCATTCTCCTGCCTCGGCCTCCCTAGTAACTGGGATCACAGACATGTGCCACCACACCTGGCTAACTTTTATATTTTTAGTAGAGACAGGGTTTTTCCATGTTGGCCAGGCTGGTCTTGAACTCCTGACCTCAGGTGATCCGCCCGCCTCAGCCTCTCAAAGTGCTGGAATTACAGGTGTGAGCCATTGCACCTGGCCAGTTTCTTTATACTTTGAACATGGCTACTAGACATTTCATATGCATGACTATATTAATATATGATTCCAATTGTACTAGATGGCATTGATCTAGATTTTATTGTTTACTGGGAAACTACATTTAAATTTGAGATTGGCAGTGGTCAGATGGCTTGATTATTGTTGTTTGTTTTAAATAAAAAACACTAGACTGGGTGCGGTGGCTCACACCTGTAATCCAAGCACTTTGGGAGGCTGAGGTGGGCAGATCGCCTGAGATCAGGAGTTCAAGACCAGCCTAGTCAACATGGAGAAACAGCGTCTCCACTAAAAATATAAAATTAGCTGGGCATGGTGGCGGGTGCCTATAATCCCAGCTACTTGTGAGGCTGAGGCAGGAGAATTGCTTTAACCCAGGAGGCAGAGGTTACAGTGAGCAGAGATTGCGCCTCTGCACTCCAGCCTGGGCGACAGAGCAAGACTGTCTCAAAAGAGAAAAAAAATTACTGACCTGTTTCTATCAATTCTCCCCAGCAAGTAACCCTCAGTTTCTTAGTATCTTTCCAAAGTTTAAGCAAATGCTGTTTTGCTGCTTGAAGCTTTTTTTTTTTTTTTTTTTTTTTTTTTTGAGACAAATCTCTACTAAAAAGTCTTGCTCTGTTGCCCAGACTGGAGTGCAGTGGCACGATCTTGGCTCACTGCAAGCTTTGCCTCCTGGGTTCCCGCCATTCTCCTGCCTCAGCCTCCGGAGTAGCTGGGACTACAGGCGCCCACCACTAAGCCTGGCTAAATTTTTTTTTGTATTTTTTAGTAGAGAGAGGGTTTCACCATGTTAGCCAGGATGGTCTCGATCTACTGACATCATGATCTGCCTGCCTCAGCCTCCCAAAGTGCTGGGATTACAGGCATGAGCCACTGTGCCTGGCCTGCTTGAAGCTATTTTAAGCAAGGGGTGGTGGTGGTCAGGTTTTCTTTTTAAAACATCCCAAAAAGGGATTATAGGTGTGGTGGCTCACAAGGCAGGAGAGTCATCTGAGGTCAGGAGTTCAAGACCAGCCTAGCCAACATGGTGAAACCCTATCTCTACTTAAAAATACAAAAATCAGCCGGGCGCGGTGGCTCACACCTGTAATCCCAGCACTTTGAGAGGCCGAGGCGGGCGAATCATGAGGTCAGGAGATCGAGACCATCCTGGCTAACATGGTAAAACCCTGTCTCTCCTGAAAATACAAAAAAAAAAATAGCCAGGCGTGGTGGCGGGTGCCCGTAGTCCAGCTACTCGGGAGGCTGAGGTAGGAGAATGGCGTGAACTTGGGAGGTGGAGCTTGCAGTGAGCCGACATCACACTATTGCACTCCAGTCTGGGTGACAGCAAGACTCCATCTCAAAAAGAAAAAAAAAAATCAGCCGGTGTGGTGGTACACACCTGTAATCCCAGCTACTTGGGAGTCTGAGGCAGGAGAATTGCTTGAACCTGGGAGGCAGAGGGTGCAGTGAGCTGAGATCACATCACTGTACTCCTGCCTGGGCAACAGAGTGAGACTCAGTCAAAAAACAAAAAAAAGTCCGGGCATGGTGGCTCAAGCCTGTAACCCCAGCACTTTGGGAGGCCAAGACCATCCTGGCTAACACGGTGAAACCCCATCTCTACTTAAAAAAAAATACAAAAAACTAGCTGGGCATGGCGGCGGGCGCCTGTAGTCCCAGCTACTGGGGAGGCTGAGGCAGGAGAATGGCGTAAACCCGGGAGGCGGAGCTTGCAGTGAGCTGAGATCCGGCCACCACACTCCAGCCTGGGCGACAGTGAGACTCCATCTCAAAAAAAAATAAAAAAAATAAAAAGATATATGCCAGGTGCGGTAGGCCGGGTGCGGTGGCTTACACCTGTTATCCCAGCATTTTGGGAGGCAGAGGTGGGATGATCGCTTGACGCCAGAATTCAAGACCAGCTTGGGCAATATAATGAGACCCCCATTTCTACAAAAATGTTTAAATTAGCTGAGCATGGTGGTGCACACCTGTAACCCCAGCTACTCAGGAGCTGAGTAGGAGGGATGGGAGGATCACTTGAGCCTGGGAGGTTGAGAGTACAGTGAGCTATCATCGCTCCACTGCACTCCAGCCTGGGTGTCAGAGTGAGATCTTAGCTCCAAAAAAAGTAGATGAAGGCCGGGGGTGGTGGCTTACACCTGTAATCCCATCAGTTAGCGAGACTGAGGTGGGCAGATCACTTGAGGTCAGGAGTTCAAGACCAGCCTGGCCAACATGGTGAAACCTATCTTTACTAAATAATACAAGAATCAGCTGGGCGTGGTGGCGGGCACCTGTAATCCCAGCTACTCAGGAGGCTGAGGCAAGAGACTCACTCGAACCTGGGAGGCGGAGGTTGCAGTGAGCCGAGATCGCACCACTGCATTCCTGCCTGGGCAACCCAGTGAGACTCGGTCTCAAAAAAAGAAAAAAGTAGATGCTATGACCTCCTTTTACAGGTGGGGATAATCATGCTGTAGGGTTGCAAACCCTTAACTGCAACAACGTTTAACTGTTTTGCTGCCAACCTCCCTCTAGATAGGAAACTTCTTACAGATTGTGGAGAGCTGCAGCCAACTCCAGGGTGTCCAGTCTGAGCAGGTGGGTTTCTGGGTCTTTGAGGAGGGGAGGGGACAGGCTTGGGTGAAGGTACATCCTCAAAGCTGTCACCACCTCGTTCCTGCCGGGCCAGGTCTCCCCTGCTGAACCAGTCAGCCCTGGGATGCCCCGGCAGGCAGAGGACAGGACCCCGCAGGAGTCGAGCTTTGAGGACATCATGGCCACCAGGTCCTCCGACTGGCTCCGGCGGCCTCTGGAGGCGGACGATCAGCCGGAGACCCAGCTGTTCTGGGACAAGGAGCCTTGGTTTTGGCACGACACTCTGACAGAGCAACTTTGGCGGATTTTTGCCGGCGTCCACGATGAGAAGGCAAAGGCCAGAGACAGACGTGAGTGTCCCGGAGGCTGAGAGGGAAGGGGCGGCCGCAGGCTGCATCCCAGGGGCTGTGCAGTGAACCCTGCTGTTCTCTCTCTGTCCCCCTCCTCCTCTCCGTTGTCATAGAGACAGAGCAGGCACCAGGCCTGGTGAGTAAACAACCTCGGCTCTACCCAGAGGCGTGGGCTTCCAGGCAGGCCGTTTGGGCTCCCCCAGGTCAAGGCACCTGGGGTTCCTGTGCAATTTGCCTTCCTTCCATCTTGCCCCTCAGGTCGCGGCGGGGCGGGGGCACTTGGGTGATCCAGGAGGCTATACTGGAGCAGCCTAGGACCCACAGCCCAGGGCTTCCAGGACCCTATACCCTGACTCCTTCTCTGCAACTCTGCCTGGACCCGGAGATGGGACCCCAGGCAGTTGACAAGCCCTGGGCACGCTGCCCAGGAATCCCTGAGGGTTTCTGGTCCTAACAGGCCTGATGAGACTTTTCCATTTCCCAGGGGCAGGAAAGCAAGGCGCTGGGATCCTGTGACCCAGGAGCGGACCCGTGTCCAGGAGATGCCTCCAGTAATCCCAGCGGGCGGGGGCCGACAGACTCCAGGCGGGATGGGATGGGGGGCAGCCTGCGCTTAGGAGCCAATGCAAGCCGCTTAGTCCCTCTTATCTCCCTACTAGCCCCCAGGCCACCTGAGACCTCCTCCAGCCCCGCCAATGGTTCCCAAGACAGGAACACAAGGTGTAGTGTGGTCCAGGTGAGACCCAGGCCCGAGCTGGTAGCCCAGCATGAAGGCGGCCCAGGTGGGGTAGAGGAGGGTACACAGATGTGTGGGGAGCCTGGGGGCAGCTGTGATCTCCCCCACCTACAGGAGCCTCCTGGAAGAGCCTCTCCATTTCTACAGTCCATGTAAGTGTCTGCACTGTTTGCTTTGGGCGGGGTGAGGGTCAGCGGGAATTCCTTCGTGTCTATACCTCTGTTCCCGGCACATAGAGGGGAACAGAGATGTCAGACTTTCTTCCCCCTTTCCCATCACTACTCTGCCATCCTCTCCAACAGCAGCTGCAGAAGCTGGGTAGAAAAGTGCAGTGTTAGGCCAGGCACAGTGGCTCATACCTGTAATCCTGACACTTTGGGAGGCCAAGGTGGGCGGATCACAAGGTCAAGAGATCGAGACCATCCTGGCTAACATGGTGAAACCCCGTCTCTACTAAAAATCCAAAAAATTAGCCAGGCGTGGTGGCGGGTGCCTGTAGTCCCAGCTACTTGGGAGCCTGAGGCAGAAGACTGGTATGAACCTGGGAGGCGGAGCTTGCAGTGAGCTGAGATCGCCCCCACTGCACTCCAGCCTGGGTGACAGAGCGAGACTCCATCTAAAAAAAAAGTTCATTGTTGGGTTCACAGGATTGTCGCCCCAATACTGGGCTCAAGACATTTGGGGAAGACATTTTCATGGAAGGGGGTGGGGAGTAGCTGTGTTAGAACTGGATGCAGATTGTTGCAACCTTGTGGAGTGACGCTGGGAGAACCCAGATAAGGCAAAGAAAGCTTTTCTGGGGAAGGGGCATAATAGCTAGGACCCTAAAGGATGAATAGGAGTTCTCCTGGGGCAAAGCAGTCTAGGAAGAAAGTAGAAGTATATGGAGGGCTGTGGCAAAGGGACAGTACTTGAAGGAATGTGAGCAGGACATATGGGGAGTCTGAGGGTAAAACAAGACCTTGAGAGGGGGATCAAAATCTGAAAAAGAAGCCCCTCTAGGCCTTGATGTGTGGCTCCCACTGGGCAAAGGGGGCTCACAGGCAGGTCAGTTACCCCGAGGCCTCCCCTCCCAAGATCCTGGGACCCTGAGGACTTTGAAGATACATGGAAGAGGCCAGATGCCTTGCCCGGGCAGTCTAAGAGACTCGCCATCCCGTGCAAACTGGAGAAGATGCGGATTTTGGCACACGGGGAGCTCGTGGTCGCCACAGCCATCAGCAGCTTCACGCGGCACGTGTTCACCTGTGGCAGAAGAGGCGTCAAGGTGTGGAGCCTGACTGGCCAGGTGGCTGAGGACAGGTTCCCGGAGAGCCACCTGCCTGTACAGGTGAGGGCGGGCTTGGTTTCCTGGGGTGCAGGGCTTCTGGGAACAGGGGGTTTGAGGTTTGAGACTGGGAGAGCCCAGATGGTGGAGAGAGGGCTTCCAGGGAAAGGGGGCATAATAGCTAGGAACCTAAAGGATGAATAGGAGTTCGCTCTCATGAGGCAAAGCAGTCCAGGCAGAATGCCACAGGGGGCGACAGCTCACAGTGACTCTGCCCATCCCAGACTCCTGGGGCCTTCCTGCGTACCTGCCTGCTGTCCTCAAACAGCAGGAGCCTGCTCACCGGTGGTTACAACCTGGCCAGCGTGAGCGTATGGGACCTGGCGGCGCCCTCCCTGCACGTGAAGGAGCAGTTACCCTGTGCAGGTCTCAACTGCCAGGCCCTAGACGCCAACCTGGATGCCAACCTGGCCTTTGCCAGCTTCACCAACGGCGTGATCAGGATCTGGGACCTGCGGGATCACAGTGTGGTCAGGTGCGTTTCGGGGGTGGGCAGGGACAGCATCCTGTTTCCAGCCTCCTGTGACCACCTCTGCCCACCTTCCTGTCACCACCTCTGCCCGCCTTCCTGCTGCCACCTGAACCTGGGACATAGCACTCTCCCAGCCAAAAGCCCTTGCCCCCTTGAACTTGCATTTGAGAAAGTTGGAGGTGCGGACTTGGCTCTTGGCTGGACTGCATTCCTTGCATTCGAGGGCATTTTACTTTTTGTCTGTCTCAGTTTTCCCACTTGGACACAGGATGTGACAGCCCCAAACTCAAAGGCTTGTTAGAAGGGCAAATTTGTTGTAAAAATATAAAACAGCAGGCTAGGCATGGTGCCTCAAAAATGTAAATCCAGCACTTTCGGAGGTCAAGACGGGAGAAATGCTTGAGCCCAGGAGTTCGAGATTAACCTGGGTAACGTAATGAGACCCCATCTCTATTTAAAAATATGTATATATAAATTAGCCGGGCACAGTACCTCACACCTGTACTCCCAGCACTTTGGGGGAGGCCAAGGTGGGCAGATCACGAGGTCAGGAGATCAAGACTGTCCTAGCTAACATGGTGAAACCCCGTCTCTACTAAAACTACAAAAAAATTAGCCAGGCGTGGTGGCGGGCGTCTGTAATCCCAGCTACTCGGGAGGCTAAGGCAGGAGAATTGCTTGAACCTGGGAGGCGGAGCTTGCAGTGAGCTGAGATCTGTGCCACTGTACTCCAGCCTGGGCGACAGAGTAAGACTCTGTCTCAAAAAAAAAAAAAAAAAAAAATGTCTATAATATATATATTATATATAACAGGCTGGGCACAGTGGCTCATGTCTGTAATACCAGCATTTTGGGAGGCCGAGGTGGGTTGATCACTTGAGGCCAGGAGTTCAAGACCAGCCTGGCCAACGTGGCAAAACCCCGTATCTATTAAAAATATGAAAATTAGCCAGCATGGTGGCACATGCCTGTAATCCCAGCTACTCTGGAGGCTGAGGCAGGAGAATCGCTTGAACCCGAGAGGTGGAGTTGGCAGTGAGCCAAGATGGTGCCATTGTACTCCAGCCTGGGTCACAGAGTGAGACTCTGACTCAAAATATATATAGGCTGGGCATGGTAGCTCATGCCTGTAATCCCAGCACTTTGGGAGACTGAGGTGGGTGGATCACCTGAGGTCAGGAGTTCAAGACCAGCCTGGCCTCAAACATGGTGAAACCTCGTTTCTACTAAAGATGCAAAAATTAGCCAGGTGTGGTGGCACACACCTGTAATCCCAGCCACTTGGGAGGCTGAGACACTAAAATCGCTTGAATCCAGTAGGCAGAGGTTGCAGTTAGCTGAGATCGTGCTGCTGCACTCCAGCCTGGGCAACAAAATGAGACTCCATCTAAAAAATACATGTAAAATATGTATATAATATATAAAATATCAGCATGTTTGCAGGAAGCAATGGCTGACGTAAAATACAGCACAGCACCCGTCCACCACTATTCCCCTTCCCTGCTTGAAGGGATTCCTGTAGACCTGCCTCAGAGCTTGGGTGGACTCAGGGTAGAAGAGGCAAGAGGGGGAGGCCTGGGTGAGACCAAGGGGAGGCCCAGGTGGATGGAGAAGGGAGACTGAGGGCTGTGAGGGGCCAGCACTAGTTCCTGTGTCCATTTTCTGCCAACTTTGATACATGCTCTGTGAAGGCAGAGATTTGTGGGGGGTGGCACTGTCCTTTTCATGCCCAAATGTAGTGACTGGTGTTTCTGGGGGCCCAAACCTCAGAATCTTGGCCTGATTGCCTCCCGCTGTCCCTTCTGGCCAGGGACCTCACAGGTTACCCTGATGGAGTCAAGAGTATGGTGGTCAAGGGCTACAACATCTGGACTGGGGGGCTGGATGCCTGTCTGCGGTGCTGGGACCAGAGGACCATCATGAACCCTCTGGAGTACCAATTCGAGTCTCAGGTGCGGAGGCTGGGATGGGGTCTGCTTGGCCAGGCATCCTCTGGTCCTCACATGAAAAAATGAGGTCGAGGCCGGGCGCGGTGGCTCACGTATGTAATCCTAGCGCTTTGGGAGGCCGAGGCGGGTGGATCTCCTGAGGTCAGGAGTTTGAGACCAGCCTGGCCAATGTAATGAAACCCCATCTCTATTAAAAATACAAAACTGAGGGCTGGACGTGGAGGCTCATGCCTGTAATCCCAGCCCTTTGGGAGGCCGAGGCAGGCAGATCATTTGAGGTCAGAAGTTCAAGACCAGCCTGACCAACATGGTGAAACCCCGTCTCTACTAAAAAATATAGAATAATTAGCCGGGCATGGTGGTGCATGCTTGTAATCCCAGCTTCCCGGGAGGCTGATGCAGGAGAATTGTTTGAACCCCAGGAGGCAGAGGTTGCAGTGAGCCGAGATCATACCATTGTAGTCCAGCCTGGCAACACAGTGAGACTCCATCTCAAACACTCATGCTATATTGGGTGCAAAGTAGGGAAGACGCTCCATTTTACAGACCGACAAACTGAGGCACAGATATGAAGTTGCTTGTCCCAGGGCTGCACAGCTAGGAAGGGGTCAGTCGCTCGGCCTCCAGGGTAGGTCCCCAGGCTCCTGCCTGCTTCCTGGGCCAGGCTGGGACCTAACCAGGTTCCTCCCTCCCCACTGCCCTTTACCCAGATAATGAGCCTGTCCCACAGCCCCCAGGAGGACTGGCTGCTGCTGGGCATGGCCAATGGCCAGCAGTGGCTGCAGAGCACCAGCGGGAGCCAGCGGCACATGGTGGGGCAGAAAGACGGCGTCATCCTGAGCACCAAGTTCTCCCCCTTTGGTAAGCGGCTGGCGGAAGGTGGGGGGACTCCCCTGCAGCCCCCAGCCTCCCACAAGACCCCACCCAATCCTCTAGGATACCTCAAAACCCATCTGTAGCAGAAACAAGTTTTGGGGATGCTGTTGCAGGGGGATGAGGGAGGGAAGGGGGTGGGTGACTGTGCCCTCCCCACCCCATGGCCCTCCCCCCCGACTCCCTACCCCTGGCGTGGTCCTTCACCCCAATCCCCGCCCCCCCTGCCCCCGGCGTGGTCCTCCCCCCACCTTCAGCTGCTAGTGTCCCCATGAGCCGACACCCTCATTTCTCCCAGGCCAGTGGTGGGCAAGTGTTGGGATGGACGACTTCCTTGGTGTCTACAGCATGCCAACAGGGACAAAGGTGTTCCAGGTACCGTGATGGACTTGGGGAAGGACCTGGGGGTGGCCCCAAAGGGACCATGTTTACAGCCTGGGCAACATAGCAAGACACTGTCTCTACAAAAAGTTTAAAAATTAGCCAGGTGTGGTGGCTCATGGCTTTAATCCCAGCATTTTGGGAGGCTGATACGGGAAGATCCCTTAAGCTTAGGAGTTCGAGACCAGCCTGGCCAACAGAGTGAGACCCCATCTCTATAAAAAATAATTAGCTGAGCTGGGTACGGTGGCTCACGCCTGTAATCCCAGCACTTTGGGAGGCCGAGGCGGGTGGATCATGAGGTCAGGAGATCAAGACCATCCTGGCTAACATGGTGAATCCCCGTCTCTACTAAAAATACAAAAAATTAGCCGGGCATGGTGGCCGGCACCTGTAGTCCCAGCTACTTGGGAGGCTGAGGCAGGAGAATGGCTTGAGCCCAGGAGACGGCGCTTGCAGTGAGCAGAGATTACGCCACTGCACTCCAGCCTGGGCAACAGAGCGAGACTCCGTCTCAAAAAATAAAATGATAATTAGCTGAGTGTGGTGGTGTGCACCTGTGGTCCCAGCTACTTGGGAGGCTGAGGCAGGAAGATTGCTTGAGTCCAGGAGGTCAAGGCTGCAGTGAGCTGAGATGGCACCACTGCACTCCCACCTGGACAACAGAGCAGGACTTTGTCTTCGAAGAGATCATGCTTCATGCTTGAGCTAACGGGTAGAGACCAGGGGTGTGTGAGCCCTACCCCAGTTCACTGCCCACTGCCCCCCTCCAGGTGCCCGAGACATCCCCAATCACGTGCTGTGACGTCTCTTCCAACAACCGCCTCATTGTCACAGGCTCCGGGGAGCACGCCTCCGTGTACCAGATCACCTACTGAGGGGCCTCGCTGCTGTCGTCCAACTCTGGCTCCTCTTTGCATCCCCGCCGCCTTTTTTTTCCCCCAACCAGGGGGGGTCATGGTGGAGGGAAGTGGGAAGGATCTTCTATGGCATCGCACGATCCAGTCTGTGGTGTACAGACTGACCGCCATCACGTGTAATAAAGCACTCGGGAAAGGCAGAGAGTGGATGTGTCCTGTCCTCCGAAGGGAAAGGGGCCTTCCTATCCCATCCCTGCTCAACTTTTGGAAATCTGGAAGGACTTCGTCCAGCCTGGTGGCTCTAAGCCTTTTTTTTTTTTTTTTTTTTTTTTTTGAGGCAGGGTCTCACTCTGTCATGCAGTCTGGAGTGTGGTGGTGCCATCATGACTCACTGCAGTCTTTCCAACTCCTGGGCTCAAGCCATCCCCCTGCCTTAGCCTCTTGAGTAGCTGAGACTACAGATGTGCACCACCATGCCCGGCTAATTTTTTTGTAGATGCCGGATGTGGTGGCTCACGCCTGTAATCCCAGCACTTTGGGAGGCTGAGGCAGGCAGATCATGAGGTCAAGAGGTCGAGACCATCCTGGCCAACATGGTGAAACCCCGTCTCTACTACAAATACAAAAATTAGCTGGGCATGGTGGCAGGTGTCTGTAGTCCCAGCTACTTGGGAGGCTGAGGCAGAAGAATCGCTTGAACTTGGGAGGCGGAGGTTGCAGTGAGCTGAGATTGTGCCACTGCACTCCAGCCTGGTGATAGGAACTTTTTTTTAAGACAGAGTCTTGCTCTAAGAGTCTCACAGGAAATCTGGCTACACTCTGAATAGCTGTCTGCTCTGCCCTTTTTACCCCCTACCCCTTGTACTTAGGTTGAATCTTGGGATAATTTTTTTTTTTTTTAATAGGGTCTTGGGACTGGGTACAATGGCTCATGCCTGTAATCCCAGCACTTTGGGAGGCTGAGGTGAACAGATCACCTGGGGTCAGGTGTTTGAGACCAGCCTGGCCAATATGGTAAACCCCATCTCTACTAAAAAATACAGAAATTAGCCAGGCGTGGTGGTGTGTGCCTGTAATCCCAGCTATTCAGGAGGCTGAGACAGGAGAATCACTTGAGCCCAGGAGGCAGAGGTTGCAGTGAACTGAGATCGCACTACTGTACTCCAGCCTGGGCGACAGCAAGATCCTGTCTCAAAAAAGATAATGTGTTGGCCAGGTAGAGTAGCTCATGCCTGTAAAACCAGTACTTTGGGAGGCCAACGTGGGCAAATCACTTGAGCCCAGGAGTTTGAGACCAGCCTGGGCAGCATAGTGAGAATCCACCTCTAAAATAAGCTAACCAGGCATGGTGGTGGTACATGACTATAGTCCCGGGTACTTGGGAGGCTGAGGAGGAAGGATTGCTTGAGCCCAGGAGGTTGAAGTGAGCTGTGATTGTACCACAGCACTCCAGGCTGGGCATCAGAGCAAGACCCTGCCTTAAAATTCCAGGCTGGGCGCAGTGGCTCCTGCCTGTAATCTAGGCACTTTGGGAGGTTGAGGTGGGTAGATCACCTGAGGTTAGGAGTTTGAGACCAGCCTGGCCAACGTGGTGAAACCCTCTCTACTAAAAATGCAAAAATTAGCTGCACGTGGTGGTATTTCTGTCATCCCGGCTACTCAGAAGGCTGAGGCAGGAGAATTGTTTGAGCCCAGGAGGCGGAGGTTGCAGTGAGCTGAGATGGTACCATTGTACTCCAGCCTGGGCGACAGAGTGGGACTGTCTCAAAATTTCTACCTGGAGGCCTGAGTGACTGCCTGGAGTAGAGCCCTGTATACCGTGTGGGCATGAGCAAGAAATAAATGTGTTAACCCAGAGACTAGGGGGCTACTTGTTACACAGTATCTAAACCATCCTCCCAAGGCAACTCCTGTGTCTCGGAGTGACTTTCACACACCAGGCAGACACTTCTGGAATATCCTGCAGAATTTTTTTCTTCTCACTCTGTTGCCCAGGCTGGAGTGCAGTGGCGCGATCTCGGCTCACTGCAAGCTCCACCTCCCGGGTTCACGCCATTCTCCTGCCTCAGCCTCCCGAGTAGCTGGGACTACAGGCGCCCACCAAATTTTTTTTTTTTTTTTTGAGAAGGAGTCTCACTCTGTCACCCAGGCTGGAGTGCAGTGGCCAGATCTCAGCTCACTGCAAACTCCGCCTCCCGGGTTTACGCCATTCTCCTGCCTCAGCCTCCCGAGTAGCTGGGACTACAGGCGCCCGCCACCTCGCCCGGCTAGTTTTTTGTATTTTTTTTAGTAGAGACGGGGTTTCACCGTGTTAGCCAGGATGGTCTCGATCTCCTGACCTCGTGATCCGCCCGCCTCGGCCTCCCAAAGTGCTGGGATTATGTGAGCCACCGCGTCTGCCCCAGAATGAATTCTCGTTATGTATGATTCCCAGGACATGGTCACCTCCCAGTAACCGTGCCCAAGAGAAGCAATGATCACCGGTTCCCCAGTCCGAGAGAGAAATGCGGATATGATAACTACATTTTATTTCTACCAAGGTCCTCTGCCCATCGGCCCCCACATGCAGCAGGGGAAGGTGTGAAGCTGTTGGCCAGAGAGCAGTGGGATGAATGGTTCCTAGGCAGGGCTATGAGGCGGCTGCTGCTTCCCCTAGGAGTCTGGACTTCGGGTTCAGGAAAGGGGGCATCATGTCTCAGTAGACCACCTCATACACGGTGGCCTTCTTGTCCCCCGAGCCTGTCACGATGTATTTGTTATTCCTGGAGATGTCACAACTCAGGACTGAGGACGACTCCTTGGACTGCCAAGGGAAGGGGGAGAGAAAAGGGCACGGTGAGGCATCGTCCCCACAGATGGGTGTGTGGGCAAGGCTGGGGCGGAGTCGGGAATAGGAGGCCAGGACTCGCCTACACTGTGTGACGCGTTTCCTTTTTTTTGAGATGCAGCTTTGCTCTTGTCACCCAGGCTAAAGCAAAGTAGCGTGATCTCGACTCACTGCAGCCTCCGCGCCTCCTGGGTTCAAGACATTCTCCTGCCTCAGCCTCCCGAGTAGCTGGGATTATAGGTGCCTGCCACCATGCCTGGCCAGTTTTTGTATTTTTACTAGAGAGGGTTTCCCCATATTGTCCAGGCTGGTCTCGAACTCCTGACCTCAGGTGATCCACTGCCTCGGCCTCCCAAAGTGCTGGGATGACAGGTGTGAGCCACTACGCCTGGCTGAGTGACCTGTTTTCTAGAGACAGGTGATTTGGAGCTAAGTCTGATGGGCAGAGCAGGGCCTCCATTCCCTCAATACCAAGAGAGATGGAACTGAAGTGCTACCCTTTCTGAGATGCTCAGAGTGGGTGTGAACCAGGCATGATGTCACACAGCACAGCAGAGGGCCAAGGCAATGGCCCAGACCAGGGATCGGCAAACTTCACAAAGGGCCTGGTAAATATTTTAGGCTTTGTCTAAAGTCTAAATAAGTCTATGTCACATATTCTGGGATTTTTTCTTACAACCCTTAAAAAACTGGGCCGGGCACAGTGGCTCACGCCCGTCATCTCAGCACGTCAGGAGTTCCAGACCAGCCTGGCTAACATGGGGAATTCCCGTCTCTGCTAAAAATACAAAACTTAGCCAGGCGTGGGGGTGGGCACATGTAATGCCAGCTACTTGGGAAGCTGAGGGAGGAGAATTGCTTGAATCCAGGAGGTGGAGGCTGCAGTGAGCTGAGATCGTGCCACCGCACTCCAGGCTGGGCAACAGAGCAGGACTCCATGTCAAAAAACAACGCCAGGCATGGTGGCTCACGCCTGTAATCCCAGCACTTTGGGAGGCCGAGGTGGGCGGATCATGAGGTCAGGAGATCAAGACCATCCTGGCTAACACAGTGAAACCCCATCTCTACTAAAAATACAAAAAATTAGCTGGACGTGAGGGCGGGCGCCTGTAGTCCCAGCTACTCGGGAGGCTGAGACAGGAGAATCACTTGAACCTGGGAGGCCGAGGTTGCAGTGAGCCGAGATCGTGCCACTGCACTCCAGCCTGGGTGACAGAGCAAGACTGTCTCAAAAAAAAATAAAACTTTACCAACCAGGATGGGCATCATTAAAAAGACAGCCAATAATAAGTGTTGGTGAGGATGCAGAGAATTTTAAAACCTTGATCCTTGCTGATGGGGATATAAAATTTGAAAAACAGCTCAGCGCAGTGGCTCACGCCTGTAATCCCAACACTTTGAGAGGCCAAGGTATGCAGATCACCTGAGGTCAGAAGTTTGAGACCAGCCTAGACAACGTGGTGAAACCTCATCTCTACTAAAAATACAAAAATCAGCCAGGCATGGTGGTGCGTGTCTGTAATCCCAGCTACTCAGGAGGCTGAGGCAGGAGAATGGCTTGAACCCAGGAGGCGGAGGGTGCAGTGAGCCGAGATCGTGCCACTGCACTCCGGCCTGGGAGAGGAGATAGAGCAAGACTCTGTCTCCAAAAAAAAAAAAAAAAAAAAAAAACGGCAAATTTTTATTTATTTGAGGCAGAGTCTCGCTTTATCGCCCAGGGTGGAGTGCAGTGGCACGATCTCGGCTCACTGCAAGCTGGGCCTCCCAGGTTCACACCATTCTCCTGCCTCAGCCTCCTGAGTAGCTGGGACTACATGCGCCCGCCACCACGCCCGGCTAATTCTTTTGTATTTTTTTTAGTAGAGACGGAGTTACACCGTGTTCACCAGGATGGTCTCGATCTCCTGACCTCGTGATCCACCCACCTTGGCCTCCCAAAGTGCTGGGATTACAGGCGTGAGCCACCGTGCCCAGCCACCAAATTTTAAATTTTATGTTATGTGCATCTTTTTTTTTTTTTTTTTTTTTTTTTTTTTTTTTTTTTTTGAGACGGAGTCTCGCTCTGTCGCCCGGGCTGGAGTGCAGTGGCCGGATCTCAGCTCACTGCAAGCTCCGCCTCCCGGGGTTACCGCCATTCTCCTGCCTCAGCCTCCCAGTAGCTGGGACTACAGGCGCCCGCCACCTCGCCCGGCTAGTTTTTTGTATTTTTTTTAGTAGAGACGGGGTTTCACCGTGTTAGCCAGGATGGTCTCGATCTCCTGACCTCGTGATCCGCCCGCCTCGGCCTCCCAAAGTGCTGGGATTACAGGCTTGAGCCACCGCGCCCGGCCTGTTATGTGCATCTTACTGCAACTATATTTTAGAAAAACCAACAGGCTACAGGCAGATGAGGTGAGGTCCTCCGGCTGAAATTCCAACCTCTGCTTCAGTACCTGGGCGGTGGGGAGGCTTGCAGGACCCTGAGGAGGGGTTAGGGTGGCAAGGGGGGATGGGGGACGGGGACAGGGGCAATCTCTCTGACCATGGCATACCTGGGCCCATGGCCCTGCCAGGGTGGGGACTCCAGACCATTGAGTACCTGGAAAATGCTGGCCCCGTACGGTGTCCTCCAGGCGTTGAGTAGGTTGTCCTTCCCAGTGCTCACAAACCACCGTCCTTGGGGAAGGAGAGCAGCGGGGTTCAAGGCAGGGTACTGAAGAGACGCCAGGGCTGCAGGGGGAGGTGGGGCAGGCTGGGTCTGGCCTCTCCCGTTTCCTTTTTTTTTTTTTTTTCCCGGAAAGGGTCTTGCTCTGTCACCCAGGCTGGAGTGCCTTGGTACAAACATAGCTCATTGCAGCCTTAACTGCCTGGGCTCAAGCGTGCCTCCCACCCAGCCTCCTAAGCAGCTGGGACCACAGGTGTGCAACACCATGCCCAGCTAACATTTTTAGTTTTTGCCAGGCACGGTGGCTCGCACCTATAATCCTAGCACTTTGGGAGGCCAAGGCAGCTGGGTCACTTGAGGTCAGGAGTTTGAGATCAGCCTGGCCAATGTGGTGAAAGCACTTCTCTACGAAAAATACAAAAATCAGCTGGACATGGTGGCAGGCATCGCATCTGTAACTCCAGCTACTCGGGAGGCTGAGAGTTGAGAACTGCTCGAACCTGGGACGTGGAGGTTGCAGTGAGCCAAGATCATGCCACTGCACTCCAGCCTGGGCAACAGAGTGAGACTCCATCTCAAAAAAAAAAAAAAAAAAATTATTTGTAGAGTTGGGATCTCACTATGCTCCCCAGGCTAGTCTCAAACTCCTGGCCTCAAGCGATCCTCCCACCTTGGTCTCCCAAAATGCTGGGATTACAGGTGTGAGCCACCGTGTCCAACCCAAGTTTTTTTTTTTTTTGGTATAAGGTATCTCATGTACTATTTAGGATATACTTACACTAACAAATGATTTTTTTTAAGAGATAGGGTCTCACTGCATTGCACAGGCTAGAGGGCAGTGGTGCAATCATAGCTCCCTACAGCCTCAAAGTCCTAGGCTCAAGCAATCCTCCTGCCTCAGCCTCCCTAGTAGTTGGGACTACAGGTACAAGCCACCATACCCAGCTGTTTTATTTTTTTGTAGAGAAAGTCTTGCTATGTTGCCCAGGCTGGTCTTGAACTACTGGTCTTGTAGTTCCCAAGTAGCTGAAACTACATGCATCAGCTACTGTGCCTGGCTTAAATTTCTTTTTTTCTTTTTGAGATAGAGTCTTGCTCATTCAGGCTAGAATGCAGTGGCATGATCTTGGCTCACTGCGACCTCCACCTCCCAGATTCAAGCGATTCTCCTGCCTCAGCCTCCCAAGTAGCTGGGATTACAGGCACCCACCACCACACCTGGCTAATTTTTGCACTTTTAATAGAGTCAGGGTTTCACCATGTTGGCCAGGCTGGTCTCGAACTCCTGACCTCAGGTGATCTGCCTGCGTTGGCCTCCCAGAGTGTTGGGATGACAGGCGTGAGCTACTGCACCCAGCCTTAAATTTGAATCTCGGATAAGTCATCAATAATTTTTACGACAGGTATCTCCCACATATTTCATTATTTGGTTTTTAGTATAAGTATATCCCACACACCATTTGGAATATAGTTGTACTAACAATTTGCTTTTGAATATATAAAACTTAGTAGAGAAATAACATTTTAGTATATAAATAACATTATTTGTTATTTATCTAAAATTCGGATTGAATAGGCACCCTGGGTTTTGTTGCGGTTTTGGGGGTGTGCCCCCCCCGCCCCAGAAGACACACCACAGGAGGCAAACTTCAGGGACAGCACGCAGCTCTCGTGGAGGTGCAGCTGGTATTTCTCCGGCTTGCGGACGTGCAGGATCTCCACATTGCTACTCTCCATTCCGACCGCCAGCCAGTCCTGGTTAGGGCAGTGGCCCAGGGAGAAAATCTGGGGATAAAGAGGGAAGAGAAGGGGTCACGAGCCCCGCTTTGTTTTGTGTCTCCTGGGTTCACTCCGTCGCCCAGGCTGGAGTGCAGCAGTGCAGTCATGGCTCACTGCAGCCTCGACCTCCAGGGTTCAAGTGATCCTCCTGCCTCAGTCTCCCGAGTAGCTGGGATTACAGGTGTGCACCATCACGCTGGATAATTTTTTTTTTTGAGACAGAGTCTCATTGTGTCATTCAGGCTGCAGTGCAATGTTGCAATCTCAGCTCACTGCAGCCTCTGCCTCCCAAGTTCAAGGGATTCTCCTGCCTCAGCCTCCCAAGTAGCTGGGATTACAGGTGCCTACTGGCACGCCCAGGTAATTTTTGTATTTTTAGTAAAGACGGAGTTTCACTGTGTTGGCCAGGCTGGTCTCAAACTGCTAACCTCAAGTGATCTGCCTGCCTTGGCCTCCCAAAGTGCTGGGATTACAGGTGTGAGCCACTATGTCCAGCCTACGAGTCCCTTTGGATATTGGGGGGTGCCCAGCACCATCAGGGTTGGGGGTGGAGTCCAACATTCTCCTTCAGCCCTCCCAAAGAAAGGCAGCTGGCCCAGGACTGGGAACACAGCAGACAACTGCATGTCGAATCATTAATATTAATCAGAATTACACAGAACCCTAGGGCTGCACATCGATTATCTGCTCTGAGCGCACAACAGCACAGGGAGGAGAGAGAGAGGAGGGAGAAGAGACAGAGAAGGGAACAGCCAGGCAAGGACAATCACTCCCGTTAAGCAGATGGTGGAAGCTGAGGCGGTGTCCCCTCAAGGTCACACAGCAAGGCTATGAAAGACCAGGCCTTGGCCGGGCTCTGTGGCTCATGCCAGTAATCCCAACACTTTAGGAGGCCAAGGCAGGCGGATCATCTGAGGTCAGCAGTTCGTGACCAGCCTGGCCAACAGGGCAAAACCCCATGTCTACTAAAAATGCAAAAATTAGCCAGGTGTGGTGGCAGGCACCTGTAATCCCAGCTACTTGGGAGGCTGAGAAAGGAGAATCGCTTGAACCTGGGAGGTGGAGGTTGCAGTGAGCAGAGATTGCACCACTGCACTCCAGCCTGGGCGACAGAGCAAGACTCAGTCTCAAAACAAAAACAAAAACAAGACAGACAAGCCAGGCCTGGGAGACAGGACTTCTCTTAGCTTGGAATGTTCCCTACTTTTTTTTTTTGAGACAGGGTCTCGCTCTGTTGCCCAGGCTGCAGTGCAGTGGTGCAATCATGACCCACAGCAGCCTCGACCTCCTCCTAGGCTCAAGTGATCCTCCCGCCTCAGCCTCACAAGTAGCTGTGATCACAGGTGTGTGCCATCATGCCTTATTTATTTTGAGACGGAGTCTCGCACTTTCACCCAGGCTGGAGTGCAGTGGCGCGATCTTGGCTCATTGCAAGCTCCGCCTCCTGGGTTCACGTCATTCTCCTGCCTGAGCCTTCTGAGTAGCTGGGACTACGGGTGTCCACCACCACACCCGGGTAGTTTTTTGTATTTTTAGTAGAGACAGGGTTTCACCATGTTAGCCAGGATGGTCTTGATCCCCTGACCTCGTGATCCGCCCACCTTGGCCTTCCAAAGTGCTGGGATTACAGGCGTGAGCCACAGCGCCCGGCCCACCATGCCTTATTTTTAATTTTTTTTGTAGGGACAAGGTCTTGCTATGTTGCCAAGGCTGATCTCAATCTCCTAGGCTCAAGCGATCCTCCTGCCTCAGCCTCCCGAACTGCTGGGATTACAGGTGTCGGCCACTGAGCCTGGCCTGGAATGTTCCCCATTTGCAATGCTGCTTTTCGTTGTTTATTATTATTATTATCAGAGTTTCACTCTTCTTGCCCAGGCTGGAGTGCAATGGCACGATCTCGGCTCACTGCAAACTCTGCCTCCCAGGTTCAAGCAATTCTCCAGCCTCAGCCTCCCAAGTAGCTGGGATTACAGGCATGCACCACCACACCCAGCTAATTTTGTATTTTTAGTAGAGATGAGGTTTCTCCACGTTGGTCAGGCTGGTCTTTAACTCCCGACCTCAAGCGATCCACCCACCTCAGCCTCCCAAAGTGCTGCGATTACAGGCGTCAGTCACTGAGCCTGGCCTGGAATGTTCCCCATTTGCAATAGTGCTTTTCGTTTGATTTTAAAAGGATTCAGGGTCCTCCTCCTCCTGTAGCCCACTCCATTTTAGGCACAAACAGGAATTAGTTTCTGTTCCACCCTAAACCTCTTGGAGTCTCACTAACAAGACGCCTGTGGAAATAACCACACATTTACAGAAGAGAAGACTGGAGGGTTTCAAATGTCATTTCCTGGCCATACAGAAGCATTCCTGAGTAGAGACGCATTGAGGGGTACCCAGTGAGCTAGGAGATAGTCACCATGGGATCCCTAGAAATGTTCTTAGCCCACCTAAGCTTTGGCGATATGGGATGAAGAACTATGTCCACCTGCACTCCTGATTTCCCTATCCAACAATTCGTCAAACGAAAGAACAATGGGTTGGACATAATGAGCCTGGGAGGCAGGGCGCGGTGGCTCACACCTGTAATTCCCACACTGGGAAGCTAAGGCAGGTGGATCATTTGAGGCCAGGAGTCCAAGACCAGCCTGGACAACACAGTGAAACCCTGTCTCTACCAACAAATACAAAAATTAGGCGGGCATGGTGGTGCATGCCTGTAGTCCCAGCTACTCAGGTGGCTGAGGCATGAGAATCATTTGAACCTGGGAGGCAGAGGTTGCAGTGAGCTAAGATCACGCCATTGCATCCCTATCTCAAAAAAAAAAAAAAAAAAAAAAAAAAAAAGGAGTTTGGGAGTTAGGAGTTAGCTCCTCTTAGGTTCCAAGGAGGGGCAAATGAGATGGGTCTTGAGGGATGAATAGGAGTTTGCTAATTACAGAAAGAAGAGAAAGGCATTTCAACCACAGGGAACAAATGAGCAGAGGTCTCAGAGCTGTCCCAGAGTGTGCTGTGCATGAGACCAGCCCATGGAAACCCTGAATGACAGCAAGGAGCTCACAGCCTGCCCCCAAAGCAGGTGAGAGGCAGGATCTAGGGTCATGGTGCCTTGAAGATTCGCTTTGTTCAGCCCTGAGGAGCCCCCAGTTCTGTCCAGCCCCTTCACCACGTCCTTCAGCTTAGGCTCCACCTCAGTGGGGATCTCTCCATGCCCAGCTCCTCCTCCATCAACCTCCAGTCTGTCCTCCTGGCCAGTAGCTGCCCCTTGGTGAGTCCTCGGTGGGGAAGTGTGTGTCCCACGCTCTAGGCGCAGTCCAGAGATTAAAGGCTGGGAGAACCCAGCTACACGAGGAAAGACACACATAAGGGTATGGCCGGACACAAGCAGGTGGGGAAGATGATCTGGCGGTCTCAGTAGCCCCACAGCTTCATATGAATCATCAGCACCCTTGTGTTCCCCTACATCCTTAGAGAGTTAAAGGGGAAGCTTGTGGATGTGTCTGGAGGACAAGAAAGATGGGCACCACAGCAGATGTGAGTCCTGTCCTGCCTGTGGAAGTGGGCACCTCACAAGGAAAGGAAGGGACGCTGGATTCCTAGAGCTTCCATCCCCCTCCCGCCAGACCCGAACAGCACCTGGGAGCTGAAGTCGTGCTGCTGCAGCTGGCGGCCCTCCCGCAGGTCCCAGCAGCGCACTGTGTTGTCCAGGCCCCCTGTCCAGAGCCGAGTGCCGTAATCGGAAACATCAATGCAGCTGGCGCCGTCCGTGTGGCCCTGGAACTGCCTGGAGGGAGAAGGCCCAGGCGTCCATCTCGGAATTCGAGCTGCCCCAGCGTCCTCCCAGGTCACTCCTCCACCCTCCCTGCACCAAGAGGGGCCGGGGGCTTGCCCAAGGTCCTAGCGCACCTGCCACCCACCTGACCATAGTCTGGTTCTGCAGGTCCCACACCACAATGTTGCCATCGCTGCAGCAGGAGAAGCAAACCTTGGCGTCGGGGCTGACGGCCAGGGCGTAGCAGGCTGGGGCCGAGGAGGTCAGCTCGGCCTTGATACGGGGGGTGGGCGCCGCCAGGTCCCAAATGGACAAGGTGCTGGCCTCACCGCCCACTATCAGACTCCGGCCATCCGGCAGCAACTTGCAGGAACGAATGTAGTTGTCTCGGTTCTGGGGTCGGGGAGAGAAGCAGGGGCTGGGGGTTGGTCCCAGGTGAGGCCTCTAGGAGCCTAGCTCAATGTGGGGGTCTCTGGAGCCTAAGGTAGCCTCATCCTGATTAGCCTGCAAGCCCTACCCTGACTGGCCAGCAAAACCCACCCCTTTGGCCCACAAACCCTGTTCCATTTGACAAGCTCCGCCCTTCACCTGTAAACCCCACCCATGGTTGGCCTGCAAGCCCTACCCTGATTGCTGGTGAGCCACGCCCCTTTGACTCGCAAATGCTGCCCCATCTGACTATAAGCTCCATCCTTTACCTGTAAACCCCACCCATACTTGGACTGCAAACCCTGATTGTCTTGCAAGCCTAATTCTGATTGGCCAATGGGCCCCCACGTGACAAGCCCCGCCCACGCCCAGCCCGCGAACACCAGCCCATTTGAACAAAAGCTCCACCCCTCACCTGTGAGTCCCGCCCACTGTCCCACCCCACCCTCACCAGGCAGTCGAGCTGGGCCACGGGCGTCTTGGCTCCAGGTTGGCCCACGTCCCACACCTTCACACAGCCCTTGCCGCCCGTGTACACGTGCTGCGTGGAGCCGCTGATGGTGACTGCGCAGACCACCTCGCCGTGTGCCAGCGTGTGCAGCTGCCGAGCGTGCCGCGGGATGCCCGCGCCCACCAGTGCATCCGAGGGGAAGGGCACGGGCTGCATCTGTCCGTCCGCAGACACGTGGAAGGAGTAGGCCCTGGAGAGAAAGCCGGGACATGACCCAGTGCTGGGCACCACGCCCCCGCACCCGGGAGGGCAGGGAGACGCCTTTGTCCTGCCTGGCATCCTCTGATGCGTTAGTATTTATTTATTTATTTATTTATTTATTTTTGAGACGGAGTCCCGGTCTGTCGCCCAGGCTGGAGTGCAGTGGCGCATCTCAGCTCACTGCAAGCTCCGCCTCCCGGGTTCACGCCATTCTCTTGCCTCAGCCTCCCGAGTAGCTGGGACTACAGGCGCCCGCCACCACGCCTGGCTAATTTTGTTTGTATTTTTAGTAGAGACGGGGTTTCACCATGTTAACCAGGATGGTCTCGATCTCCTGACCTCGTGATCTGCCTGCCTCGGCCTCCCAAAGTGCTGGGATTACAGGTGTGAGCCACCATACCCGGCCCTTTGTTTTCTTTTTTGAGAGGGAGTCTCACCCTGTCGCCAGGGCTGGAGTGCAGTGGCCGGATCTCAGCTCACTGCAACCTCTGCCTCCCGGGTTCAAGCGATTCTCCTGCCTCGGCCTCTCGAGTAGCTGGGATTACAGGCATGCGCCACCATGCCCGGCTAAGTTTTTTGTATTTTTAGTAGAGACAGGGTTTCATCATGTTGGCCAGGCTGGTTTTGAACTCCTAACCTCAAGCGATCCACCCACCTCGGCCTCCCAAAGTGCTAGGATTACAGGTGTGAGCCACCAGGCCCAGCCTGATGCGTTTTTCGGTTTGTTTTTTGAGACAGAGTCCCGCTCTGTCGCCCAGGCTGGAGTGAAGTGGCGCGATCTGGGCTCACTGTAACCTCTGCTTTCCGGGTTCAAGCGATTCTCCTGCCTCAGTCTCCCAAGGAGCTGGGATTACAGGCGCAGGCCACCACACCTGGCTAATTTTTTTGTATTTTTAGTAGAGACGGGTTTTCGCCATGTTGGTTAGGCTGGTCTCAAACTCCTGGGCTCAAATGACCCACCCACCTCGGCCTCCCTGGGATTACAGGCGTGAGCCACCAGGCCCAGCCTCTGATGCATTTTTTTTTTTTTTTTTTTGAGACGGAGTCTCGCTCTGTCGCCCAGGCTGGAGTGCAGTGGCCGGATCTCAGCTCACTACAAGCTCCGCCTCCCGGGTTTACGCCATTCTGCCTCAGCCTCCCGAGTAGCTGGGACTACAGGCGCCTGCCACCTCACCCAGCTAGTTTTTTATATTTTTTTTTGGTAGAGACGGGGTTTCACCGTGTTAGCCAGGATGGTCTCAATCTCCTGACCTTGTGATCCGCCCTTCTCGGCCTCCCAAAGTGCTGGGATTACAGACTTGAGCCACCGTGACCGGCCTGATGCATTTTTTTAAAGTAATTATCTCTATTATTATTTTGTAGAGATGAGGTCTTGCTATGTTTCCTGGGCTGGTCTCAAACTCCTGGCTTCAAGTGATCCTCCCACCTTGGCCTCCCAAAGCACTGGGATGACAGGAGTGAGCCATGCTGCTCGGCCTCTGATTCATTTAGGAAAAAGGCAGGACAACGTGGTCAAGAGTGATATGGGACAGTCAGCGGGTGGCACAAATACACAGGGGGTCTAGGTCGTGGTGTGGCGCATGGTAAATAAACACTTAATAAACGTTCGTTCAACCAAGGACCCACGAAGGCATGTTGAATATTCCAGACCAGCTAGAGGGCACTGTCCTAGGAGCCCCAGCCATCTGTGACCAGTTAAGACACTTAAATGAACTGAAATTAAATAAACATTTTCAGGCCGGCACAGTGGCTGACACCGGGAATCCCAGCACTTTGGGAGGCCGAGGTGGGTGGATCATTTGAGGTCAGGAGTTCAAAACCAGCCTGGCCAACATGGTGAAACCCCATCTCTACTAAAAATACAAAAATTAGCTGACAGTGGTGCAGGCCTGTAATCCCAGCTACTCAGGAGGCTGCAGCAGGAGAATCGCTTGAACCCAGGAGGTGGAGGTTGCAGTGAGCTGAGATCTCACCACTGTACTCCGGCCTGGGGGACAGAGCGAAACTTCGTCTCAGAAAAAAAACAAAACAAAAATTTTCAGCTCCTCAGTTGCACTGGCCACATTTCAAGTACTCAAAGCCACGATCAGCTGGTGGCAATCAGGTTGGCCAGCAGTGGGTGTAGAACACTTCCATCACTGCAAAAAGTTCCGTGGACATTGGGGCTAGGTCTTTGCTGGGGGAGCCGTCCCTGTTAGCAGGGTGCTAAGCAACATCCCTGGCTTCCACACTCCAGGCCAGGAGCGTTTCCTCCCCCAGCTGTGACAACCACACGTGTCCCCTGACATCATCCAGTGTCCCCTTAGGGGTCAGAGTCTACTTCTATGGAGAGCCAGTGGAACTCCCAGTAGCTTACACAAGAGACTTTTTTCTTTCTTTCCTTTCTTTTTTTGAGACTGAGTCTCGCTCTATCGCCCAGGCTGGAGTGCAGTGGCGCAGTCTCAGCTCACTGCAACCTCCACCTCCCGGGTTCAAGCGATTCTCATGCCTCAACCTCCCAAGTAGCTGGGACTACAGGCGCCCGCCACCTCGCCCGGCTAGTTCTTTGTATTTTTTAGTAGAGACGGGGTTTCACCGTGTTGGCCAGGCTGGTCTCAAACTCCTGACCTCAGGTGATCCGCCTGCCTCGGCCTCCCTAAGTGCTGGGATTACAGGCATGAACCACCATGCCCGACCCACACAAGAGACTTTCTAGAAGGGGAGCAGGGAGACCCCAACCACACAGGTAAGACCTCAGAGGAGGCGGGGGGCTGGCCTGGGTCCCCAGGCAGGGAACCCCACCCTGGTACTCACGGCTTTCCCCCAGGGATGCTGGGTAGGGAGGAAGAGACGGATGACGCTCGGAGATGCGGGTGAGACTCAAATGCCATCTGTCAGAATGCCAGAGGGGGTGTCAGTGGGGCAGGTGACTCCAACCCACCTCTGTGCTGCCCCACGCCCACCTGCCATGCCACTATTTATCAGCCCCTCCCCAAGGAAGCAGAGATGCCTTCTCTCTGCCTGTCACACTACAGAGGGAGGGCTGAGGTTTTCATGTGAGGGCACCGGCCCCAAAATCTCTGTCCAGGAAATCCTAGAACTCCAGGGTCCCAAGGACCCTGAAGGGTTCTCCATCCAATGTCCAGACTGGCTCTATGATGGAGGTCTCTAAACTCCAGCCCCCCAGAACAAATCTGGTCCACTGCTCGTTTTTGTAAACAGTGTCCTGAGGCCAAGGCCTTACTGCCCCTTTTCATGCAGCTTAATCATTGCATTTTTCCACAATCACAAGTCCTGCTTTGTATTAAGCTTGTGGGACTACTAAGACCCCCAGATCGTCTTCCCATGCACACTTGCTGAGCCAGGGCTCCCTTCCCTTTCTGCTCCCTTCCCTTGTCTCTCCTTCTGTAGTTGGTTTCTCCTCTCGGCCCCCAGCCCGAGCCCTGCTGACACCTCCTGCGCCCCCACCCAAGGACTCACCATGGGGGAGCGTCCGTATACCACAGAGCTGCTGACCTGGGGGGACAGGTGGAGGCTGACATAGGAGCTGGGCACGGAGAGGTCTCCATTGAGCGTGCTGTGGGAGCCCAGGCTGAAGGACGTGGTGAAGGGACTGGACAGAGTCAGGGGGCTCCTCAGGGCTGAGAGGGAAGAGTCGGGGACAGGTTTTGACCTGGACCCAGATCCCGCCTCCCACTGCCTTGGGAGCTCCCCGGCCTTTCATTCAGAGTTTCCATGCGCTGGTCCCACATTGGCCATAGCCCGGGACACGTCCAGACCTCTGCACTATCATTCCTCCAGTGGACATGACTTTCTCTCCCTCTTTTATTTTTTCTTTTTTTTTTTTTTTTTTTTTTTTTTTTTTTTTTTTTTTTTTTGAGACGGAGTCTCGCTCTGTCGCCGGGGCTGGAGTGCAGTGGCCGGATCTCAGCTCACTGCAAGCTCCGCCTCCCGGGTTTACGCCATTCTCCTGCCTCAGCCTCCCAAGTAGCTGGGACTACAGGCGCCCGCCACCTCGCCCGGCTAGTTTTTTGTATTTTTTAGTAGAGACGGGGTTTCACCATGTTAGCCAGGATGGTCTCGATCTCCTGACCTCGTGATCCGCCCGTCTCGGCCTCCCAAAGTGCTGGGATTACAGGCTTGAGCCACCGCGCCCGGCCTTTATTTTTTCTTAGATGGAATCTTGCTCTGTTGCCAGGCTGGAGTTCAGTAGTGCGATCACGGCTCACTGAAACCTCTGCCTCCTGGGTTCAAGCAATTCTGCTGCCTCAGCCTCCCGAGTAGCTGGGACTATGGCCATTCTCTTTCTTTTAATTGGCAAACTCCTACCCATCCTTCAAAACCCACGCTCACGCCTGTAATCCCAGCACTTTGGGAGGCCAAGGCGGGCGGATCACCTGAGGTCAGGAGTTCAAGACCAGCCTGACCAACATGGTGAAACCTGGTCTCTACTAAAAATACAAAAATTAGCTGGGCATGGTGGCGCATGCCTGTAATTCCAGCTACGCAGGAGGCTAGGGCAGGAGAACTGCTTGAACCCGGGAGCGGGAGGTTGCCGTGAGCTGAGATCGCGCCATTGCACTCTAGCCTGGGCAACAAGAGTGAAACTCCGTCTCAAAAAAAAAAAAAAGAAGAAAAAAAAATTAAGGCCCAACGTCCATTAACATCTCAGAAACATCCTTGAGCCTCCCCATTGCCAACCTCCAGACTTGCCCTTCCTGGGCACCTGGCTTGGTACCAGCCCTGATTATACAGGTTCCTTGAGGGCAGGTTCCAAGGACAACTTTTTTCAGGGGCCCCAGAACCAGCCCAGGGCGTGACCGTAAGGCTGAAAAGATGACCACTGTCATTCCCCAGATTACTGATAGGGAAACTGAGGCTCAGAGAGGTTGGGTCACTTGCCCAAGGTCACACAGCTGGTGAATGTCCAAGCCTGGTCTGAAACCCAAGCCCGTCTGGCCCCGAAGATAGTCTCTCCAGTGCACTAGGCTGAAACCCGCGACTAAGCCACTTCCACGCTCCAGGCCTCAGTTTCCCTACCCGCCGAGCTGAGACAATGAGGAACTGCCCAGAGGGAGGCAGAGTCTAACTTGAAGTCACAAAAAGGACTAAGGCAATGAACGCCAAGCCTGGAATCCCAGCCTTCTGCCTCTCCAGCCCCTTTTCCTAGATCTCCCCGGAGATGAGGCCTGCTCTGGACAGGCACCAACAGGCAAGGTGCTCACCGATGCTGTCCGTGGAAGGTGCTGGCTTGGCAGCGAGCTGGCAGAGGTGACTGGCCGAGCTGGGCCCAGGGGTGGACGCATCCTGGGGCGGGGAGGAATCGCAGGACTTGGAGGCAGGAGTGCTGGGGGGAAGGTCATTCTGCAGAGAAAGGGCAGGACTGAACGCCACCAGGCACCTGGTGTCTTGTGGCCTAATGATCTGATCAGAAACTGTGGGGGCCAGTCGCAGTGTCTCACGCCTGTAATCCCAACACTTTGGGAGGCCCAGGTGGGCGGATCACCTGAGGTCAGGAGTTAGAGACCAGCCCGGCCAACATGGTAAAACCACATCTCTACTAAAAATACAAAAAAAGATTAGCTGGGCGTGGTGGCGCGTGCCTGTGATCCCAGCTACTCAGGAGGCTGAGGCAGGAGAATTGCTTGAACCCAGGAGGTGGAGGTTGCAGTGAGCTGAGATCGCACCAATGCACTGCAGCCTGAGCAGCAGATCACGACTCTGTCTTAGCCGGGTATGGTGGCTCACGCCTGTAATCTCAGCACTTTGGAAGGCCGAGGCAGGTGGATCACTTGAGGTCAGGAGTTTGAGACACCCCTGGTCAACATGGTGAAACCCTGTCTACTAAAAATACAAAATTAGCTGGACATGGTGGCACGTGCCTGTAATTCCAGCTACTCGGGAGGCTGAGGCAGGAGACTTGCCTGAACCCGGGAGGCAGATGTTGCAGTGAGTGGAGATCAGGCCATTGCACTCTAGCCTGAGCAACAAGAGCAAAATTCCACCAAAAAAAAAAAAAAAAAAAAAAAAAAGGCAACAAAGTTACAAAGTTATAGGCTGTCAAGATTTGCAATTTTTATTTTATTTTATTTTAACACAGGGTCTTGCTCTCAAAAGTAACATGATCAGATAGAGGCTGTGGCTCATGCCTGTGATCCCAGCACATTGGGAGGCCAGGGCGGGCGGATCACCTGAGATCAGGAGATCTAGACCATCGTGGCTAACACTGTGAAACCTTGTTCTACTAAAAATACAAAAAATTAGCCAGGCGTGGTGGCACATGCCTGTAGTCCTAGCTATCCACTACCCGGAAGGCTGAGACAGGAGAATCTCTTGAACCCAGGAGGCAGTGGTTGCAGTGAGCCGAGACTGTGCCACTGCACTCCAGACTGGGTGACAGAGTGAGACCCCATCTCCAAAACAAAAAACATAAAACAAACAAACAAAAAAAGGCACGCTCGTAGCTCACTGCAGCCTCAATCTCCCACACTTAAGTGATCCTCCTGACTCAGCCTCCCAAGTAGCTGGCACTACAGGCACACGTCTCCATGCCCAGCTAACTTTTTAAATTTTTTTGTAGAGACAAGGTCTCACTATGTTGCCCAGGCTGGTCTCCAACTCCTGCTCGAGTGATCATCCTGCCTTGGCCTCCCAAAGCCCTGGGATGACAGGCATGAGCCACAGCCCCCAGCCACTGTTGAGATTCTTGAACGACAAGGAATTAGAAACTCCAGGATGGGCTCGTGGAGAGGCAGACCCCACAGCGGCATATTCCCAGGTGAAGGAAGAACGCCTAGCACACAGTGCAATCCTCCTTGTGCCCCCACGGAGAGGGAGGTGTCACCGAGCTGTCCTTCCCCAAAGGGAGCTCTGAGGAAAAGCTGGACCTCCATCTAGGGGCAGGCTCTGTTATCTCGGCTTCATGTCACTGCCTCCCCTGCCTCCCAAGAAACTTCGCATCCTTGTCTCGCGTCTGTCTCGGCTTCCCATGACACCATCGCACACACGCTGACAGCCGCACAGCACCCGCACCCGCGAGAGAGTGGGTGGGACAACTGCGGGGTCAGGGAGGACCCCTGAGGGCTTCTCCAATACAACGGAGCTGCCCTACCCCCTCGTAAGGTTTTTCCCGCAGTGGGAGGAGGGCACCTAAGATAGAATGGGAGCCCCAACCTCTGGCGGTTGCCATGGTAACCTGCCAGGAGGGGAGGCCTTAAAACCGGGCGGGGAGGCCTAGAAACCGACATACTCTCCCTTGGTAAGTGCAGGGGAGGGGTCTGGAGAAGATTTGGGGTGAGGGGAGCCACAAAAGGAGCTGAATTTCGAATGCCGTGGGGGTGCTTTTAGATGGCTTACATGCCTGGCATTAAACTCCAGGAGGTCCAACCGGAAAGTTGTTCCTATATTAATTATCTTTCCTTCCGGGGACAACATCTCAGCTTGGGGCCGGTGTGTCTCTAAGCGCCTCTGGAAGGGCTCAACACATGCAGGCCTGGGTCCAGCTTAGCTGGCTGGGCTTTCACTGTGTTTATTTCCATGGGATTTCCTATTGATTGCAAGAGAGAGACCTGCTTTCCATGTAAGGTGGTGAATTGCCTTTTAAAATTTATCTACAAAGCTTCTTTACAAAGTTGCCTTTTAATATTTACTGAGGTTCAGCAAAGTCAGTCCCAGTGGGAGGTTAAAAAAAAAAGCACAAGGAGAGGGTGGACAATGCAAGCCGGGCTGATTTCTCATCATTGCCCTCTGTGTCATGGGGTAGTGTCTGTTTCCAGGCCCCCAGGATGAATAAAGGGAGTTTCAAGGCCCTCCCCTCCTCCTTACCAGGATGAGCTCCTTGGCTCTAGGGAGCGGTGAGCCAAGGCTAGAGGCCAAGGAGGCTGGACTGTCCACCAGGTCCCGACGGGCAGGAACACAGATGGGTACCTTTCCGCAAGGGGTGGTAGCCGGGCTGGGGGGCTCTGAGGGTTGGTCCTGGGTTCGAGAAGGTAACACTGAGCCGAGTTGAAATGAGATGGAAAGAGTCCCTCTCTATCCTCCTCCCGACTCCCATCCCAATCTCTAGAATGGGTACCCATGACCCACCATGGGAAGATTATGAAACCTCCTGCTGCCTCAGTTTACTCATCTGTAAAATGTCTTTTTTTTTTTTTTTTTTTTTTTTGGAGTCTCGCTCTGTCACCCAGGCTGGAGTACAGTGGCTTCCTGCAACCTCCGCCTCCTGGGTTCAAGCAAGCACATCCAACTAATTTTTTCGTATTTTTAGTAGAGACAGGGTTTCACCATGTTGGTCAGGCTGGTCTCAAACTCCTGACCTCAAGTGATCCATCCGCCTCAGTCTCCCAAAGTGCTGGGATTACCGGTGTGAGCCACCATGCCCAGCCTGTAAAATGGGTTTAATGATAGGCTCTACTCCATAAGCACCCGTAGCAAGGACTACATAAGGCCTTGGTTTTATTTTCCCATTGAACAGATGGGGAAAAGTGAGGCCAGGGAAGTGAGGATGTCACTGCCCACAAATCACTCAGTGAGCCCGGGCTTGAAGTCACTCCCCGTGCAATGGAGAGGAGGTGAGCCAAAGGTGTCTCAGAGCCCCCGACTCTTCCTGGCCCCATCCCAGCTGTCCCACAGAGGAGGGAACCGGGACCCCCACTACCTCTGGGTCCTCCCATCCCAGAAAACCCACCCCTTGCTCTGTGCCCAGAGTAGTGCACCCCTGGACTCACCTCATCCACCACCAGATTGTAGTCACTCTTGTCTTCGTCACTTTCCTGGTGGGAGATGGGTGAGAGAGCTCATGGAGGACACGCCCCTGCCTCCACGCCCCCATCCACTCCCCAGGAGTTGGAGGCATGAGCCCAGCCAGCCCCAAGGCATGACTGGGATTCTCAGACCACTGCATCCGTTTGCTCAGAGCAGAAGGGAAGGCCAATGTGCCCGCATCTGGGAAGGACGGGGTCGGCGGGGCAGGTGGGCACCTTGTGGGGCACCTTGTGGAGAGGACTTTGAAGGATGTGGACTACATGAGTGTCCTGTGTGACTCCTGGTCCTCTCAGACCTCAGTTTACCCCCTGTATGGTAAGGGGAGAGCCAGAGACCAGGAATCGCCCTTACCTCCTTCCTCCATCTTGCTAACAAAGTCAAGCAGTCTCTCAGGCATGTCTGTCTCACTCATCTCTCTGGCCATTTCCACCCACTACAGCCCTAGGACAGACCTCATCCCCTCCTAATCCCTTCCTAGGGCTCCTAGCCTCCAGCCTTGCCCCCTCCAGGCAACCCTCCAAGCTGGCCCCAGACAGATTTTCCTAAGACCTATCCCCACCTCTGCTCTGCAACCCTCTATGGCTCCCCATTGCTTTGGAAGAAAAACCAAGCTCCAATTCTATTCACTGATGCAGACAACACTATCCTGGGTACCATGGCAGGGAGCGGGGTGGGATGGGACACCCACTGACATGCTGGACTGCAGGGCAACCTCTGGTTGGGCTGGAAACCAAAGGAAGAAAAAAGGTTGCAGCCTGGAAGACAAAATCCGCCCAGTGGGTGGGTTCTCCTAGACTCCCTTCCTATGCACAGTTTTCTTTAAATGAAAATTTGTTGTGTCCAGGTGCGATGGCTCACGCCTGTAATCCAGCACTTTGGGAGACCAAGGCGGGTGGATCACCTGAGGTCAGGAGTTTGAGACCAGCCTGGCCAACATGGTGAAACCCAATCTCTATTAAAAATACAAAAATTAGCCGGGTATGGTGGTGGGCGCCTGTAATCCCAGCTACTGGGTAGGCTGAGGCAGGAGAATCGCTTGAACCCAGGAGGCAGAGGCTGCAGTGAGCTGAGATCGCGCCACTGCACTCTAGACTGGGCAAGAGAACAAGACTCTGCCTCAATAAATAAATAAATAAAATTCATTGCCCCCCCAAAAAAAGCTATTAGGTAAAAAGACAGATTTAAGGCTTCTCTGAGAAACCGCAATATTGGGCCGGGAGTGGTGGCTCAAGCCTGTAATCCCAGCACTTTGGGAGGCCGAGACGGGCAGATCACGAGGTCAGGAGATCGAAACCATCCTGGCTAACACAGTGAAACCCCGTCTCTACTAAAAAAATACAAAAAACTAGCCGGACGAGGCGGCGGGCGCCTGTAGTCCCAGCTACTTGGGAGGCTGAGGCAGGAGAATGGCGTAAACCCGGGAGGCGGAGTTTGCAGTGAGCCGAGATCCGGCCACTGCACTCCAGCCTGGGTGACAGAGCGACACTCCGCCTCAAAAAAAAAAAAAAAAAAAGAAACCGCAATATTGGCCCCCACTGAGCCTGCCAGTCTCCGAGGACCAAGTTGCAGCTGCCCCCGTAGGTGGGAGAAGGGCTCCCCAGCTGGCCACAGCCCCATTCCCCACATTCAGCCTGGCCCCTGGGACGCTAGAGTTTGAAACTACAAGTGTGCAGTTGTCTAGCAATAAGAGGAGGTCCCAGCCTCTAGGAGGTGGTCAGGGAAGGCTTCCTGTAGGAGGTGGTACCTCGTGTCTTGATGGAAAAACAGGTTTCTAAAACATGTGTGTTCTCGGGAAAGCAAACAGCTGGAGCAAAAGTTAGAGGGTGGGAAAATGGCTGTATGAGCCAGAGGTCACAGAGACTTCAAGCAACTGGAGTTAAGCCTTGCATCACAGGCTCTCCCGATTGGTCAGTACTCTGAGTAGCAGGGAGCTATGGAAGGCTCTGGAGTGAGAGAATCATGGCCAGAGCTGGGCTCTGGAAGGCTCTGAGGGCATCCCCACCCCAGTCCTGCACCTGCCCCCACTCACATAAGGTCCTGACAGCTCCTTCTCATCTGCTCTCTGCTTCCCACCACCACCAGGGCCACTCGGTCGCTCCTCCTCCACGAGACTCTCAGGAGGCGAGGGGGACGCACTCTGCGGAGAGACAAGGGCCAGGGGGAGAAAGGGTCAGGGCCCTGGGCTCCTAGATTGCATTGTGATCCAGCCGAGACTGAGGGTCCCCACCGTTATTAGGGTCTGGAGCGCAAGCTTCCCATCTGGGAAATGGGAGCTTCCAAGGGCTGACTCAGTGCTAAACTTTTATTTTATTTTCTCTTTTGTTTTGTTTTTGACAGAGTCTTGCTCTGTTGCCCAGGCTGGAGTACAGTGGAGCCATCTTGGCTCACTGCAAGCTCTGCCTCCCGGGTTCAAGAGATTCTCCTGCCTCAGCCTCCCCAGTAGCTGGGATTACAGGCACGCACCTCCATACCCAGCTAATTTTTGTATTTTTAGTAGAGACAGGATTTCGCCATGTTGGCCAGGCCTGTCTCGAACTCCTGACCTCAGGTGATCTACCTGCCTCAGCCTTCCAAAGTGTTGGGATTACAGGCATGAGCCACCGCAAGCAGCACCTTACTTCTTCTGAGACCTCTCTGACATCTATAATTATTTCAAAATTATACCATTTTGGCCGGGCGCGGTGGCTCACGCCTCTAATTCCAGCACTTTGGGAGGCCAAGGTGGGCGGATCAGGAGGTCAGGAGATCGAGACCATCCTGGCTAACACAGTGAAACCCCATCTCTACTAAAAATACAAAAAAAAAAAAAATTAGTCAGGCATGGTGGTGGGCACCTGTAGTCCCAGCTACTTGGGAAGCTGAGGCAGGAGAATCTCTTGAACCCAGGAGGTAGAGCATGCAGTGAGCCGAGATCGCACCACTGCACTGCAGCCTGGGGAACAGGGCGAGACTCCAATTCAAAAGTAAAATTAAACTATTTTTTGAAAAACTTAACAGACACAGCTCGCGTGACATTTCTGTTGGGGAGCACCCACAGATATTGCCGAACGGATGATGGCTACATGAACGGAAGTGAGGATGGAAAGAAGGGTCCGAGGTCTTGCATTCATTTATTTAATTACCCAAAAAAAGCTCTAAGTCGAATTTTTTTTTTTTTGAGATGGACTCTCACTCTGTCGCCCAGGCTGGAGTGTAGTGGCACAATCTCGACTCACTGCAACCTCTGTCTACCAGTTTCAAGTGATCCTCCTGCCTCAGCCTCCCCAGGAGCTGGGATTATAGGCACCACGCCCAGCTAATTTTGTATTTTTAGTAGAGACGGGGTTTCACCATATTGGCCAGGCTGGTCTCGAACTCCTGACCTCAAGTGATCCACCCACCTTGGCTTCCCAAAGTGCTGGGATTATGGGTGTGAGCCACCACGCCCGGCCATGATTGAAAATTTTAAACAATACAGCCTTGTGGGCATCTCCCACGCAGAAAGGCTTCAGGAAACTGGGCTGTGGATCTTTTTGTTGTTGCTGTTTTTTTTTTTTTTTTTTTTTTTTTTTGAGACGGAGTCTCGCTCTGTCGCCCAGGCTGGAGTGCAGTGGCCGGATCTCAGCTCACTGCAAGCTCTGCCTCCCGGGTTCACGCCATTCTCCTGCCTCAGCCTCCTGAGTAGCTGGGACTACAGGCGCCCGCCACCTCGCCAGGCTATTTTTTTTTTTTTTTTTTGCATTTTTTAGTAGAGACGGGGTTTCACCGTGTTAGCCTGGATGGTCTCGATCTCCTGACCTCATGATCCGCCCGTCTCGGCCTCCCAAAGTGCTGACATTACAGGCTTGAGCCACCGCGCCCGGCCGCTGTTGTTTGTTCTTTGAGACAGTCTCACACTGTCGCCCAGGCTGCAGTGCGGTGGTGCAATCTCGGCTCACTGCAACCTCTGTCTCCCAGGTTCAAGTGATTCTCCTGCCTTGGCCTCCTGAATAACTGGGATTACAGGCACCTGCCACCACATTCGGCTAATTTTTGAATTTTTAGTAGAGACAGGGTTTCGCCATGTTGGCCAGGCTGGTTTTGAACTCCTGGCCGCAAGCAATCTGCCCACCTTGGCCTCCCAAAGTGCTGGGATTACAGACATCAGCGCCTACATCTGGCTTTTTATTTTTTTCTTTTTATTGAGACAGGGTCTTCCTCTGTCACCCAGGCTGGAATGCAGTGGTGCAATCACAGCTCCCTGCCGCCTTGGCCTTCTGGGCTCAAGCGAACCTCCCACCTCAGCCTCCCAAGTAGCTGACACAACAGGCATGGACCACCACACCCAGCTAACATTTTGTATTTTTCTGTAGAGACGGGATTTTGCCATGTTGCTCAGGCTGGTCTCAAACTCCTGGCCTCAAATGATTCTCCTACCTCTGCCTACCAATGTGCTGGGATCACAGGCGTGAGCCACCACGCTCAGCCTAGGTCTCATTCTGAGGCCCCCATCGGCTCAGAACCAGCGTCGCCCTCCCAAGAATATAAAGAGAGTCCCAGGGCGACACTCACTTACCCTGCTCGGGGCTCTCTCCACTGGCAGATTGGAAATGAGATCAAGAGAAAGGAGAAAGAATGAGGTGTTTGTATCCAGAGGGTACCGCCCTCCACAGTTTATAAAGCCCCTGCCCCCACCACCCCACCCAGAGTCACCCTATCCTTCCAACACCCTTGCAAGTGGTGGACTACCCCTCCCCTGCATTCAGATCAATGCCCAGAGAGGGGCAGTGACTTGCCCCAAGGCACACAGCACACCAGGGGTAATGGTGAACCCTAAGGCCTTGCAGCCACTCTCATTCATCCCCTCACACTTATTTATTTATTTATTTATTTATTTATTTATTTATTTATTTATCTGTAGACAGTCTTGCTCTGTCACCCAGGCTGGAGTGCAGTGGCCTGATCTCAGTTCACTGCAAGCTCCGCCTCCTGGGTTCACGCCATTCTCCTGCCTCAGCCTCCTGGTAGCTCGGACTATAGGCGCCCACCACCTCGCCTGGCTATTGTATTTTTTATTAGAGATGGGGTTTCACCGTGTTAGCCAGGATGGTCTCGATCTCCTGAGCTCGTGATCCGCCCGTCTTGGCCTCCCAAAATGTTGGGATTACAGGCGAGAGCCACCACGCCTAGCCCATCCCCTCACACTTCAAAAGATGGGGTCTTGCTCTGTTGCCCAGGCTGGAGTGCAGTGGCTCAGTCACAGTTCACTGCAGCCTCGACCTCCCGGGCTCAAGTAATTGTCCTATCTCAGTCTCTCGAGTAGCTGGGACTCCATCCAGGTGCATGCCATCATGCTTGGCATTTATTTACTTATAAATGAGATGGAGTCTCGCTCAGTTGCCTAGGCTGAACTCGGCTCACTGCAACCTCTGCCTCCCAGGTTTAAGCAATTCTCTTGCCTCAGCCTGAGTAGCTAAGATTACAGGCACCCACAACCACGCCCAGCTAATTTTTGTATTTTTAGTAGAGATGAGGTTTCACCACGTTGACCAGGCTGGTCTCAAACTCCTGACTTCAGGTGATCCACCCACCTTGGCCTCCCAGAGTGCTGGGATTACAGGCGTGAACCACCATGCCTGGTTACTTATTTTTATTTTTTAATTTTTTGAGACAGAGTCTCACTCTGTCACCCAGGCTGGAGTGCAATGGCATAATCTTGGCTCACTGCAACCTCCGCCTCCCAGGTTCAAGTGATTCTCCTGCCTCAGCCTCCCGAGGAGCTGGGATTACAGGCACCCACCACCACTCTCGCCTAATTTTTTTTGTATTTTTAGTAGAGATGGGGGTTTCCCCATGTTGGCCAGGCTGCTCTCGAACTCCTGGCCTCAGGTGATCCAGCCACCTTGGCCTCTCAAAGTGCTGGGATTACAGGCATAAGCCACCATGCCCAGCCTATGCTTGGCTAATTTTTATTTATTTATTTTATTTATTTATTTTTTGAGATGGAGTCTCGCTGTGTCGCCCAGGCTGGAGTGCAGTGGCGCGATCTCGGCTCACTGCAAGCTCCGCCTCCCGGGTTCACGCCATTCTCCTGCCTCAGCCTCCGAGTAGCTGGGACTACAGGCGCCCGCCACCACGCCCGGCTAGTTTTTTTTTTTTTTTGTATTTTTAGTAGAGACAGGGTTTCACCATGTTAGCCAGGATGGTCTCGATCTCCTGACCTCGTGATCCGCCCATCTCGGCCTCCCAAAGTGCTGGGATTACAGGCTTGAGCCACTGTGCCTGGCCTAATTTTTAAATTTTTCATGGAGATGGCATCTCGCTATGTTGCTCAGGCTGGCCTCTAACTCCTGGCCTCAAGTGATCCTCCCAGCTCAGCCTCCTGAGTAGCTGGGGTTACAAGTGTGCACCACCACACCCAGCTAATTTTTAAAATATTTTTAGAGATGGGGTCTCGCTCTGTTGCCCAGGCTGGTCATGAACTCCTGGGCTCAAGTGATCCTCTCGCCTCAGCCTCCCAAAGTGTTGGGATTACAGGTGTGAGCCACCGCATCCCCTCACGCTGATGTCTTTTGCTGCCCTGGCCTTCCAGTCCTCCTCCCCAGCCCCATCCCCCCAGCCAATGCCACCTCACGCTGCCCACTCACCTCTGGACCCCTCGGCCTCCACGCCCGCACGGTCCTCCTTGACAGCCGCAGCCAGCTGAGCCTGGGCAGCCAGGGCTCCGGACAGGGCGAGCAGCCCCGTAGCACTGCCACCCACCAGCCCGGCTGGGCGGGGGGTGAGGGGCACAGGGGGTGCGTGGTGGGACAGCGGCTGGAGCTGCTGCTGCTAGAAAGGAGGCAGGATGGGCCGGGGCGGGGGGCAGCGGGAGCCCAGCAGTCCCCAGGCCAAGAGGTAGACACAGGGGACGGGAGCCAAGCACAGAGTGTGCCCCTGGGATTCTCAGGACTGCTGGAGCCAAAGCCCACACACCACCCCCAGCTTTAACACGTCCTGGGCGGGTGCCAGGCACCTGGGAGTGGGTGTCTCCCCATGGCAGGGCAGGGGCTGGAGAGACTCACCCCGATGAGGCTGTTCAGTTCCCCCACGGTGACCTGCTTGGCACGCTCTACGGCCTGGAGCACCTGCTGCTGATGCTGGCGGGTGGAAGGGACCAGGTAGAGGGTACACTGAGCCCCTGCTCACGCTAGCGCTAGCGGTGCCCTTGGGGGCCTGACCTCTCCCTGCCACCCTCTCATCTTTGCCCCAGTACTTCCCATTTCTCTTTTTTTTTTTTTAATTTTTTTATTTTTTTGAGACGGAGTCTGGCTCTGTCGCCCAGGCTGGAGTGCGGTGGCCGGATCTCAGCTCACTGCAAGCTCCGCCTCCGAGGTTTACGCCATTCTCCTGCCTCAGCCTCCCGAGTAGCTGGGACTACAGGCGCCCGCCTCGTCGCCCGGCTAGTTTTTTGTGTTCTTTAATAGAGACGGGGTTTCACCGTATTAGCCAGGATGATCTCGATCTCCTGACCTTTCGATCCGCCCATCTCGGCCTCCCAAAATGCTGGGATTACAGGCTTGAGCCACCGCGCCCGGCCCCCATTTCTCTTTTATCTTTTTCCCTCTCACTCTCTCCCTTTCCTTTTGGAATTTTGAAATAAGCACATGGAGAAAGAAATGAAACCTAACTGCAGTTAGAATTATTACAAATGAGGCTGGGCGCGGCGGTTCACGCCTGGAATCCCAGCACTGTGGGAGGCCAAGGTGGGCGGATCACCTGAGGCCAGGAGTTGGAGACCAGCCTGGCCAACATGGTGAAACCCCGTCTCTACTAAAAATACAAAAATTAGCCTGGCATGGTGGTGTATGCCTGTAATCCCAGTTGCTCGGGAGGCTGAGGCAGGAGAATTGCTTGAACCCAGGATGTGGAAGTTGCAGTGAGCCAAGACTGTCTCACTGCACTCCGGCCTGGTGACAGAGCGAGACTCTATCTCAAAAATAAAATTTAAAAAAATACAAATCAGGCCGGGCGCGGTGGCTCAAGCCTGTAATCCCAGCACTTTGGGAGGCCGAGACGGGCGGATCACGAGGTCAGGAGATCGAGACCATCCTGGCGAACACGGTGAAACCCCGTCTCTACTAAAAAATACAAAAACTAGCCGGGCGAGGTGGCGGGCGTCTGTAGTCCCAGCTACTTGGGAGGCTGAGGCAGGAGAATGGTGTAAACCCAGGAGGCGGAGCTTGCAGTGAGCTGAGATCCGGCCACTGCACTCCAGCCTGGGCGACAGAGCAAGACTCCGCCTCAAAAAAAAAAAAAAAAAAAAAAAAATACAAATCATAGTCTCTCCTTCAGGGCATTGAAGACATTTGGGGCTGGATCATTCTCTGGGGCAGGGCCGTTCCGGACACTGCAGGGGGCTGAGCAGCACCCTTGGCCTCCACCCACTCCAATGCCAGGGGCACCCCCCAGTTGTGACAACCACACACGTCTTCTGGTGGTTTTAAAAAAAAAAACCAATGTGATAAATCAGTACCATGGACTCTCCTAGGTTAAGGAATAGAAAGTACCAGACTCCAGGGGGCCCCTACACTCCCTGCCATCAAAACACCCTCCCTTCTCCACTTTCATGACAATAATTTCTTTGTTTTTCTCTGTAATTCTGCCTCCTACGATTGCCTTCCTAAACCTGCTTGGATTTGTCCGTTTTGAACTACATTGTGGGCTCATTCCCTGCGTTCTCTTTGGTGTCTGGCCTCTCTCAGCATAACATTTTAAGCTTCTTCCATGATGTGGTGGGTGGCGGCAGCGCGTTCAGCTTTCAGAGCTGCGGGACTCTGCCACAAGAATATGTTCTATCTGGGCCGGTCGTCGCGGCAGCTCACACCTGTAATCCCAGCACTTTGGGAGACCAAGGCAGGTGGATCACCTGGAGGTCAGGAGTTCAAGACTAGCCTGGCCAACATGGTGAAACCCCATCTCTACTAAAAATACAAAAAAATTAGCCAGACATGGTGGCGGCTGCCTATAATCCCACCTACTCATGAGGCTGATGCAGGAGAATCACTTGAACCCAGGAGGCAGAGCTTGCAGTGAGCTAAGATTGCGCCACTGCACTCCAGCCTGAGCGAGAGTGAGACTCAGTCTCAAAAAAAAAAAAAAAAAAAAAAAGGCGGCCGGGCGGCGGTGGCTCACGCCTGTAATCCCAGCACTTTGGGAGGCTGAGGTGGGCGGATCACGAGATCAGGAGTTCGAGACCAACCTGACCCACATGGTGAAACCCCATCTCTACTAAAAATACAAAAATTAGTCAGGCGTGGTTACGCGTGCCTGTAATCCCAGCTACTTGGGAGGCTGAGGCAGGAGAATTGCTTGAACCTGGGAGCCAGAGGTTGCAGTGAACCAAGATTGTGCCATGCACTCCAACCTGGGCAACAGAGTGAGACTCAGTCTCAAAAAATAAATAAATAAATAAATAAAATGTTGTATCTTTGCTGTTCCACACAGAAGCCATTGGACATGTGTGTGGTCACCGGGCATTTGACATGTGGCTGGTGCAACTGATGAATAGAATGCTTAATTTTATTAAATTGAAGTGAATATAAATTTAAATATAAAATAAATTTAATAGGCTTATTTTTATTTTTACTTTTTTGAGACATAGTCTCACTCTTGCCCAGGCTGGAGTGCAGTGGCATGATCTTGGCTCACTGCAGCCTCCGCCTCCCAGGTTCAGGCAATTCTCCTGCCTCAGCCTCCCAAGTAGCTGAGATTACAAGCACCCACCACCACGCCTGACTAATTTTCATACTTTTAGTAGAGATGGGGTTTTGCCATGTTGACCAGGCTGGTCTTGAACCCCTGATCTCAAGTCATTTGCCCCCCTCAGCCTCCCAAAGTGCTGGTATTTCAGGTTTGAGCCACCGTGCCTAAATATAAATTTAAATATAAAATTAATTTAATAGATTCCAGGCCAGGTGCAGTGGCTCATGCTTGTAATCCCAGTACTTTAGGACTCCAGAGTGGGAGGATTACGTGAGTCCAAGAGTTGGAGACCAGCCTGGGCAACATGGTGAGACCCCCTCTCTATTACTACATACATATACACACACACACACACACACACACACACACACACACACACACACACTCTTATTTGAGCCAGAGTCTTGCTCTGTCGCCCGGACTGAAATGCAGTGGTGTGATCTCAGCTCACGCTAACCTCCGCCTCCCAGGTTCAAGCAATTCTCCTGCCTCAGCCTCTCGAATAGCTGGGATTACAGGCACCTGCCACCACGCCCGGCTAATTTTTGTAAAAAAAAAAAAAAATTTTTTTTAGGCCAGGCGTGGTGGCTCACACCTGTAATCCTAGCACTTTGGGAGGCCGAGGAGGATGGATCACCTGAGGTCAGGAGTTCAAGACCAGCCTGGCCAACATGGTGAAATCCCCCCCCTCTACAAAAATGCAAAAACTAGGCCGGGCGCGGTGGCTCAAGCCTGTAATCCCAGCACTTTGGGAGGCCGAGACGGGTGGATCATGAGGTCAGGAGATCGAGACCATCCTGGCTAACACGGTGAAACCCCGTCTCTACTAAAAAATACAAAAAAACTAGCCGGGCGAGGTGGCGGGCGCCTGTAGTCCCAGCTACTCGGGAGGCTGAGGCAGGAGAATGGCGTAAACCCGGGGGGCGGAGCTTGCAGTGAGCTGAGATCCGGCCAATGCACTCCAGCCTGGGCGACGGAGCGAGACTCCGTCTCAAAAAAAAAAAAAAAAAAAAAAAGCAAAAACTAGCCAGCATAATGGCGGGTGCCTATAATCCCAACTACTCAGGAGGCTGAGGTGGAAGAATCACTTGAAACCGGGAGGCAGAGGTTGCAGTGAGCTGAGATCGTGCCACTGCACTCCAGCCCGGGCAACAGAGCAAGAATCCATCTCGAAAGAAAGAAAGAAAGGAAAGAGAGAGAGAGAGAGGGAGAAAGAGAGAGAGAGGGGGGGAGAATGAGAGGAAGGAAGGAAGAAAGAAAAAATAAACAGGGACTGTGCAAAGGCTGAAAGGAACCTGGGGCACTCTCAGAAGAGCTAACTTTTTTTTTTTTTTTTTTTTTTGAGACGGAGTCCAACTCTGTCACCCAGACTAGAGTGCAGTGGCACAATCTCTACTCACTGCAACCTCCGCCTCCCGAGTTCAAGCAATTCTATTCTCCTGCCTCAGCATCCCGAGTAGCTGGGACTATAGGCACACACCACCATGCCCAGCTAATTTTTTTTTTTTTTTTAAGTTTTAGCAGAGACAGGGTTTCACCATGTTGGACAGGCTGGTCTCAAACTCCCGACCTCTGGTGATCCATCTGCCTCAGTCTCCCAAAATCTTAGGATTACAGGCGTGAGCCACGGCGCCCGGCCAGATTACAGGCCATTTTAATCATTTGTAAGTGCACAGCTCAGCAGTGTAAAGCACACACACGGTCGTGCAGCCGTCACCAGCACCATCTCCAGAATTTTCCCATCTTCCCAAACTGAATTTCTGTCCCCATGAAACACTCACTCCCAGTCCCCTCCCCACCCCCTGGCACCCCCCAATCTGCTTTCTGTCTCAGTGAACCTGACAACCCTAGGACCTCCTAGGAGTGGATCACCCAGGGTTTGTTCCTCTGTGATTTCTCCTAGCACGACGGCAGGGGTAACTTTCATCGGGTGCTGAGTAAGCGGACCCATCGTCTTCAGGCCCCTGGGTGTATGAGCTCATCTCACCCTCACACCTACGCTACTGCAAAAACAGAGAGACATGTGTCCTGCCTGAGGCCACACAGCCAGGATTCAGACCCAGGCAGCCCACTTGCAGGGCTTGAGGGAGTCAGCTCCACACCTTGCTTCCCATCACGGTGGAAAAAAGACCCCAGTCCTCACCCTCAGCCAACACCTCCCTCCATCCCTGCAGCCCCTGCCCCAGCTGGATGCCTGGCCTCCAGGCTGCTGGACTACTGCAGTGAGAAAAAACAGTCTCTATCCGTGCTGCAGGCTACCCAGCAGAATCAGTGCCTGGGGCGTCCTGGCCCAGACCTAGCCCCTCCCTTCCCCTCCTCCCCGCCACCCCCAGGCTCACTCACCTCCTGGGTCAGGAAGGGGATAATCTGAGCGCAGATACCGCTCAGACGCTTCACAATCTCCGCCTGGCAGGAAGCAACAAGAGGAAGCTTGGAGAGGGGTAGAGATTTGCAACCCAGCTCTGGACTCCCAGGCGGACCAGGTGCTTGCAAAGCTGAAGGGTTGGGGAGGTGGCGCCCGCAGATGCACAAGGGGAACTCAGGCCAGCATGGCATGGGCCGAGGCAGGCGGGATTCAGAGCCCCACCAGGCTGTGTGCTCAGCTGAGCGAGTCCCAGGGTGGCCTGGAGCTGGGAAGACCAGGGCTGAGGTCCTAGGAGTCACAGATACACCACCTGCCAGACGTACACCCGCTAGGGATTTGCAAGAGGCAGATGCTCAGGAACCCAACTCAGATGCAGACACTGAGGTGCTGGGCTCAGCTGAAACAAAGGAAAGGGGCCTCCGCCCAGAGTCCCAGATTCCAGCCCTGGCTGGGCCCACATCTCTCCCAGGCAAGGCTCCTCTCGGTCTCCTCCACTTCCCAGGGCTGATCTACCAGCTGAGGCTGCTTCCAGGTGGAGATCTCAGCACTCCACACTCAAGGGAAGGGTTTCATCTGGAGAGGGTCTGGGCCCAGGTGCCTCAAAGAGGCTGAGCAGAGGAGAAGGCACGTGGGTGGGGAAGGGGGCGGCATACAATGGCCGCGGGCTTCGCCTCTGCCTGAGTTACAGGTGTGCTGTGTGTCTGGTGGAGTCTGTGTCTCCTATTACCACCAGGAGGGTGAAACCGGGATCCCAGGGTGTCCTGCACCCCCATAAGGGGATCTATTGCATGCACCCATGCGACCATGCCATGCTTCAGCAGACAAGCCCCCTCCTACCCATATCAGAACCAACAGAGCCCCCACACATGCAGGAAAGCATGCCAGGGTGGGCACCCCCAGGCACCCCACACTCCCAGCCCACCCCCTTCTCCTTTCCAGACACCAGGAAGTCCCAATACAAGGCTCTGCTCATTGATTCGTAATATTCTGATAGAATCTAAGAGCCCGTGAAGCTCAGAAGCTTGGGACCCCTTTCATCCCTTTACAAACCACTGGCCAGTCTCAGGATCTCAGGGTGAAGCATGGACCACTGAAGTCAATTTTAGAATCTTTGGGTCTATTGGCCGGGTGTGGTGGCTCACGCCTGTAATCTCAGCACTTTGGGAGGCCGAGGCAGGCGGATCACCCGAGGTCAGGAGTTCGAGACCAGCCTGGCCAACATGGAGAAACCCCGTCTTTACTAAAAATACAAAAAATTAGCCAGGCATGGTGGCAGGCGCCTGTAATCCTAGCTACTAAGGAGGCTGAGGCAGGAGAATCGCTTGAACCCAGGAGTTGGAGGTTGCAGTGAGTGAAGATTGGGCCATTGCACTCCAGCCTGGGCAACAAGAGTGAAACTCCGTCTCAAATTTAAATTAAAAATTTTAAATTAAAATTAAAATTAGCCGGGCGCGGTGGCTCAAGCCTGTAATCCCAGCACTTTGGGAGGCCGAGACGGGCGGATCACGAGGTCAGGAGATCGAGACCATCCTGGCGAACACGGTGAAACCCCGTCTCTACTAAAAAATACAAAAACTAGCCGGGCGTGGTGGTGGGCGCCTGTAGTCCCAGCTACTTGGGAGGCTGAGGCGGGAGAATGGCGTAAACCCGGGAGGCGGAGCTTGCAGTGAGCTGAGATCCGGCCACTGCACTCCAGCCTGGGCGACAGAGCGAGACTCCACCTCAAAAAAAAAAAAAAAAAAAAAAAAAAAAAAAAAAAAAAAAAAAAAAAAAATTAAAATTAAAAAAAAATTTTTTATCTCAAAATAAAAAAAATAATCTTTGGGTCTATCTCAGAACCTTGAGATCACAAGTTTAGGAACAGCCTCAGAACCTTTTAACACATCTCAGCACATAGATAAGACAATCTCAGAACCCTGAGGTCTGTCTCACAACCCTGAGGTCTCACAACCCTGAGGTCTATCTCTGAACCTTCAGGTCAATCTCAGAACCCTGAAGTCAATCTCAGAACCCTGAAATCTATCTCAGAGCCCTGAGGGCTATCTCTGAACCTTGAGGTCTATCTCAGAACTTTGAGGTCTATCTCAGGACCTTGAGGTCTACCTCTGAACTCTGAGGTCTATCTCAGGATGTTGCGTTGAGGTCTATCTCTGAACCTTGAGGTCTATCTCAGAACCCTAGGTCTATCTCAGAACCCTGAGGTCTATCTCTGAACCTTGAGGTCAATCTCTGAACCTTGAGGTCTATCTCTGAACCTTGAGGTCCATCTCAGAACCTGAGGTCAATTTCAGAAATTTGAGTCTATCTCAGAACCCTGAGGTCAATCTCAGAACCCTAGGTCTATCTCAGAACCTTGAGGTCTATCTCTGAACGTTGAGGTCTATCTCAGAACCCTAGGTCTATCTCAGAACCTTGAGGTCTATCTCTGAACCTTGAGGTCAATCTCTGAACCTTGAGGTCTATCTCTGAACCCTGAGGTCAATCTCTGAACCTTGAGGTCTATCTCTGAACCCTGAGGTCAATCTCTGAACCTTGAGGTCTATCTCTGAACCCTGAAGTCTATCTCAGAACCCTGAGGTCAATCTCAGAACCCTAGGTCTATCTCAGAACCTTGAGATCCATCTCTGAACCTTGAGGTCTATCTCAGAACCCTGAGGTCAATTTCAGAAATTTGAGTCTATCTCAGAACCTTGAGGTCAATCTCAGAACCCTAGGTCTATCTCAGAACCTTGAGGTCTATCTCTGAACCCTGAGGTCAATCTCTGAACCTTGAGGTCTATCTCTGAACCCTGAAGTCTATCTCAGAACCCTGAGGTCAATCTCAGAACCCTAGGTCTATTTCAGAACCTTGAGATCTATCTCAGAACCTTGAGATCTATCTCAGAACCTTGAGGTCTCTCTCAGAACCTTGAGGTCTACCTCAGAACCTTGGATCACACTGAGAAGCTTTGGAAGAGGCTCAGAGCCTTATGGCACTGGGGTCAGTCTCAAAGCCCTGAAGACAGCCACAGAGTTTTGAGGTCTATCTTGGAAAAGTGGGGTCACAGTCTGAACCATGGCATCAAATTCAGGGCCTGGAGAACAATCTCGGAACCTTCCAGCCAATCACACTGAGACCAGTCTGAGAAGCTTCAAAGCAGGAACAGAACCTGGAGTCCATTTCAAAACTTCAGACGCTCTGGGCTGAAAGGGACCTCGAAGAGTGGTCATCCAGCCCCCTCCCAGGACAGAAGTCACCTCCACAGCCTCCCTGGCCTGGCTGTCCTGCCTCTGCTATGTGCCCTCCTTGATGGGGATGCCTGGTGGCCCCTGCCCACTGCCTGCCTCTCTGCTGGACACTCCAACTGCTGGCTACTGTCTTCAGAAGTTGGGACTCATTTTCCTTCCTTGAGGCTGAAATGTGCCTTCCTGGTCCCAGATGGGCCCTCTGTGACCTCTGCGGAGATTTCAGGATGAGACCCGTGTTCCCTAGGTCTGCTGTGGCCCTGGCTGCCCACACTGGGTCCCTCCCAGGGCTTCCAGAACCCCACCCTCCCTCCTGAACATGCTTAACACCAACCCAGTTACCTGCTTATGCATTTCAATGTTGAGCCCATAAGACATCTCATAATACTGAAAAGGAAAAACCAAGTAAGAACCTCTGCAGTGGAGATGGGTGCCCTCCTCCAGACAGGTGATGCCAGGGTCTTCCAAGAGCCCCCAGGTTCGGGAGATCACAGCAGGACGCAGAGCACCCCCAGCTCCACGGGGTCTCAGAGGAGAAGCCCAGAGGAGGAAGCCGGGGTTCTGCCTGGAAGGGCCCCCTCTACTCTCCCCAGAGAGGCAGGGCAGGTAGGAAGCGTCCAGAGGCCCTGGCCCCATCAGGCGAGGGGTCCTCCCTGTCTCCCTGTTCCCGGAGCTGGGTGGACCCTCCGAGAGAGAGACCTTGAAATCCCAAATCCGCCCAATGTACAGACAGGGAAGATGAGGCTCGGAGAAGGGCAAGGACCTACCTACCCCAGAGTCCACCGTGGCTCAAAGCCCTGCCCGCCTCTCCCCGCACCCTGGCATCATAAGTGCCCTCACCATGACATAATGTCGCTGCATTTCCGTCTTCTCACTGGCTAGCTTCTCACATTCTAGCTTGAGGCTGGGAAGGAAAGAGAGGGCAAGGGGCTCCTAACCGCCCCATGTGGGCCGGCTTCCAAAGTGAGGGGCTGGATCTCCCCCTCCCGACTTCCTTACAGACTCCCTCCCTCCTCCCAGCACCTCCTGTCCCAGTCCCTCCCCGCCCCTTCCTGGGCTCCCAATGCCCCAGCTCTGACTGTCCCCAGACCCCTCTGCACCTGCGCTTTCACCTGGAGGCCTTTCCCGCGCCCCGGGAGCCCCTCCTCCCCGCCCCGTACCCCGGAGGCCCCGCCCCGCGCCCAGGTGAACTCCCGCGGCCCCCGGGGCGGCCCCCCTCACCTGTGGTACTGAGCCTGGAGAAACTGGAATTCTTCTTTGATGCGGTCGCAGATCTCCAAGATCGAGAACTTGAAGGGCTGGCCGGACTGGAGCGGGGTCTGGGGGGGTTTGGGGAGGGACGTCAGGGTCTGAGTTCCAGGACACCAGGGACCCCCTCTCCGCAGCCCCCACTCACCGGGTGCCTTCCCTGGGGGTACATCCTGCCGATCCGGGAAGCCCTCCAAGCGCCACCAGAGCTTGATGATATGGAGGCTGCAAGAGTGGGGGAGGCTGAAGTGGGGTGGGGGGGAGGCTGCCCGAAGAAAGAGGGAGGAGGGAGAGGCGGCGCGGGGCAAGGGACCCTGGAGTCCCTGGCGCGCCCCCAAGCGCGCGCGCCCGGGGTCGTGGGAGCCCCTCCCCGGGCCGGGGCGCGCAGGGCGAGCGGGGCGGGCGGGAGCAGCGGCCGGGGCGGGGGCGCGGCGAGGGCGGCCGCGGCAGCCGGCGCAGAAGGTCGGGCGCGCCGCGGCCGGGTTTCGGCGGCGGCGGCGGCGGCGCGGGCGGCGGGCCCCGCGCGGAGCCGCCTCCCTCCGGCGGGGCTCGGCCGGGAGCCGCGGGCTGAGCCGCCTTAAGGTGGCGCCGCCGCCCCCACGCACCCGCGGCCCGCCCCGCGCCCACTCCCGCGCGCGCCGCCCCTCTCCGCGCCCGCGCGTCCCGGCCCCCGGGCACCCGCCCCCTTCCTTCAGTCCCTGGGCCTGTGGGGAAACTGAGGCCGAGTGGGGAGGCGCCCAGTGCCGCAAAACAGGGTCCCCACCCCCTCCCGGAGGGGCGGGAGGAGAAACACCAGTGAAGAAATTCACACCGCGTTACCCACCGTTGCGGGGGCTTGCGGAGGGCGGGGGCCCCTCTGGAGTCGGAAATGGCTTTTCTGAGCAAGTGACATTGGGCTGAGATGGAAGGGTCAGGAGGACGCAGCCTTGCCAAGCGCTCGCTCGCAGGGAGCCCTGCCAGGAAGGGAATCTCACAGCAAACACCGCCTCCCAGATCGGGCTGGGCCCTCACCCTCTGGGGGCCTCAGTAGTCTCTGCAAAAGGTCAGGGATGGTGCACGATCTTTAGTGTTTAATTTTTTGCAGAGATAGGGTCTCACTATGTTGCCCAGGCTGGAGTACAGTGGGGCGATCATGGCTCACTGCAGCCTCGAACTCCTGGGCTCAAGCGATCCTTCCCCCTCAGCTTCTCGAGTAGCTGGGACTACAGGTGTGCACCACCATGCCCAGTTAATTTTATAATTTTTTGCAGAGATGAGCGGGAGTGTCTCACTATGTTGCCCAGGCTGGTCTTGAACTCTTGGACTCATTCCTCTCTCTTCGGCCTTCCAAAGTGCTGGGATTACGGGCGGGAGCCACGGCACTAGGTACTACACTTACATGAGATGGTGCATGAACGCCCTCAGCCTTTCCCTACACAGAGCAAACTTCCACAGATAGGAATTGTATTCCTACTGCCATCACCAGTGGACTGGGCTGTCTCCCTTCTCAGACTGGGTTTCTTGAAGGCAGGGGCCATGTCCCACTTAGAACTGGAAGAACCACAGCTCTGCCGTCAGACTCAAGTCTCTCCCAGGGCAAAGGCTCCAGCCCCGACCAGAAACCACAGACATCCAGCCAGCATTCTTCAGGCCCACCCGGGAAGTTCTTATTCTCTCCGGAGAAACCTCAGGAGAGGTTCGTAAAGTCAATCAACAAACATGTACTGAGTGCATACTGTGGACCACACACTGCAGTAGACACTGGGGCACAGCTGGGAACAAAACAGGGGAAAATCCATGCCCCTTGATCATGCTTGGACCTGTGTCCTTAGATGAACGAACACCTAACGGTACCTAAGGGTTAGGGTTACAAACACCCATTTTTGTAACGGGCACAAGAGCCCTTGTCAACGGGCCAGGTCAATGGGCCAAGAGTGGTGGGTCATGCCTCTAGCCCCAGCACTTTGGGAAGCTGAGGAGGGAGGATCGCTTGAGCCCAGGAGTTCAAGACCAGTGTGGACAACGCAGCGACAATACAAAATAAATGTTTGCATTTTTTGTATCTCTACCAAAAAATGCAGAAATAATTAGCCAGGCATGGTGGTGCACACCTGTAGTCCCAGCTAGTTGGGGGGCTGAGGCAGGAGATACCTGAGCCCCAGGAGGTCGAGGCTGCAATGAGTAGACATCACATCACTGCACTCCAGCCTGGGTGACAGAACACGACCTTGTCTCAAAAAAAAAAAAAAAAAAAAAAAAAAAAAAGCCCTTATCAAATTTAAAGCCATCGTTTTCCAGCCCACAGATATTTACGGAGCACCTACGACGTGCCAGGCACCCTTCCAGGCACTGGGATTATAAGGGTGGATAAAGGAGACAGATCCCTGCCCTCTCTGAGTTTGTGGGATGTGAGTGACAGGCTAGGCAGATTCACAGATTGATAATTATGGGTCTATTTGTATAGACAGAGGAAGAGTTTAGGGGCCAGTGATAGAGATTAACAAGAGGAAACCTGCTTATCGGGGGTGTCTGGGAGAGGGCTCTTGGGGGAGGGTAGCCTTGGAAATGAGACCTGAACGATGAGGTTGGGCAGCTCTGGGAAGGGAGGAAAAGAGAGAGCCTGGGATAAAGATACAAGTGTGTGTGTGTGTGTGTGTGTGTGTGTGTGTGTGTGTGTGTGTGTGTGTGTGTGTGTGTGTATAGTACTCACTGGCTCCCTATTGTCCTCAAATCCAAACTCGTCTCTCTTCCCACAAGGTTCTGCACAAAACTCCCCCTTTTCCCCTTGATGATCTCTTTTTTCACGTTTTGTTTATTGTCTCTGGAGTGCAGTGGTGCGATCTCAGCTCACTGCTGCAACCTCTGCCTTCTGGGTTCAGGCGATTCTCCTGCCTCAGCATCCCAAGTAGCTGGGATTACAGGCACCCACCACCAAGCCTGGCTAATTTTTATATTTTTAGTAGGGATCGGCTTTTGCCATGTTGGCCAGGCTGGTCTCAAACTCCTGACCTCAGATGATCCACCCGCCTTGGCCTCCCAAAGTGCTGCGATTACAGACTTGAGCCACCGTGCCCAGCCCACAGTGTGTTTTGGATGTGAGTATGTTTACTCGGAGGTTGTTCGAGTCCTTGTTTGTCTCCCTCACCACGAAGAAGGCTGTGGAGGGACTGAGCCTGTCTAGGTCCCTGCAGGGCCTGGCACACGGCAAGTGCTCAATAACCAGCCTAAAGCCAGAAACCACTGGCCTCATTCCCTGCTCAGAAATTCTCACAAACAGGGAGAGCCATCATTCCACGTTGCCAAGAGCCTGTGATTCCAGGTTCTTGGGGGTCTGTGAAGTGCTGATTCCAAACCCTTTCCAGCAGGTGTTTCACTCCCCTGGGAGGCCAACATCTCCCATGCCAGGACCTTGAGCACACATAGTGGCATCCGTCCTCATTGTCTGCAACTGTCCACACCCCACATCTTCCTTCTTGGTTTTTTTTTTGTTTGTTTGTTTGAGACAGAGTCATGCTGTCATCCAGGCTGGAGTGCAGTGGCATGATCTCGGCAGACTGCAACCTCCGCCTCCCAGATTCAAGCGATTCTCTTGCCTCAGCCTCCCAAGTAGCTGGGATTACAGATCTCGGCTCACTGCAACCTCCGCCTCCCAGGTTCAAGTGATTCTCCTGCCTCAGCCTCTCCGGTAGCTGGGATTACAGACACACACCACGCCTGACTAATTTTTTTTTTTTTCTGAGACAGAGTCTCGCTCTCTCACCCAGGCTGCAGTGCAGTGGCACCATCTCAGCGTACCACAAGTTCAGCCTCCCAAGTTCACGCCATTCTCCTGCCTCAGCCTCCTGAGTAGCTGGGATTACAGGCGCCCGCCACTGCACCCGGCTGATTTTTTGTATTTTTAGTAGAGACAGGGTTTCATCGTGTTAGCCAGGATGGTCTCCATCTCCTGACCTCGTGATCCACCCACCTCGGCCTCCCAAAGTGCTGGGATTACAGGCGTGAGCCACCGCGCCCAGCTAATTTTTGTATTTTTAGTAGAGACGGGGTTTTACCATGTTGGCCAGGCCAGGCTGGTCTCAATCTTCCGGCAGCTGATCCACCCGCATCGGCCTCCCAAGTGCTGGGATACAGGTGTGAGCCACCGCATCCCTCCAGATCTTCCCTCTTCTGCCAAAGCCCCTGGCTCTGGAAACCCAGTGGCTCCTTCTCCACCTCCATCGCAACACTTGCTCACAGCAGCCTCACCTCCCTCTGCAGGGCTCTCCTGTCCTGGCGGCCCTCGTCCCTCTCTAAGCACAGGTGTGGTGGCTCAAACCTGTAATCCCAGCACTTTGGGAGGCCAAAGAGGCCAGGAGTTTGAGACCAGCCTGGGCAACGTAGCGAGACCCGCATCACCCGCCCCGCCCCTCGTCTCTACAAAAAAATAATAAACATAGGTCTCTGTCCTTCCTTAGCCCGGTCACCTGAATGTCACCTTGACCCATACCTCTGGCTTCCAGGGCTCTGAGACACCGCCTCCCCTTGAGGCTTCAGTGACTGCCTCATGAGGAAGACTGCAAGCTCTGGCTCCACCTCTGGTTCCTACCCTGAGATCCAGCCCTGTGCGTCCAGCCACATCTCCCCTAGAGGTTCCCCAGATCTCAGACTCTTACCCCCTGCTCCTGTCAGGGTCCCCACACACAGCCCCCCAGATACTCCAAACCAGAGCATCAGCCTAGTCCTCTATTGCCAGCACCAATCCTGCAATCCTCCTCCTTTCTCCCCGCCCCAGCAGCCCCCACCCTGGCCAGGCCTTTGTCCTCTCTCCCATCTGGACCACAGCCACCTCCTCCCTCTGAGCAGCCTTTGTTTTTGGTGAGCTTCAGTTGGAGCCTGGCCCTCCTTCCCTCAAACCCTCCCCTGGCTCCCTATTGCCCTAAGGACAAATGCCCAGGTCTTCAGCCTAGCACTGGAGCCTCTGCATCCCTGCCCCAGCCAGCTTCACCTTCCTCCACCAGATCACACCACACCCCCAGCCCCTCCAGCCACCCTGACCAGATTACCTAATTGGTGCCCTTTCTTTCCCACCTCCGGGCTTTCCCTGCTTGTTATCTCTTCCTGGAATTCCCTCCCCTCCTTTTATGGCTGGAGAAAGTCCATTTTCTCAAGGCCTAACCCAAAAACTGTCTCCTCCAAAAGCCATCTCCCTCAGCCTCCTGTCATCTCCTCCATATGTGCACACACACACACACACACAGTGGACATAAACTGCTTGGTGTTGGTGGATAAGTGGATATTTCGTCTACGACCACCTCCACATGCTGCAAGAGGCTGGAGCCCTAGAGAGGACCCAGCCCCAGGCCTTCCAGGGAGGGGCTCCCAGAGCATCTGGCGGGGACAGAGGTACGGGGACACGAACCCTCCCAGGGCCACAGAGCGCACTGCCCGGTGAGTGAGCTGAGGCTCCCTGGAGGAGGGGATCTTTACCTAGCAGTCTTCAGATCCCTCTACCAGGCACAGTGCACCGGGGAGGGTAAATACAGATTTGTGGATTGCCCGAGAAGCCACAAGACCACACACGCACACAGGAACACACCCCATCCCTTGGTGTGTGTGATCCGCCAGGAAGGAGGAGTTTTTGCTCTGGGCAGCAACATCCCCAACTTTGGGAGCAGCGGGCGGAATCTGGGGAGACTCAGCTGCCAGCAACTGCGTGCGATACTGGGGAACCCTTGGCCGCCTGTGACTGCATAACTCCCCAAAATACCACATCCGGCCAGAGCAGGAAGCAGGGAAGCAACCTGCCAGGCGTGTTCCAGCCTGGGCAGAGTCCCCAGCGACTTCATTTGCCACGCGGGGCTTCACGGACCACCTCTTTGGGCCTCAGTTTCCCCAGCTGCACCATCAGGGAAGAAGCTGCCAGAGGGGAAAAGGAGCTCAGCCGCCGATCTCCCCCTTCCCACTACAGAGAGGCTCAGTCCCTGGTTCCTGGCTAGGGTTTTATAATGTGGATGTGGGTTTAGAAAAAAAAAAAAAAAAGGGAAAAAACTGAGAAGCTGCGCTGAGACCCTGGATTGCTCAGACCACCTTAAATCAGCCTGGCCGCCCCAGCTACTGTGGAAATTCCTTTCTCCGCGGTGGTTGGCTGGGGGCGCCAGCCAATCCGCTCGCGGCGCTCCCACATGGGCCAGTGACGTCACAGAGGAAATTGGCCAATGGAGATTAGGAGACCAGCAACCAATGACAGGAGGCACTGGGATCAGTAGGGCCAATCGGAAGGGAGCTCGGCGTTCCAGGCAGGGTTTGGCGAGTGTGGCCCCCCTCCCTAGAATCTGAGACCCTAGTGGACGCCCGAGCCCTGCCGGATTGGAGGACGGGGGGGATAAAGCTCCATTATTATTCGGAAACAGGGGAAAGCGAGTCACCCCCAAGCCTGGCCTATCTCCCCTTAAAAACAAGGAACACTCGTGCGATATGCTACCTTGCAAAATCCCGGCTAGCTGGCGGAGCAGAGGTTGCATCTTTCTTCCTATTTCACAGATAGGTAAACTGAGGCAAAGAGTAGTTAAGTCATGCTGAAGACCTGAAGCTCTTACCCGAGCCTGGAGGCTCCAGGAACGGGCTCAGTTTTATTTCCCAGATGGTGGGCGGGGATAGGCCTATAGGTAGTCTGGGGGGGGAGAGTGCTGGTCCTTGTGCCTCAGTTTCCCCGAGCGTGCAAGCTGGAGGGGAGCACGGGTTTTCAGAAAAAGACTACGATTCCCAGAAGTTCCCGCGCGGCGCTCGCCCGGGCTGTCAATCAAAGTAACGTGGGTACCTCTCCGGCCCGCGCTCCCCCGCCCGCCACTTCCCTCCCGCCAGCTCCCGCTCCCTCCCTGCCGGCTCCCGGCCCGGCGCGGTATAATTACAGCCCATTGATCCGACCCGGGCCGGGAAAGCGGCTCCCTCGGGGAGGCCAAGCCTTTGGCTTCCGACACCGCCAACCTCTGCCTACCGCCCCCTCCAGCCGAGCTGCTGGGCCACCAGCCAGGCCTGTCCCCTCCCGCTGGCCCCGGGCTCGCGGGTGACCTCTGAGCCTCAGCTCCCCGCCACGCTTGGCGGTGTGCCCCCCCCGGAAAAATCACACACACATTTCCTTCCACCCAGGAACATGGGGAGCCATCTCCCTAGAACCTCCAGGGCCACTCTTTGAGCCTCAGTTTCCCACATGCGTAGTGAGATTGCTGGACAAAACTCATTGATGAAACCAATACTCCGTGCCGTTCTGCCTGTGAGCAACCAGGGCTGACCTTGGTGGAAACTCAAGGAGGGGCTCCCAAGTTTGGGAGGAGGGGAAGACATCCCAACTCTCTCAGAACCCCTATGGTCAGGGTTGGGGTGAGGGAGGATCAGAGCTGGGGTGGGAGTGGGGGCAGGCTCAGCCAGGATTTACCGCCCTCATTGGGAAGTTGGGATAGCTTTCTAGATGTTGGGTGGTAGTATTTAATAGATGTTGGGGCCGGGTGTGGTGGCTCACGCCTGTAATCCCAGCACTTTAGGAGGCCGAGGCAGGCAGATCACCTGAGGACAGGAGTTCCAGGCCAGCCCAGCCAACATAGTGAAACTCCGTCTCTACCAAAAATACAAAAATTAGCCGGGCATGGTGGCACGCTCCTGTAGTCCCAGCTACTCAGGAGACTGAAGCAGAATAATTGCTTGAACCTGGGATGTGGAGTTTGCAGTGAGCCGAGATTGTGCCACTGCAGTCCAGCCTGGGCAACAGAGTAAGACTGTCTCAAAAAAAAAAAAAAAAAAAAAAAAAAAAAAAAAGGTGTTGGGCTTCGGTATTTAAGTTAGGGTTTTGCAGAATGCATAGGAGTTGCCTCATTTGAGCAGTGCCTTTAGATCACCCTAACCCTAAGTGGACAGAAGAAAGATGGGGCAGCCTTAAGCCCTTTCCTGTGACAGAGTGAGCCTTAGGCTCTGACCCCTAGCTTTGCTGTGTGGATCTCTGAACTATTCCCCAGCTGTGAAGTAGTGAAGTAGGGGAGAGGTAGACACCCCCTACAGTTAGAGGGCCCCTGTGCCTACTTTCGCATGGGTGCTGAAGTCACAGTGGGTTCTGACCAGTGGGAGTCAGGGACTGGGAGCCCATGGCAGGTGGTGGCACTAGGATTGGCTGAGGGGCTCAGGAACTCCAGCCTCTCCCTGAGTAAGAACTGGGCGGCTGGGGGAGAAGTCCCAGAGTGACAGCAGCTCAGTGCCAGACATGTTCACTCTGCTTGGGTTTCCTTGTCTGGAACGCAAGGTTAATAGAATCTTCAAATAAGGCCTATAAAGTATTTACAATAATGCATAGTAGGCCGGGCGCAGTGGCTCACGCCTGTAATCCCAGCACTTTGGGAGGCCAAGACGGGCGGATCACCTGAGGTCAGGAGTTTGAGACCAGCCTGGCCAAAGTGGGGAAACCTTGTCTCTACTAAAAATAGAAGAATTAGCCAGGTGTGGTGGCACATGCCTGTAATCCCAGCTACTCAGGAGGCTGAGGCAGGAGAATCCTTGGAATCCAGAAAAAGAGGTTGCAGTGAACCGAGATCACACCACTGCACTCCAGCCTGGGCAACAGAGCAAGATTCTGTCTCAAAAATAATAATAATAATAATAATAATACATAGTAAATGCTCCATAAAGGGTAGCTATTTGTATTCCCAACATTTCTTTATTTTGTCCTTATTATTGAGACAAGGTCTCGCTCTGTCACCCAGTCTGGAATACAGTGCCACCATCATAGCTCACTGCAGCCTTGACCTCCCTCGGCTCAAGCCATCCTCCTGCCTCAGCCTCTGGAGTAGCTGGGATCACAGATGGGTACCACCACACCCAGCTGATATTTTTTTTTTTTTTTTTTTTTTTTTTTTGAGACGGAGTCTCGCTCTGCCACCCAGGCTGGAGTGCAGTGGCCGGATCTCAGCTCACTGCAAGCTCCGCCTCCCGGGTTCACGCCATTCTCCTGCCTCAGCCTCCCGAGTAGCTGGGACTACAGGCGCCCGCCACCTCGCCCAGCTAGTTTTTTTTTTTTTTGTATTTTTTAGTAGAGACGGGGTTTCACTGTGTTAGCCAGGATGGTCTCGATCTCCTGACCTCGTGATCCGCCCGTCTCGGCCTCCCAAAGTGCTGGGATTACAGGCTTGAGCCACCGCGCCCGGCCTAGCCAGCTGATTTTTAAAAAATGTTTTGTAGAGA